>NC_089530.1:9881026-10200884 GCF_963924715.1 Thunnus thynnus | reverse complement strand
AGAAAAACCTCACAAAATGAAAACCTGATGTATACCACTTCTATGTGGCATATACTGTTGACCTGTTATCTCCCCCTCAAGATCACCTGTCCCCCCTTAAAAAAGACAAAAATGGGTCTATAGTGGGTCTCTAAGGGTTAAATTGTTCCCTATCCCAAAGCAGAGTCACCTACTCAGAAGAGCCTCTTCCATCCTTCTATTATATAAGCTTTACATAACGTGAGTGAAAGAGTTTTTTGAGGTTGTTTTTTTTTTTTTCTTGAGTATTCTGACAAATCAAATGTGGCAGCTTGGGGAAGAAAATGAGGCAAAACTGTCATCTAACTCACAGTTATTCAGTCCTGCAACTAAGTAACTTTTTTAACTTTCCGATCCAAGAGATCTGAAGTACACACAGAGGCATATATTCAGAAAATAGGATCATCAACAGTGTCATCTGTAACTACAAAGAGCTGGTAATTTTCAGGAAAAAAAATTAATTCATTTTTGCATGAAGAAATGTATCTTCCTATCCTGATTATTATTAATAATTAATTCTTTCTTATGAAAAGCTACATCAAGCAGCTTTATAGTTGGCTGATCTTCCAATGGGAAGCTGAAAAGTTTTAGCTTCAGTATCAAGATATCAAGTACACTCTAACACATCAATAACCAGCATTTAAATTCAAGCATGGTGCAAATATTTTCAAACAGTATGTTACCATTTGTATTTCAAAAAAAATCTTTTTGTTATTTTGCCATTATTATTTAATGCATACACTTGGAAAATATTAGCAAGAGGATCATATCATGGGTTGGGAAAATACATTAATTATCACCTGAAAACTAGAAACTCATGAGGTCTGATGGTGTAAAACTTACAGGGGTCTGTAGGTTGTATTCTAACAGCAGGGTATTATTATTCCTCTGCTCAGAATATCAGACCCCAGCTGATACCGGCCGATCCTTTCAGACAAAAGAGCAGTAGAATGAGAGGAGTGTGCGGTAGTGTTCTACCTGCTGATTGAAGCTGATGTTAGCATGGAGTCAGGTAATAGGATCAGACTGCCCAGGCGTCAGAGAGTGCCTGCAATTTTCCTCCAGGGATTGTCAACAAAAGGCCTCCTACAATTACAGTGCTGAGAGCCAGAAAAGACAAGACACATTTCTGTCTCATTAACACCTGCTGTCTCTTGCCTTTATTACCTGTGCCTTAAAAACACATTCTCCTGTCATACCGGTTCTTATAGAGAAAAACTCTTTTCATACTGTGCTAAAGGTGGTCATATACAACAATGCATGTGCTACCCATGCTAAAGAGTACTTTCAGATGTCTACAATCTTCCTAGCCATTCACTTTCCTCACAATTTTTTGTGAAATTCAAGGCATCTTAAACATGGAAATTAAGTTTGAAGTTTTTGGATATCTCTCTCCTACTAGTGTATGATTGTATGATTAATGGTTGATTTCTTTTAATGCCTCTTAGAAATAAGAAATAAAGTATGTTGGGGAATAAAAAAGGAACAGCAGTAAGTTTTGTAAACTGACCAGTCTATAAAACAGATGAAATGAGCAAAACATGTGGTGAATAAAGAGAAAACTATTTCCATGAATCTGTGCATATGTTGGAATTGTCTTTGCCACTGATACCTGCAGCATGATACAAAGCATTTAAACTGAAAATGTGACTGCACAGGTCATTTGAGAATTTTATATTATTCTGGTGCTTGGGGCACTTCATTTTTGTACAGTTGGGTTCATATTTTATATTATGAACCCGACCCACTGGTGAGCGTGGCTCCAAGTTAATAAGGCCACTGTGTAATGTGAGCAATGCTGCACAGTGATGTACATACAAAAGGAGGCCATATCACGAGGAAATCCTGAAAAAAAACTTGTTTTCAACTTGTTCAGATACGTGTTTCAGAAAGCATCCACTTCAATTAAAGTAATTGGGCGTTCAGCCTTGGTGTGATGCACTAGAAGTGAGAAAGTAATGTCAGAAATATGTAAAACTGAGGTTAGTAGCTTATCAGCCTTACTAGCACTACAGCAGATATTATTGAATTGTTTGGTTGTAATCCCTCTGCCTCCTCTGCCCTATTTGGCAGTCACTACACAGACACACCAAGACTTGCACTCCACTGTAATCTTCTCTCACATCTGTGATGTTTCTATACCATAAGCCCCAGAAAGTCTTTTTACTTTCAACGTTGGCACCTCCTTGAACTAAATAAAAGGTCTACTCTTCTGCAAAGGAACATATTTTCAGTTTTAAAATGTTGAATGAACTGATGAAGCCAGGGGCATGTCCTATTTTCTATTTTAGCGACACTGGAATAATGCAATCAAAATGACAAATGGGATTACGTGTCAGCACTAAAGTGATAAATAAAATTTAAAGTTGAAGAGCCAGATTTGTTGTAAACATAATTAAATACATGTGCAATTATATTCCTTTGCTGAGTGATGTTGACACTAATCATTACACCAAATGTATGGTGTTGTTGCCTCTCTACTGTGTAATTTAAAAGCTGAACAGACACACATGGACAATAACAACATTGATGGATAGTAAATTAGTTTGCTCACTATTTTGGCCATAACAGTTCCTGTAATAACTGGGCATTGAACTCCACTGGTGCAGACTGTAATGTTGTCCTCTGTGTGATGCACAGACTCTGGAGAGAGCCAATTTGACAGTGGAATCATTTGAAAAACAGCATGTGAGTGCGGATTGCTCTGGTTGCCTATGACGCCTTTAACTAGGGTTGGGTACTCCTATACAACGAGTACCTACTGGACTGAATTGCAACACAGATTTCGGTGCCTCATTTCGGTGCCACTTAAATGCCTGAACTGTCAATTGAAATATTCGCCCTCTAGTGCTCCGAAATGGACCTTACAGGCAACAGAAGCATCACCACACATGCCTTCACAAGCTAACATTACACTTGTTCTGATGGCAGCCGGTAGCCTACCGTTAGCTAGTAGCTACCTTAAACACGGTTAAAATGCATAAAAGTTTTAACGGTCTGAAGTGTGGCTGTATTTCACTCGAAAAGATTCCAACACAGGAACGTGCAACAAATATTTAAAAACAACTGCATGTAAAGGGGGGAACACATCAAATTTAATGAAGTATCTGGTGATGCATGCAATACAATGTTCACCTGCTTGCGTGACCCGATACCAAGCACATCAGCCGGCAGTGTGGGTGTCCCCAGCCCCGGCGTTAGGGACACAATTGTTGATCCCAACTCAAAATTTATTTTGTTGTTATTAGTACTATAACAGTTATTTAGTGTTAAATTATTGTAGTTGGCTTAGGTTTTATTTATTATGTGAATTTGTTATATAAATTTGTTGATAGTGTTTTGTCTTACTTATATATTTAAGTATACTTTAAGCTGCTACAAGTTAATATATTGATTAATTTCAAGTTCAAATTTGCCTTTGCAATTAAAAAAAAAGCCGTTCTTTAATGTCGTTGACCGTCATTTTGTGCTTTATTTTTAAAAAATATCAGTTCAGTCACTGGTACCGTTTTAAAAGTATCGTTTTAGCACTGGTTTTGGAAAAAAAACAAACGATACCCAACCCTACCTTTAACTAAATGATGTTGCAATGTATCACATCATGTTTTATCATGTTTCTCTGAGCAATAGCTGAATTAAACCTTATTGAGTCCTTACAAGTTTGCCTTTCTAGGTGTCCTTTAGAGAATACATACTGAACACAAACTGAGTCAATCTATTAATATGAGGTGTACACCAGAATTTATGTGGTCAAAAGACAAACAAAGAATGGTTAAGTACTTCCTGTGCTACTACAATATTAATTCTTGTAGACTGGCTTTACAACATATTCAGTCTTAAGGTCATCAGCAGACACAGGTCCTTTTAGGTCCTGTCAACAATTGGCTGCTGAATTAACCCCTGGCTCAATAAAGCAATGTTATTTCCCTTCAAATAGTTATTACGAAAATGTCTCTCAAATAGAGATCGAGTCCCAGCTAATATAAGAGACCTTTTAGTAAGCTGGAAGGTTTATAATGAAAACCTTGTGGAGCTACATCAGTCAGGTAGGTCAATATCGCCTGTCTCAAGCCATTACCCAATAAGAGGAAGACGTGTCAGGGTTCAATGTGGCCGACTCAGACTTAGCCATTGTCCCTTGGGTAGAGAAAAAGACATGGATAAGAAAAAGAGATTAAATCCAGTGCAAAAGCCAAACTATGAGCTCACATGAAGCAATTTTAGTTTCAATTTTATTTCACTATAAAGCCAAATTAATGTTTTATTTCATCTGATGAATGAACTCAGGAAAGGGCAGAAGGTCAATTTAAGGATGCCATGCACATGAATGTTTCAGAGGCATTATGACTATGACTGGAAACCTAAAATTGCTGTACTTCTTTTACCACACTGCAGGAACTGCTTTGTCATGTTAAACTTGACTTCCCCTTTTGCATAAAATTATTTCCTTGCCATGAATACATTTCACTTAATCACTACCGTCTTTTGTGAAGCTCTTCTGAGCAATCTGTCGTATTGTAAATGTAATAATATAATAATTGCAATGTTCACAAGTCACACTAAATGTAGCGCAGAGGAAAGTCAGGTTTCTTTACCAGGTTTCTCATCATTAGGGTATATTCTAGAGTAGTAGGTACATGATAATATTAACACAAACAAAACATATTCCTTCAACTAAAATCAAATCACCGCATTTAAACGTTTTCATGTGTAGACCCAAAGGCATGTTACTAAAGTAACATATTCAAGATGAGAATTCTCTGTGCATGTAAATATAGCAATTAGGGATTAAAACATTTTCTGGGAAGATTCATGTAAGCAGAAAATGAGAACTCTCATCTGCACCTGCCGCAGAACTTATAATCAAGGAGCAATCAGTATAAACCCTCCTCCCTGCTGTCACCACGGTCATGCCCATCCATCTGACTACTAGGGAACAGAAAAAAGATGACTAGAGCTGTTGGTGTCCAGCACCAAACTACATTCTGACTTTGCATATATGATGATATGACTTCTCATGCATTTATTATCTGAATTTATTGAGTTTGTTTAGCTATCTGTGTTTATTCACAATGATAATGATGATGAGTGAAAGGTGAGCTTCAAAACAGCATCCCTGCGGCCTAGGAAGATTTGGTGTCTTGCTCAAGGACACTTTAACAGGGCAAACACTTGCTAACATAAATCCAGGTCTCCCTATCCAACTGTTCTAAATTAACACAGTATTTTTACAACAGTCAGGAAAATCATCTAATCAGCTCTCACCATTAAATGAATGATTAAACCATGTATCAAAGAACAGGGCCTCCAAATTAAGGGGGAAATAACATAATACAGACAGCCAGTGTCTCAAACTAAATTAGGTCGCAGAACAAAAATTCCTCAGGAAAGGTGTTATGGCAAGTTCCTCAGAAGCAATATTCAGTTAAAAAAAAAACAGGATGAGCAAGATGGAGGAGGCTATGAGTATGAGCACAAGGTGTAAAGTTCAGTGGCATCTTTTTCTTTGTCATATAATGAGTCGCCAGTCTGTATGGTACCTCAAGGAACATTGCTTGCAGTAGGTATTTACAAGACCGTGATTATTTAATAATATAATCATCTGCAATTATCAGTTAATTTCTTACACAAGGCGAAACTGATATTACAAGACATAGTAAAAAAGCAATTATAAAGAATGAGAGAGAGAATAGCACTTAATGAATGAGAACTAGAGGCTGCACACCTCTTCCATGACCAAACCCGGATTTCACCTTGACTGCAAGAGAAAACCATATTTTTGAAAACAGACAAATAAAAGACGAAGTAAAGAGATTTCATTTTGTCGGCATATTAAAAGATCGGAGATTAAGGGAAGAAAATGACATGCTAGAAAGACTATTTTGTTCCGATATAGAGGCACTATGGAGAACCAAGCACAAGACACACAGACACTGTAAATGCGCTTCTAAGAGAAGGAGGCAAATTAACGTGTTGCAAAATGAATGCAAATATATGCAGATTCCTTCCATCAGCCTGTACTCTGTTTTTTTCTAAACCTTTTGGTCTTTTAAAACTGCAGGCAGACAAACAGCAAGCTGTTTAAAATTCATGAAACATTTATTTAATTCACCGGGCAGGGACCTTTCCTGACAACCTTTTACTTTTTCCACTCGAGCTCTGCAGTCTGACATTCGTCAGGACCACATTGGACATGATGTATGTTCCATGACAGATTACCCTCCTGCATCATTCACATCGCTCTCTTGGGTCTGCTTTGATCAGTGGGATAAGAATTAGCATCACCCATATCACACACACTTCCACTGAACACTACTGACATAAGTGATGGACAAATTGTGACAGAGGAGTACCACCAACACAAGTGTAGAAACCCACAGATATAGGCACGCATACACACACTCGAACACAAATCACAGGGACCTTTATGATTTTTTATGATGGTTTATGATACAAAAAGCAAGCAGAATTTTCAAACACGCTAAGAAGAAACCCAGTGGTGCAGGCTTGGGGCCAAAAGGTAGCCTAACTGGTTTGATCCCAGACTGAAAGGATAAATCCGGGTAGGGATCACCACTATTGTTCACTCAACCCCCAAGCTGCTCAGTAGCAAACCATCATTGTAGTTGTACTGGGCTGTTTCCAGTTGTTAATATGTGCAGCTGTGTGAATGTAAAGCAAGAGCACTCAGCAAACCTACCTAGTGAACATAAGGCCGTCAATCGGCAACATTTACAGAGATTTAGTGCGGGTGTGACCTGGATACCTGGAACGGGCACGCGCAGGAATGAAGAGAACAGAGAGTGAAAAGAGAAGAGATTTATGTCTGCCGTCTAGAGACTACATTAGTCAGTTAACATCATGTGCATGTGTCCTTGAGACCTGTAAGTCATATCATTTATGGCCTCCATTAATTTAATGCTATTGTTGTAGTAGTTCTTGCAACCTTATGGTAACATTGGTGATTTAGCTTCAGTTAGTTAACATACTTTGCTAGACTCTACACCTGCTAGCTAGAATACACATGGTTGTTGATTAGATAATAGGGATTATCTGAATGCTCTTGTTCCATGTTTGTATTATTGAGTGCATTGTTTACATGCCAAAGTAGTTACACTGCATAAGGATTATGCTATTAATAGTGGTTTAAGATTTTAAGATTTAGTGTGTGTGTACATATACATATTATATATATATAAAAAATACTCTATGCATTGTGTATGATGGCTTGAACAATGTCATTGATTTCTCTTTGCAGAACTACACACACACAAACATGCCCATGTTTTTATACTTTTGCTTGATCTCATTAAAGTCTTGAAAGGAGAGAACTCTTCTGTTTCCATGTTTGGCTGAAGTTTGGAATCAGAACCAGCCAGACAGAATAATTTTCATACAGTCCTTTGTTCTAGCCCTCAGTAACACCTAAGTTAAATATGAGGAAAAAAATAAATTAATATGTTTATAGATTGTTGAATTAAAACATAATATCTTACTGAAAACACACATAGAGAATCTAATGTTTCACTTTATAAATACATGCTGTCAGATATACAGTATGTTAATGCAACAAGTCAAAAAAGCATTTTGGAACTTGCATTCCTGAGTGTTTTCTTCTGATGCCATTCATGGTAGTCAGGGAGTTAGAGCGGGTCATGGCCCTGTCAGTCCACATGCTTGAGGGTCTGGCCAGTAATCACAGTTATTGACAAACTAAAGGTTCAACTGGAGTTAATGACCACTCTGACAAAGACTCTGATTCTTCTACTCATCTTCCTTTTCTTCCCTGTGCCGCAGTATGACTCGGACTCAGCCCATCGCTTTCACAGCCCATCTCATTCCCAGCTACGGGTTGAGCCGAAGCCCAGCTGTCCGGCGAGTTGCTCTGCTGCGTGAGTGACAAGGAGATGCAGTGAGAGGCACTGAACCGCTCAATATGGAGGAGCTTCTTTGAAATCCTTGAGGTTCTTTTCTTTAAGCCCAGCCTGTGTAAAAGTCCATCCACGCCCTCTGTGACTTCCCTCCTCCCTTGCGCACTAACACCCTTAACTGTTTCCCATTCTGGTTCTCTGAGCTGCTCAACCTTCCATGTTGCCCTCCACTACAGAGAGGAGATGCTTTCCCAGAATTTCCTGATAATGTGGTCAGTGCTTTCCACTTCTACAAGACTATGAATGGCATTTAGTCAGGCACTGTCACACTTCTTTTGCGGATTTGGTTCAGATGCTTCTCCCTGACCATATGGCTCCGGGAACAAGAAGATGTGGTGATAAATGCCCAGATTAACTTGAAGCAGCAAAACACTTACAAACACCCAACTCATCTACAGTTTGACCCGTATGTCACAAGCTTTCTGTAAAACACAATACCACTTAGGGTACCTGAGGAAATAAAGAGGGTATTTAACCCCCGAGAGTTGAGCAGATTTCAGCCATCTGTTTTGAAGAGCTTAACCTCAGAAAGTCTTCCACTGTCTGGATGTGTTTGGTGACAAGAAGAAAACCAAACAAGTGCACTCGCCCAGGGAACAATCAGGCAGATCCAGCTTCAATCTTTGCTTAGTGCATTTACTACAGATGAGCCATATGTCTCAAAATTCCTGTTTCATTTTGTACTGAATAGGGGTGGACTGGCCATCTGGAGTAGTGGGAGTTTCCCTGGTAAGCCAGTCAACCTGTGGGATTTTCCAGTGAGTCTAGCAAAACTTAACTCGGCATCAAGGCCCACGTATAGCCCTAAATGGACACAGACAGTAGACGCTCCTTCGATTTTATTTATACTGCATTGGGTGTCTGCACTGATGATTCACACGTTTGTCAGCACATACGTTTTTTGGGGGCTGTGCGTGTACCAATGTGGAGCTACTGAACAGTCAGTATGTATCATGTATGTGTCATCCCTTGGATAATATCCCAGTTTCATTGAATGTGTCATGTTATTTTTCTTATCTTGCTGACAATGGGAAAATGACTAGAGGAAAGTAATTTCACTGTTTCTTTACACTTTCACACCTTCCCTTCATACCTGTCCTGAAACTGAAAAGGCTTTGTGGTTATAAAACATACCAAACTCACATCAGTCATTACTGCTTTCTGTCTTTTTATGCCAATCTTAAGCCACCACCCACACACCATCCACCTTTAAAGTTGCATTCTGTGCAATGCTGCCATGTTTTGGCGACTGTTGACAGGTGTCAAAGGGATTTTGTGCCATGAATGGGAAATGTCACGGTGAAGTGAGGGATTACAATGTATTACTCTCTGAATAATTCTTCAGAGCCAATAGCAGTCTAGTGAAGGGGTGGTAATCTGCTGTGGCCAGACCCCATCTGGACTGACAGAGGCTTAGTTCCACAGTTCAGACCCTGCGCTGCCCAAAAGGAAAACTTGGCCTACCGTGTCACAGTCCATCAGAGACCTGAAATTTGGCTATGCACCCCAGCTAATGAAACCGGCTCCCAATCCACGCCACACCACCTCTGGCCCATGACCAAAGCAGACAGCCGTGTTCATTATGAGGGAGTAGAAGCACCCCAATGTCAAGACCTGCCATGCGAAAAGACAGCTGAGCCTTGCTATCAGAGGAGGGGAGCCTGCTATTTTTCCTCAATTTCAGAACTGTCTTCAGCCTCAGGAACATAATAGCTATGTGTTTGATGTCCTGTGCCACTTTTCTCTCCAACAGTACAGATAAAAGAAAAGAAATAACATCACCTTTCTGAACGGCTCGTATTTATTCACCCTGTACTTCTCTATTATACATGAATATTGCGACACAGATATATTTCTTAGATCCATAGTTTGTGGGATGTCACTCTGACCGTTGCTCTCTCACAAACCTGCACTGCTCATAATGTTGGCAAACAAGACATTTGAGCTTAAGCTGTTGTTTTCCTCATCGTATGTTTCTGTATAAACTGTAAATGCTCATTCTGTCTCTTATCCACAATAGATTATACTGATCCTCAGGGGTATATGGTAGCCAGATAGGAAATTCTGTCAATTTTTACACACTGTCCATTTTCCAAATCGGTCACATAATGACAATTATCTGTTTAGCAGGCATAGCTAGACTAAAGTGAACTGATCATGTACTTAGGATAGATAGTATAAAGGCTGTTCTATTGAGCTACATGTCAGATCAGGCAGATAAATGGAAACCTAAATTGTCAGCTTTGGAAGGTAGGATATTGACTCTGGTCAAACGGCTCATTGATTATTTGATTATAGCACTCTGTTGTGATTAGTTGATAAGCAGAGTGCAGATTGGGCACACGATCTGTGAGCTTGGCTGATTGACTAGAGGACTGTGGATTTATCTGACTAGGTGAGTGGTTGTGAACAGGAATGAAAAAAAAGAGCTCACTCTGACCTTACAATGAGCCACTATTTGACAATCTTAGGAATTTATTATCTATTCATACTTACGTTTTGGTACATTATGTAAAAAAAGAAATACATGAATGACCTTATACTGAGGCTTAAGAATAACTGCAATAAAAACAGTGTCTCTAAAAGGAGTTCTCAGTGGTTTGTAATGAGGTTGCCTGGGTCTTAGACGTCTACTCTGTCCAGGCTTTCGATGCATGTTGACAGCCACAATACGAGTTGTAATAGCTACGCATTCAGGGATCAAATTAATTCACCCCTCATGAAAACTTTATGAATACACTCTGAGGGACTGAATATAAATGTGCATATTCTTCTGTAGAGTAGTGCACAGTGGAAGCAAACAGATGCATCAGAGTACAAATATTGTGCGATAATATGCTACTCATTTTTGCATATTATCCTACTATTAACATGATTACATCTTCTGCATTACTGTAGGAGCAAAAACTGAAATTTTAATTGGTGCGAGATGATGAAAGTGTGTACTAGCTGTTAAAACAAAGACAGTGAAATGTGCATGTCCATGGCGAATTTTATATATAGTTAACAACAAATTTTGCATTTTGTTTTACAACTGATGCAAACGATTGTCCCCACTAAAATGGACCTTACCCATCCATTTTTTTTCAATTCCACCAGAATAGCAGTCATACTTATAACTCTATCATCATTAGGAGAACTTTTATATCCACACGTATTCTTCTTTGTCATGTAAAACAATATTCCAAGAGAAATCATTTCAGCGGAGTGGCATCACAGGGGAAAACTCCTCGTAAATATGCAATTTAATTGAGGCCTTGGTGGATACATTTACATGCACAGCAGACGTTCCCTAATATTTTGGGTGCTCACGTATGCCAACCATCATGTCCTGTTTATAATAACCCAGTTAAGATCATATCCCAGTTAGAAGCCTGAATATAAGAGCTAGGTGATTATCTGGTATACTGAGCTGTGTAAACACTTTTGCCCAATTATTGTTGGGTTTTATGATCAGTGCAATTTGATTTCCATGGTAATATCCCTTTGTAATATTCTAACAACTTTGTTTACTCGCACATAGAAATACAGGAATACTGTATGTTCCATAGATTGGCTATTCTAGGTACTGTGAGCAAGAAAAGCCATCAACACTGACACAGGGCCTGCAGTTTTTTACAAAACACAAGGGGAATATACAGTATTTTACCCAATTTATTTTGGAAAAACTATATAGAAAATGTGTATTTTTTTGCTTTAAAAAGAGAGTGGGGAAGGGTAAGCATTACACTAAAAATGCAATCAGTTTCAAAGGGAAACATAATGGATTGAGCAGTAGGGCAGCTTGTAATTTCTCCCTGCTGTTGAATTACTGGCGGGAGAAAAGAGTTATGGGGCATTAACCTCTTCATTCACAATTATCTCTCTTTTTCCCTCTCTCCCTCTCTCTCTCTGTCTGCCTGTCTCTCTCTCAGTCTTGTATTACACACTGCTTAATGGCACCAAACTGACCAACACTCCCTAGAGGCGCCCTCCGTCAGCCAAGTGCCTGATGGTATTTTTTTTCACAGCACCCCACTCAATCCTAAGAGAGGAGTAAAGAAGCACCTTGATGATATCACTGATATTAAGTTTCAGAAAAGTCATCGCTCACCGTGTGAGGGGCAGGGGATGGAGGTGGGCGAGGAGAGGGTGACCGGACTGATAAGAATCTCTTTGTCTCAGAGTGATGACCTGCACTGCTGGGTCAAAATCCTGGGGAGCTAACTGCTGTGAAGCATTTTTCAACCTTTGAAAGGTGTTGAGACATTGAAGGGTGGTGTAGAGATGGCTATTGAGTTACTGTGATGGGGAGGGCTGGGGTGCATGCTTGCTTGATGGCCTGAGGCATTTGTAAGGCAATAGGAAGGCCAGCAGCTCTCGTCTTTCTCCCATCGGTGCCTCGTCTGTAACACAGGCCTGTGACACCTGCCCTCTCACACCTGACTCTGAGACGACGGTTAAGGAATGACGCTGATCTAAATCTCAGTCTTCACACGCAACACTCCCACTGGCATTAAGACAGAGATGCTGAGCTGTGCTGCCTTAAAGGTTGGTAATTAATAATAATAACTGTAAGGCCTGAAAAAAAAGCCCTGAAATGAAAACTTGGGCTTATGATGATATTAGCAAATTAGATGACTCCAATTTCATATGCAAGCGTATGGAATGTTAGACACAGCCATACTATCAAACAGATTACTGATTATGCTTTTATTATATCAGAATCCAATAATATAGGAATCATAAAGACTCCGCCTTCTTGGCCATCCGTTCCAAGTAACTGTAATAAAGCCTCTTTGCCAAAGTCGTTTCAGTGGTCGTCTCCTAGCAGCCAACTAATTGAGAAAACTGATAAGCCCTGTTAGCTTCCAAGTGAGCCCTTTTGTTCTACCTGCTTGCTGATTCCTTGGGAGTCTCCATCTTTGTCCACTCAAAGCTAATTCAGCACTTCTCAGGCATATGAGCTCCTGATGACCTCCCAGTGGTGGGAAGACAAATGTAGTGAAACCTTGCAATTTGGCCGGAAACTTCTGACCACGTATCCTGCAACCTTTGGAGACCTCCTGCCTTGTTTCCGAGACAGATTTATAGGGTCATATGCATTGTTAGTCTCTGGTGGTAGATTATGAAAAGATGCTTTTATCAGCAATTTTTCATATCCAGTTTCATATTACCATCTTAAAAACCAAAAGTCATATTTTATTTATTTTTACATTTTATTCATTGGTGTAATTGCTTTACAGTTATTTTTTAAGCCACTCTACCTTAAGAAGCAGCTCACTATAAAAGAATTTCATTAGTTTGGATTGACAGGGCTCTTCAGGGTTTTGTCCCAAGGTTTAATGCTATTTCCGTTTTTTCCACTCTGACAAGAAAACAGCTCAGGGACAAAATTTGCATATTTGACATGCAAATAGTCAAATTAAAAGATTTCAATTACCGACAAAAAACTCTAGCCGTCTTTGAATTCGGTCTAAAAACACTTTGATTAGCATCACCATTTAAAAAGTGAGCTGTTTAGACCCCAAAATCATCATTTATCATCACCAGTAATGCAAAGTAAAGTCATGTGAGGGGTGACAGGGTTGATAAACACAATATAAATAGAAAGGCAGCAAGGCTCCCCATCATGTACATGTAAATAGCACACAAAACAAGCATAGCGTTAAGAGTCATGTGGGGAATGCAGCAGTTAGTAGACACACACACACACACAGGTATTTACTTGATCTTTTTACAGTAGTGCTTTCACTTTAATTGCTGTCTGAATAATAATGCACTGGAACATTCCTTGCGCTCTCTGATCAATCTGAAATATTGGGTAATGAAATAAAAGCTCCGACGTTCTAGCGAGCTTTGTTGCCATCTCCTTTTGGCCCGTAAAAGAAAGTTGGTGAAATGTGCAATGATAAACACCCATAAAGCCCTGTCTCATTTTACTGAGAGGCCATTATGGTACCATCCTGAGAGGTGCTTTCATTCTCTGACAGTTAGTGAGATTCTTCTCATCTATAAAACATGCAGGTTACATTTAGAGGTAGCTGTAAACTGCCAGTTTGCTCATTTAGTAATGTCTGGGGAGTGTAGCTATCAGGTATTCATCTTCCGCCTCCTGGCCTCTTGCTGTGGCCCGGACTGGGAGGACAGTGTCTCACAGTCATAAATGTACAAATAAATGGGTAAAATCTCCACCAGTACTCCAACAAATGCTTTTATTAGCACTGCCACAGCTGAAAATGCTTTATACTGAATGTTTTTTTTTTTTCCTTCTCATGCTCTGAAAGATTAAATAATTATGTCACATTTGTCACAGACTGTCAGATTTTCCACTTTGCTGCAGTCCCTTTAAGGATCAGTCTGTATATTAAATTATTCTGACCTTTAGGCTGATTATACAGCACGTTGGTGAATTTGGCATTAAAAAGACTATGGGAAATCAAAAAATCCTACATTTGTACTATCCAATCTCAATTTGTAGCATCCAGTGTGCTCTTAGTTAGGCTAATTGTTAATGAATTCAAACCTAACTTTGCTCTATTCAGGCTGTCTGCTTCATGTACTATGCCCATGGGACACATAGCCACAGACCCAGAAAACTTTGCTAATTGAAAAAGTATATGCCGTCAAATATACAGCCATCTATCTTGCCTTTGTGCAATAACAATGCAATCAAATGGTAAGTGCACGGAAGAATATGTATACCACTAATTGCAATTGAGTGCATTTCCCTAATGAAGCCCAGGCCTGACCCTAATGTTTTGCCTACGCACAAAACATTGTGTGGGCATGTGTGAATGTGTGCTTCTTGGCCTCTTTAACTATTGGCGTGAGATGCCAACATATTTCTTTGTTTTGATTATTAACATAACTTTCAACCCACAAAGCCGTTTTGCTAGGGGAAAGGAAAGGAAGTGAATGAGACACGCAGCCAAAGAATGCAGGCATGAGTGGTACATTCTCCCATACACCATTTAGCATTATGAAGCACAGGCCTGTTGTCTTTTATTATGATTAATCTCCAAGCACACAGGTTTTCGAGACCCCTACATCAAATCTCTGGTTGCAGGAACTCGGGAATGAGCCTGAAAAACAACGAGTGCACATGCATCTTAGCCTTCCTTATACCTTACGCCCTAGAAGAGCATGTCTCAGACAAGGACAATGTTTGTTAGTACATTCTTTACATGGGAGAAAAGTAAACACAGATTTGAGAGAAGGGGTAAATGTAAAAAAAACTAAACACCGTCTAAGCTACTCATACATGAAACACTGCCTTACCTCTTAAACGATCCCTGCTCCTTTTAAGAAACAAAGAAAGAGGGAAATATACAAACCAGTACCTAAGTTTGAGAACATTTGGTGAGAAACATTTTAATTTTAAATTTCCTTAAATTATAAAACTCTCACCAAAGGTACCAACTATCAAAATTCTGTAGGATTTCACCAGTACTTGTTGGAGCCTTCAAAAAAAAAAAAAAAAAAAAAAAAAAAAAAAAAAAGCAGGATACGAGACGGAAGAGAAGTTTTGAATCCGACAACAGCGTTACTGTACTCAGCAGCTGTACTCAACAACATTAAATGACTTCTTTCACCATTGCTCATTCCATTGACTGCCTGCAACTGCACAGCTTTGGGTCAAATGAAAATGAACAGGCCAATGTTAGACGGTGCTGTAGCAGAGGTCTGTCTGACCTTAACTGGCAGAAAAGCCATGAATAATAACATCAGTAATATTGTCAATATTGTCAACGGTGCTGTCTGGAGTTTTGAGAAAACTCAATAGTAACTCATGAGCTGAGGTTGTAGAGACATAAACAATTATTCATCCTTGTCCATGCTCCGTTGACATTGACTGGGAAGCTAAATAATCTAACAATACACAAAACATCCTCTACCAAAATGCAAATTTAAAATACCTGTAAAGCTGATTAAATTTCAAACACTGTAGCAAGCAGTCCTTGTCTCAACCACAGAACAGGAAAGGAACTGTCATAAAAAAAAGTGTTAACATCTAAATATGTTGACATACCACAGCAGACGGTTGTGATTGAGACGCCAGCTGGTGTTTAGAGTGAAAGCCTAAACCTAGTTTACCATAATGAAGCTCTCAGGGGGGAGGCAATGCACTCCTCATTCCATGCTGCTTTACTTGGCTTCTTAACACCTCCAAACTTGAAACATACACACATGGATTTTTGGGACAAACACAAGATCTCCCTGGTTGCTACTAAAAAGTGGCACTGGGTGTGTTTGCACAGCTTGAGAGAGAGCTCCACTAAACAAATGATTGACTATTTGATGCCAACTTGCATGAGTCTAACAAAACAACAAAAAATAATCTTCATTTCAGGGTGCCAAATTGTCGGAGTATGGGTAAACATAATTTTGCCCTCTCTCTCTGTTGGACATAGTTTATTTGTTTGTTTATAGTTTGCTTCTTCAGGAGAGAAAGTCTCTTCCAAGACAGTTAAAATAAAAACTTGAATTAAGATGTGCTTATTATGGCTAACAGCGAGCATTACAGTATCGGTTCCAAAATGATGGTGCCCTGCTCCCCTTTCTAATCAGCCCTTAATGACTAGTTAATGGCAACCTTCTTTCACATTTTGAATGTAGGCTGTGCTCTTTTACCACTAAGAGACTGTGAACTTTACTCATTGTTATGAATCACATCGACCTGCTGCCAGCTGACGGCCAGCCGATGTACCTCTCAACTCTGACTGTTGTGTTTTGGCCACTTCAGGTCCACTTCATCATAAAAAGAGTTCCACCTACCCGAAGTCAGGCCTCTCTTTTGGGAGAAAGCGCGCCAGTCAATCAAAACTAGCTTTTTTTTTTTCAGCGAGAAATCAGCAAAATGCCTAAAAGTTGTTGTGTCCCAGGACACAAAATCCAGATCTCTGCTTTTATATACTTACAAATCCCAAAACAGAAATCCATAGAAGAGTGCTCTGTCTTTAGGCTATCAGCTGCCTGAAGGCAAACTGTGGAATCCTGCTTAAAAGTATAAAGCTTCAAGTTATCATTTATTACTAGTGAAAAGAAGTGGTGTTTAAGTTTTATGTTGTTCTTATCCTTCTTTCCCTTATGAAAGGAAAAGAAGGATAAGAACAGCAACTTTCCCTTATGTTGTCAGTCAGCTTGATTTGAAAAGTGAGTACAGTCTGCCTCTTTGCTTACAACATGTCACGTTTCTTTCAGAGTCAATGTGGGCTGATACATTTAGAAGCGCATCAGCTATGAATACACCCCAGAAATTAGGAGCAGGCTGTAGCAGGGCCTATTCAGAATACAGATTATCTGAACACTAAACTACTGTTACTTTACTGAATCACATACATATTGACCACGCTTGGTCCTTTTTTTAAGGCAAATAATCATTGACATTTCATTCTTAGGTGAAGCATCACGTAAGATAAAATCATCAATGAAAATACTGCCTGACCTTCTACTTCTCCTTCCGTCCTGCTGGCCTGCTCTGACATGCCTCTTCATTAATTTCAGCCACACAGACAGCATTAATTGGCCCGCAGTTAATTGAGTTGTCTTCTAAATGGAAATCATTGTGTAGCTGTTTTCAGGACTTTACTACGTTGGTATACTAGTGTAACCGTGTAATGTCAAACACACTTACAGAAACAATTATCACGCCTTACAATGTCACCTTGCCAAGGAAAATCAAATGTCAGATGAATAATCTCTTCACATACTTTAGACATCTCTTTGGGTGCATTTCAACAATATATTGTAGTCCAATAAAATAGCAGTGCATTATTGCAGTATTAATGTATTAGATTTAATACAACTAGACGCTGGATATTTAGTGCTTCAGCATTGTGCTACACGATTGTATTTAGTGACCAATATCCCTACGAATAAGAAGCAAAAAGACCTCTTGAAATGTGATGACTCACTTACACCAGTAACCTATATGTTGATTCAAGGCACTATGATTTTCTTACTAACACTCACACTCACACACACACACACACACACACACACCAAGATTGCCTTTTATGTTGCAGGGATTTTCAGTATGTGAAGACTACAGCCATTCTCTTTGTGTGAGAAGGGATCACCTCACGAAGGATAAAGGAAGAAAAGGAAGAGAGATGTCAGAGTTAGTATTTTGCAATATTCAAGCTCAAAGGGCAGTCAAGTTTGATATCCCTCTCAAATATGTTCACCTGCTCTGTGACTATGTGCAATGCCTTGCATCAGATGGTAAGCTCTGTGGAGTAATTTTGCAAAACAAAGGGAAGGTGGAATGTTTTACACTGTTTTTTTTTTTTTTTTTTCATTATTTCAGCTGTTACATTTAAATTTGCAATTCATGAGTGATTCAGAGAGTATAGTGTGATGACAATTAGTGAGCTTAACCGAGACAGTTAATAAAATAAGATATTTTTAAAAGCTTTTTGTTATGAACACATGACATTGTGCTGGTGTGATATGATGTGGTATGATTTGCTCTCCTGGGCGTTAAATGTGATAAGTTGTTTTAGTAGTCTTAGTTCAATTATAATTTGGTGCAGTGTGGATTATGGATGCAGTGTTGACTAATTGTATGACTAATACAACGCCCATGACATAACCTACAGCTATAAATGTGGAGATAGCTGAGTGCTAGCAGTGACTGTATCTGATTACCTACCCAAAATTAGATTAATCTTGCATTAAAAAAATGTCTGTTGGATAAATTGTTTAAAAACTTGCATTCTGACAAACAATTAGATACTAAACACAATGTTATAAAATTTATTCCATTTATTACAGGACAGGAGCCCATACATCAGCCTCTCAACCCTGCAATTCCCTTAAGCTACAGTGGTCTGCAATAGACATAAACAATGAAGACGCATTTAAAACAACAGAGACAAACAAGGAAGCTCATTAGAGCAGAGATCCAACAAAAATGTTTACTGAGGCAATAGCCTATATCATGATGCTAAATGCTGAAATAATAAAACTACTTTGTCATTTTCTTTTTAGGCCTGACAAGAAGGCTTTTTAGCCATGACTGAATAGCTTTGTGATGGCAGTCGATCGCTCATAACTCTGCCCTCCACTGTTGCGCTGTACAAGAAGGAGGAAGGAAGAAATAGGGACTGTCTTAAAATACCTGCAGTGTGTTTTCGTTGTACGCTTGATAGTACGTTTTAAAAGCTATTGGAAACAGATGGCACTATCACTGAGTCACTTCTGTTAATCAAAAGCATTACTAACCTGCAGATATACTTATATATAATCTGAATTTGTCTACATATGTGATTGAGTTTTGTGCAATGAGGCTGTAAAAGCCTAACTTATTTCTCCTTTAACAAGAAAGCAAAAATATACATATTAGCCAAGTAAATCTGAACATCTGTGCTTTTGCCTTGTGTCCATTTGGACTAATATATTGAAGAGATATCATGTGATTAAAGGGGTAATTAAAAGGGGTAATTGTGTCTACTGGCCAAATGTTTTTTCCAAGCCTTTGGCCATGCAGTATGGAGCTAACTTATGCCGCCTTTTCCACCAATTATCAAGATACCCAGTATGACATGATAAACGCACTTATATCAACTGTAATGTGATGTGTTTCATCAACAACGCGGCGCAGCCTCTGGGGAACCGTGGTGGCTGGAGGATGGCCATGTGGTGCCTGATTATCGAGAGAACATGGGAAATTAAATCTGCTGAGAGTAGGCAACATCCTCCTCTGAGTTCCCTGCCTGTCATAATTTACTCCCATCTTTCTTTCTTCTTCTTCTTCTTCTTCTTCCTTCCCCTCACCTGGCAGTTTTTCAAAGTATACCTATAAATATACAGTGTCTCTGCACCTTGTCTTCATGTTTGTCTAAGTGGCACAACCCATGAATGATAGAAAAAAAAAAAAAAAACAGATGACAAACACAAGATTTTCTTCTTTACTCTACTTTTACCTCTTCCACATTCATCCGCAGCAAATTATATTCTTACATATCAATCAACACCTGCTCATGGCAGGAGAGGCAAGAAAAAAGATGAGCAGTTGCTTCCTTAGTGCTCATATCAAAGAGGAGTGCGTGGAAGCTGCTTAGGAGCTGACTATTTACAACAGCCTGAGTTTCAGCCACTCGAGATATAATTAGCTTCACCGTCATGCTGAAGCACAACACAATAATGCAGTAACCTAGATAAAGCTTATAGTACAGAGAGATTTCACTGCTCTGTCGACAAGGTAATATGCCTTATTTTAGCAGTATGTAAATCTATTGTATGTTTTTCATAATCGATCTTTTGTTGTATCCATATATCTGTCTATTGTTCTCTCTGTAGCTTAATGTGTTATGTAATGTGCTGTTGTTGCCTTGGTGGGGTCTCCCTCATAAAAGAAATCCAAGATTTTAACCCTGGTTAAATAACAAGTAAATAAAGTGAATAAAGTAAGATAAGTACAATTGAACAGAATTAGAGCATTAGCTCTATGTGCAGGGAGAGCTTCCAGCCAGTATCTGCACCTAGCAGACAAAAAACCAAATGCCACCCACAGTATTGGGAATTCGGTTCCATCACAAAGACTGCGTGGTCTTCGCCTTATATTGAACCTTAATCTGCTTTGTTTGGGTGTGGAGGGGGGACCAAGATTCTATTAAAGAGATTAAATTGTTTCCATAGCCTACTGAGGCATCAAAGGCCAACCAAATTGCAGCCCGTTACTTGAGTGGGTTTCGCTAAAGTCACTTATTTGTCCATTTCATCATGCTAATAGCAGAAGCCATCATCCCATTATAGCTCCACAGCTGAGCGAGGTTAAACAAATGCAGTTTGTTTGAGGTCGCACTACCTCCAAGTCAGGTCCCACTGCTCTCCCCCTGTACATCACAACAAATCATCAGCTTGTCTATAACTGCTTTATATAAGGAACCTTCTGAACCCCGGTGCATTAACCACCTCTTCACTCACTGGCACTAAGGCCCAAGAGTCCTCTTTTCAGTCTCCTCTTGTTCTCCTCTTATCGAAGATTCCTCCACATGTCGCACTCTGTTATGGAAATAAAATCCAATCTAACTTCATGGTCAAGTTAAAATTGCTTTGTTCTTCTGGGGAGTTTGTTACACAGTATGACATGTCAAGCATCTGACTGAATATTCTCTGTATGCAAGGCACAGTTACCCTAATGACTATTTTAAATGACCAACTGAAGAAATAAAATCCTGCAGTATCTGCTCCTAACAAAGTCTGCAAGAAACACTGTTGAGATCATTTTGTCATAAATGAGCCTAAATGGGCTCTGGTTTTGGAAAACTGATGGAGTTCATTAGTACTCATTGTTTGCAGGGTAGTTACATCAAACACTGACTTGTAAGCCCTAAGACCTCGGAAAATAATAACTCCATCAAGCCTAATAGAATCATATCACCCAGACATTTCACATAAAACTCACCGTTCATCATAGCCACCAGAACCTAGCCTCATTTCTATTACCATTCCGCTGAACGAAGGTCTTTGTCTATAATGAGTCCACATTCCCTAAGCCCTACAGTAACCACACAATCACTTGTGTCAACAGAAGGGAAATCCATTTCATCAGGACGTCCAGTCAGTACTTCATTACCATACACGAGGGCAACAACTGTGCAGCCATGTACCCCCAGAGAGCTGCTGCTGATTGCCGGTGTTCAGTGCATTTGCCAAGAGTTTTTCATTATGACTGTACAACAGATAGAGCTCCTTCGATTAAAACATCAACGCATGTCGGTTCATCAAGATGACATATTGCATCCTTCCGATTCTCCGAAACCAGCACATGTTTCAGGGGAATGGTGAAGACGATACAAAGTACAGCGACACAGAGGAAGTGAGGTAACTTTTCTCTTTCTGTAACTCATCTTAATTTCTGCCACTAATGTGGAGCTTTAGAGACGTGATAAGCTCAACTTTTTTTTTTTATTTCCTGTGTACATATACATATAAAAAACACTAACAGTCAGCGTGTTTTCCTGCAATGTTTTCCTTGGGTCAGTCTAATTTATATTAGTAAGCATTCAGCAGTGTTCTTTAAGGTCAACACCATTACAGTTTTTTGTCATCGTCAACTAGCTGATTCTTTCCCCAAAAACTCCTAACAAAGTCTGCAATAAACAGTGTTGACATCAATTACAAATTACATTTTTTTCTCACATTTATTGTATTTTTTTTTGTTGCAAGGTTTCAAAGATATGTTGTTCTGAATTCATACCTTATTTGTTTTCCTCTAGAAAAAGGCTGCTGTTGTTATGAACCAGGTTCATTATAAAAGATGGAAAAGGTCTCTCTGATAGTGCCTTGGGATGATTTTCTAGGGTAAGGAGTATGTTTCCTGGTTCACTTCTGCCACGGTTGCTATAAAACATAATTTGGGTATAAACAGTCTAAAAATATTCAGCGTCTATAAACTTCTCCGGCACAACGGGCTGCACACTTTAACAGACTGCTGATGGCTGTGTGATATCATATTATGTTAAGCAGCAGACACCTACAGTATGTCTAGTTTAGTGTTTGTTTAGAGTTTGTTTTTATGCTACTCAGTCTATTTTTTTAGGAGGCTCAAAAACATTCAAGGATTACCCAATGTTTAAAAATCCACCCACATATTTGACAGAAAAGGACCAAAAATAATATATATAAACATAGTATAAACTTTGATGTGGGGACAAAAACAAAATACAAATAGAAATATTATATTACTACTGTATATTTCTAAAATAATGATATATTTTTGTCAATGTTAATATTGTTTAGAAGTGATTATTTAAAAACAGCTAACTTACAAGAAAATAGATTTAAATAAGTATTCAGATATATATGATATATTCAATATATATTATAATGGATATTTTTTTGAAAAAAAGTCTAATTTGTTTCTCTCTGTTTTTTTAAATTAATAATTAATTACCCTTTAAGAATTAGACAGGAAGTAAACATCTAAAATACCTACTGAGAAAAGAAAAAACATACACAAAAGAATATATATTTGAAAAGTGGATGCAAAGAAAATGCCTTCCAGCAGTAACAGTAGTGGTGGTTATGAAAAATGTTCAATTTACTCTTTTCCTTATTCTGTATATAGTTTTATTTTACACATGCAGGTGTTCAGGGTAAGCATGAGCAGTCTTCCAATGACAAGCATAAAAGTAGCAACTGATACAAGCCTGAAGGTGAAAGCTGATAAACGCTCTGTCTATGTGTATCCGTAGACACTGTGTGAGTAACTATGCTTTACAATTTAAACAAAATTACCTGTTACATAAAAGATAATAATCGGATGGACATTGGAACTCTTAAACTCCTTAATTCAGTTTAAAAACACAGGAAAAACAGCTGCACTCTTATTAACTGAAAAATGTGACTAATTTAGATTTATGTAAGGCTACAAATGAATCTCTGATTTAAGAAAACAAATATTAAAATTGGCATGATTCTCTACAGTTAATCATATCAACTTACGGTTTACAAGTGTTCAAATAAATAATTGCCTGAGTAATTCCAGCTAAGTCTTTTTTTTTTAATTAGAGTGTTTCAGAGACTTTTAGAAATATTTTGAAGTTTGGATTGAAATAGTGTCTCCTTTTAGTGTTGACTCCTTAATTGGCTAGAAGCAAACATTCAACTTAGTAAGACTTATAAATAAGCATCTGGAAATGTAACAGTGACAGATTCTTTTGAGAATTACTCTACAGTCAAACTTTTAAGGAGAGAAGCATACGTTATTTTAAAATGCATTCAAAACGGCCAGTTGAGAGCTCATTTTGAGAACACGGCCCCTGGTTCCTCAGCTTTAAGAGAAACTTGTACATGCTCACAAATATTGAATGAACTGCCCTGGGTTATAGGAATTGTATTCTCATTTAAAGCTTCTCAGCAAACATCACAGTCTTTCATTTCAGTTGCTTAGAGGCCCTCTTATATGGAGTGATTTTTCTTTTTAGCAAACAGAGAAATAGTAGGGAGGACACAATTTCATATCTCCATAAAGCACTGATGTTCTAGGTAGAATTTTGACAGAGACTTAGTCACAGTAACGCTACATTGGATTATTTTATTTCTGCTACAACACGACTACATTTTCTAGATAGCATGAATTTATTCTAACCACTGCAACTCCTCTGAAGAAACCAGGACTGTGAAGCTAAAACATAAAATTATCAAATGCAGTGAAAATTACATCCTTCAAAGAAAATACCATGACCAAAATGTGTGCTTTATATTCCTTTACTTACATGTAACATTATGTTGCTCATTACCTGGACCATTACCATAACCTAGCTATTATACATACTGTAGGAAGCCATTATAGAAAACCTTGCCACCGCAGGCCTGTAACCAAGTAGCTCATCAGTATTTCTGCTAAGGTGCACACTTTTCTGGGCTCTCTGTGTGCACGGCTTTCATTTGTTTGTTTCCTCAAAGGTTTACAGTATTCGCAGGACTAAAGATTAACTGAGATGAACTGAAGCTGAAATGAGGGAACTGAGGAAAACATGGGGAGGGGTGGGGGGGGGGGGGACAGAACTGGAGAGAATGAACTGATGTTCAAAGAGGGGTATTGTGAAGACCAGTGAATCGCCTGCTGACGACCACGCAGAGCGCACTGCTTGGGGATTGTGCAGAGAAACAGTCAGCAGTCAGGGGTTGATTTCTACAACCCTCTCTTTTCACCCGTGCTTCACTCTGCCAGTAAAGAGCTAGTCTCACCCTGCATCTCCCCACATTCTCTCACAGATAAAAGAACTCACTCCTTCTTTTGTTCTTATAACCACACAACTTCGCACGTGCTCTATCTCTACAGCATCTCCGACCAAAAAGACCAAAAAGTGAACATGCCACAGTCTCGCTTCTTATGGTGTAATATGTGAAACCTTGTACTGAGCTCCAAAATCAGCATCTCTGTTTCATTTTGTTCCAAAAATGTGTTTCAATTTATATATATAAAAAAAAAAAAAAACAGCACAACATTGGACATTTTCCAGACTGCTGGAGGAGCAGATGCTGAAAATCTGTAAGATGCCTCCGAATTTCCAGTTGTCACCTCAAACAGTTCTAAAGAAACATCTGTGAAAGGGAAGCAGAAAAAAAGGATTTATCCATCTGAAATGCAGAACCAGCTCAGTCATCCTACTTCTCAAACTAACTGCTGTTGGAGGTGTCAGTGATGCTTAAGTGGAGCCACAGTGCCCCCTACAGGCAACTAGATAAATAAACAAGCTTTATGACCACTGAATTTATTCATGCGTTGGTCTGCTGCTGTATTACCCATTTAAAGAAAGCTTTACCTGCTTCATGCTGCTACAAAAAAACATTTTATCCATCTGCTTGAGAGGACTGAACCCTAACCCCCCCCCCCCCCCCCACACACACACACAAACACACACACACACACAAACACACACACACACACACAGAGGCAGGCCGTTTCATAGTATATGCAGAGGGGTAAGTTATGAGTCATATTTTTTGCAACCACCATCTCCAAGTACCCACTCAGAAAGCATTATGTTGTTATTTTCTTTTAGTTATGGCCATCTTTAAAAATCACTAAAATAGGGTTAAGGTTAGAAAGGACAAGGATGTTAAACACCAAAAATTGTTAAATCAAGGTTAAATTTAACTCACTAAAGAGAAGTTAATGCTCCTCTATTACTTTTTTCCTGTTTATTTTTCATTCCACACTCTATAAATGACCTTTACAGGTTGTGTGAGACAAAGGAAAAGAGAAACAGAAGGTGCTGAGAGACTCTTTCCTCCTTTTAGACAGACCCTGTGTCCCCAGTCTGAATACCCTCTCAATTACTCACAGGCCTGATGGATGGGATCTGGCGTGTGTGCAGCATAAGGCAGGGTGTTTCGCAATGTTTGTTTCAGGACAAGGAGGAGGTGCTGGAACAGAGGCGAGAGGGAGGAGGGTAGGAAGAAAAACAAGGATGCAAACAGCGGCTTTCTGACCTTGACAACGATGACTTAAGTTCTCTGTCTACCGGGAACAACAAGTGAAGACCTGACCTGATTGACGGGCCTCTTCATGAGCGCTGGCAACGGTCTCCAAAGACAGCGTTAGTTTCAATGCCTAAATATCACTTTGTGTGGGTTTGTGTGTGTGTTTCAAATGTGAGTGTCTTAGAGAGAGAGAGGTGTGGGTTCGGTCACAAAATGCGTGACCGGGAAGGAAGGTGAGGCTCATTCTCCAAACACTCAATACGGTCATAGACCATTAGCAGTCCAAGCAATGGGAGACATTTCTCTAAGTGCCAGCCGGATACACACTGACAGCAAAGACTCCCATGATTACTTTCCATTAGCCACACCTCGTGAAAGATTATTTCTATTTGGCTATGTTGGCACTACGTGGGCAGCGGAGATTAGGTAAACAACGATGACCAAACACATCGAGGCGGGCCCGCTGCGGGGCTGTTCATAATCTGGACGCTGGGGGGAGAGAAATCGAGCTGAAATCGGAAGGAGGGGGAAGCGCGCCAGCTGGTTTGTCACCTCGACTCGCATTTACACCTTGATGGCAGGGAAAACCCTGTCCTTGTGCTGTATCTCTCTCAGACCTGATACGATTAACTGGACCTTTTAGCGCGGGACCCAATGCAGCCCACTCACCGGAGTCATTTCACTGTTCAACAGAGCAGCAAGTTCTCTCAGGCAGGGGCATTGATTTTCATTCTTGGTGTGACAGTGCAACAATCACAAGTTTGCTCAAGAAGTTACCAGTCCTCTGTCATGGTATCTAATGTACTCTGTGTGTGTGTGTGTGAGTGTGTGTGTGTGTGCGCAAGTGTTAATGTGTACCTGCATGTATGCGCAACCGGCAACAGAGTGAAGGAAAGAGGAGAGAGAGAACGTGAGAGACCCTGAATTGTCGTCATATTGCTCGGAGCATGGCTGCATCACTCAAGGAGTTTATGGCACAGGGTGTGAATCTGCAGAGAGACAGATAGACCCGTCGAGCCCGACTCTCTAGGGGCTGAGTGTGTTGTGCAGCACATCCATGGCCTGACAGAAAATCTAATGAAGGGTCTACACTGACAAGATCCCCAAACAGTGGGAAGCAAAACCAAAAGTCATAGATTTTATCAATCACAAGGGGAAATAGAAAAGCAAAAAGTCAATTGTAAATCTGATACCATTCTTTGCAACGTCATACCACAGTCTGGTGTTAGTCTGTGAGAGCTTATTGGTGAGACAACCTATTCAGTGACAGCTAAAAAAATAAAAAAAAAACAGCCCTGGTCCATAACAGTATCATTGTGTCCCAACGACATTGTAGACAGATGCAGTAAAATAAGGATTTGGACAGCAAATCAATTTTGCGAGAGAGTATTGGCTTTCACAAAGTAGAAAAGGAGAATATGTTGTCATATATAACAACCAGAACTTTAAAAGCCCCCTAAAGTTGGGAAGCGTGACAGTGAAAAGTCTGTCTTTGAAGAGTCTGTCTATAGAACAAGAGCTTAGCAAGAGAATAAAAATGCCACATCTACTTTTCATTCTGGAAAGCCTTCTGCTTTGCAGGCTAAAATATTACCAGAGCACTCAGAGAGTCATTCCCTAATAAATAAGGCAGTGCTCTCCATTAAGGCCTGTGACTCAGAGAAGCACATAATATTCTCTGGACATTACATGCTATTATCCAGGACTGTTGCTGTGCTGCCACAACTACTGAGGTTTTCAATAAAGATGAACCGCAACCACAGAAGCAAAAAGAGTTTTCTTCCCTCAATAAAAAATCTACCACATTGCTAACAATGTGCATTTTTTTTGCTTGCCTGTGGCTGTTGTTTTGACAACAAATGAATATTTGTGGATGATTCAAATTTAGTTTTTTTATGGTTATTTTAATCTGTTATTCTTATTCAAACTGTGCTACAAATAACCTAATAACCAAACCCATGTCAAGTCCTGGCTACTCTTATAATTAAACAGTCCGCAGTTCAAGAGCAATTTAAATAATATCGACAAAGTGATTTAGAAGCCAATTTTGTTTTGCCCAACTCTCACCTGGCATAACATGCGGTAATGCTTTATGCATTTATTGGCTAATAAATTTGTTAGGATTTAATTTAGAATTATATGATGACTGACATCACCCTCAAAAAACAGCTGCACTACTACATGCTACCTTGCCCTAACCACAGAACAACATTGTATTCTATTCAGTATTGACCAGATCAGGGCATGTTGTCTTCTGCCGTACATTATGCATGAATGACCATGAAGGTAAACAATGCTGTCTGTGTGCCAGGCAACCTCCGCAGGCAAACGCTGTTTGAAACGACTGCATATCCAAAAAAAAAAAACATATAAAAGTCAATCTCCGGTTGATCAAGGTATTTTGCCCTCTGAGGGTCACCGCTCTCACCAAACCTGTGATGACAGCAGTACCAGCGGCTCCATACAAGTGAATACCAATTGCCTTTCTCGCACTCATTTCCACCCCTTCACGTTCTTTATAGCATTCATAACTAGATTCCCTGTGCACACTAAATTGGCTCCTGTAAAAAATGATCTAATATAGAACGATGGGAAAGGTTTACAGCGGGTAATGGATTAGGAGTCAACCCCTGTGCATAATTACCACAGTCATCATGATAAGAGAAGTCCTCTCCACTTCACACCGCTATCTTTACGACCTCATTCTGATCTGAGAGGGATGGTGACACTCGCATGAACTCCATGCACAAAGAAAAGGAGAAAAATGGAAGACATTATCTTGTGTTTGCCATGTAGAGGCAACATTAATGATATACATTAATTTAAAACCCAGTTTGAGTATCCTTTCAACTTTTAGTGAACCCTGCAATTTCCAATGAAACATGCCTTGATTAACTGTGATTCTCTTCTCATTCCATCTATCATTGTCTGATACCAATCCAAAGATATATGCCAAAAACATGGGCTACTAGAGTTGATGAATTAGCAATCAAGGAAATTGCTGGGTATTCGTCAAAATTACAGAACACAGTATCGCCACTAGCACTTACTGAACATACTACAGCTTTTATACAAAAGAAGAAAAATGCATCCTTTACAAGAATCTGGGCAAAAAGTGTTCCATTCTCAGGGAATCAATAACCAGGACAAAACAGTTGACAGTCCTGAGATGCTATCTAGACAATGTGCCGAGTAAAAAATGAGATCCACTACTTGGAGGTGTGTCACACATATCCCTCTGTGTCGCTTTCATCCTCTGGAAGAGAGTTATAGTGAGAGTGAGTGTGGATCTAACAACATTTGATGCAGAGTGGTGGCAGACCCATGCAGGCTCATTCTAAATAGCAGGCTGAGTTGATCCATCTGCCCGGGGTTGGATGCAGCAGCCCCAGCCACCTTGTCATGCTATGGCCATCCTGCCCACAACCCCCTGCAGTTCACCGATTGTCACCACATGCCTTCTTGTCCGGTTCCCACCAGGCTCTCACTCGGGTGACAGTTTGAGCACCTTCTGTCCAAACTCCAGCCAAACAGAATTAAGGAAGAATTAAAAACTCAATGAGCCCAATAATTAAACTTTAATGGAGGACATAAAGCAACTTGACGCCCTTTAAAACCTATAGGCAGCCACCATAACAGCAGTAAGAAGCAGGCCTGTAAAATTACAGACATTTCTCCTTCGCAACCCACATATTGCCTCTGTTATGACAAAACCTTGGGCACAGACCTTTGATACACCTTTGGCTTATAAAATACATTTGAAACATGGAAAACTAAAGGACACGTCAGCTGCAATCAAGCTAGACACAGAAAGTTTAACAATGATTGTTTTGAGAGTTAGTCATCATGTCCATATCATGACCAACAGGGCAGAGGTTTTCATTGTTCATTTCCATGAGCGACAGCAGTTATTGTGTTTAGAAAAATTATATTTATAAAGCAGCCTTTAAGATAAGAAATCAACAGGAAAGTTGAGTCATCATACATAATTACCAAAACACAATACTCCATATCACAGTACAGCATTACATCAATGTACCTCCAAGTATTACATACTAGAGGGAAGGCTGTCACAAGACTATACAGACAAACTGCTCCTGTGGTTGCTCTTGTCAGTTCATGACTAAACTAAATATCTAAAGAGTAGAAAATGTATTCCTGGAGGCTTTTACACACCAAATTTCATCTTTACCTATACAATTTTACATAATTAGTATCTCTGCACTTCATTGTTTGACTCAGGTTGGGAAAAAAGATTGTGTTTATTAAGCTTTAGACTAATCCTTTCACGCTGCTCAAAAAGTCCCACACTTCATACACAGCAGTCTACTGGTGCCAAGCCTAAATGAAAAACAGCATGAGAAAATGGAAGTACTGCAGGCTGGAGATTGGAAGCAGTGAATAGATGAAAGGCAAGAAGTTTAACAAACTATCCAAAGATCTTATCTGCGCACCTTGTACAACATCCGCAAAGTTTGTTCACATGGAGCTCAGAGCTGTGTTACTCACTTAAATTTGGATGTGAGCCACCGCAGCCAGAGCATGCCCAGCCTATTCAGCTAATAAGCAGTCTGTAACCATTATTTTGGAAATGTTGTGTATTATTGTTAACCATCAGCTACAGAAAATGAATAATGTTTTTTTAAGTTATTTTGGGAACACATAAAAATAATAGTGTTTTGTCACCATAGGAACAAAAAACATGGCCTAGATCGTTCCATTTGCATTACAATTAGATAAGATCACAATCACAACATACTACTGTTATTGAACAGCGCTGTCACAGATAGTAAACAAAGCTGAACTACAAAGTCCACCACTACATGTTTTTAACAGTCCAGCCACCTGTACAAAGACAGCTGGTCCAACAGTATAAATAGAGTAGCAGTGTGCCAACTGCTGAGACCTTCTGAAAATTATAAAAAGGTTTCAGCAATTCCTTCAACCTTTCAGACCCTCTGACAGCCTGCTAAAAAGAATGAATTGCCTCATGGCCAACATGTAGCTCAATCAGAGCCTGGGCATCCAGCAGAATTTATTGCTGCAGAGGACTGCCTGAGCTACAGTAGTATTCAACAGTTTAAAACAAAAAACCTGCAATGTTCCGTCTTGAACCACATTCCCGTTCTAATAACCTCTATTTATCTTAATTTAACTTAATAGAATCTTTGCTCGGTGAACAGAACTCCTCATGCACAGCCAGTGCTTTCAGTCAGGTGCTGGTCGGTCGCAGAAACATCTTAGGTGAAGATCAGAAGTAGAGTAGAATCATTGCTCAGTCTTATCGACTGCCTTCCCTTTGATTTGTTTAAGATCCTGATTGTAAAGGACAAACACTTAATATATTTCTACCAAAGAATTAGATAAAAGTGCAGTGAAAGGATTCACACTCCTCTGTCTATACTACATTACCAGCATGTAGTCTCACAGACTCTTAACATAAATAACATAAAAATCCTAATTGAATCTCTATCTATATAGAGCTTAAATACATTTAAAGACATATAGCAGTTATTACCAAACTCAGTACAAACAACATTCTACATGAATTGTGTAACAACTGCTACAAGTGCAACATTTCTAAAGGTTAAAATGTTGATAAAGCAAGACAACTACCATGACATTTAGGCATGTGTCAGGTGTCTGTTAGGTGTACACATCTTTGTCCTTTACATGATACTGACAGTGATTCAGAATGTCATGTCACCCTGTCCTCGTCACGATGGGTATTTACATAGGCTAATAAATTAAATTCATTAGCCTTATCCAACAGAGCAGTCTGTTTTTCACATCTATTAATCTTGCATAAATTATAGAGCATTAATTTGACACAACATGCACACTGCTTAGTTAATTTGTGTGTGCTTGTACGTGTGTTGGTGAGTTTGCAAATACCGCATGAGGAAATAGGAGTTATGAAACACAACTCCAGAAAGCCAAAGCAGACCTTGTTAATATCCTGTTATACAGCTATGGTGTGAGAATATCAGCCCCTATAGCTGAAAAATGGTCATAAGCATCAGCAGCAGAGGCAACAGGTAGTCTTTTAGCACCTCTGACTATGTGTGTAGGTTGTGAGCAGACTGCAGAACTTACATAACAGTGGCACAAATCTCTGAAAAAGGCATTTCTGTTAATGCTCTCTGATTCTACATCCTCTCGTTCACTCACTGTAACAGATCTTTACTGTGTTTTCCCCACCAGCAGTCTTGAAAATGTGACCACTAATCACTGCAGCACACACATGCCACATTAATGACAGATGAGATGAACACAACTGCCGACCAAATCAAAATTAATTCAGTCATCAACCTTGTGTTTCACTGTCACAAGGTAGGAAAAGAGCTGGAATTTCCAGACACCTTTAAAGGTTAAGTAAGAAAATGTCATAATATAAACTTAACAGTCAATGTATTTCAGCCTAGGAGAAGACAGATCAACAAGAGTCCTGTTTAGCATTTGTCTTAAATGCAGTGGTCATGTTGTGTAATGCTTCATGAACCAGCACTTCTGGACTCTTAACAGTAGAGGGCAGCCAAGGACAATTTAACAGCTGAGCTGTCCCAGAGCAACAAACACCACCAACAGCTCCCAAAGGTCAAAGGGCAGAGTTCTTACCTGCATTGACTATGGCATCCACCTCCAAGACGGTGATATCTCCTTTGTAGAGAGACACTTTATCACTCAGACCTCCTCCACCTGTCAACTCCTTCCCTTCCTCTTTGTCATTGGCTGAAATAGAAAAAGATAACTTCAACTCATTACATTAATTTATGAGGCAAGAACATGAAGATATGAATTCATGAATATGATGTCACTCAATAAACATACATATCAAGAAACATAGTCCATAAGCATATCATCATAGTTCTCAAATGTACTTAAAAAGAAAAAATAAGTTAAGTTAAATGTCATTATGACGATGATCATTTCATCCATTATTCCAATGTGCAGTAATACTTTTAAGTAATAATACAATTTAAGTAGACAATGCTGAATTTACTTTGCTGTCAAGACTCCAGACAGTCTTTAACATGGCTATTGTGAACTGCAAATCTGCATACCCTTAACCATACTCAGTGGTATATCTTTCTTATTTCATACAGTGCAAAAGGATTAATTGCATGTTGCAACATGTGGTAAAGAAAAAATCTACAGCGATAGTGGGTACTGTGGATAACAAGTCAGACAAGTTTAGCCAGATTAGCCAGATTAGCCATCGCTATTTTGTACAATATATTTCCTCTACGAGTTGAACCAAGGGATGAAAATAGCAAAGGAGCCGTGATCAGCACTCTGTTTCATACTGGTGCTGAAGGATAATACATCAGCAAGACCTTCCCAAACTTTCACACAGTACATCTAGACTAGCTGTGATAAAGAGTTATTATACCTTGTTTAATTTAATGTAGAGAAAAATACCACAACAGATGTGAACACATCACCAGGTTTTCCTTGTCCTTGTTTTCCTGTCAATCTACTTCCCTTCACTGAACATCAATTGTTGTTTGTGTCGGCTGTTTTGTCAAATTGTCACAACCATAAACTATGTTTTAAAGCTCTATTGAGCTTCCTACTTGCATATATTGTCTAGTTTCCTCATCCCTTTGGTACAAAAGGCTCAGCTCTGTCTCTGCTGTGTCCCGGCCATGTCCAGCCCCAGGTGCAGAGGGGTACACTTTCTGTACTCAATTAGCTCTGATTGAGAATCATTAGCCCTAAAACTGCAGTCCACACAGACAAACAGGTTGGTCAAACTAAGCCAAACCATGCTGCTTTGTCTTTCTTTCCTGAATTCCTGATTAGTTTTTTGTTTCATGTAGGCTGCACAGTGTGGCTGTGGCCTCATGTTTAGTTTGATACTTTGGCATTCTATCCATTATTAGCCTGTGGCTTGTGTAGTTGTGTGCTGGCTGTCTGTCTGGACTGCAAGGGACCTTCGCTACTGACTAATATATATCTAGCACCACTTATACACGGCTGGTAGTCAGTCAGTGAAATTATTAGTTTAATTAATTCCCTTTCTACATTACATTGTTTGATAACTTATCATTTATTTCCTATTGGCTGTTTTTTGTCATTACCCATCTAGCTTATATGCCTTGTCTAATGTCTGCTTTCCTTTCATCCCTTTCTGCAGCACACTGCCACATCTGCTGTTCAACAGCCAATCATAAACCTGCCCCCTCCTACATCCACAACCTCAACCTCAGTGTCTCTTTCTGCACCTCCAGCAGTCATCTGACCGTGACCGCCAGCCTGTATCACATCCTCCTCACTCTATCCAGTTACATATTCACCAGAGGCCCCCAGACCTTGTTCACCCCTTTCTATACATGAACTATACATGTACTGTAAGCAATACTTTCCCTAAAATCACTTGCAAGACGTGTCTTGATTGGTTCATGACTGGACTGTTTTTAAAGTTTACTGCTGGCTGACAAGTAGGCTCTTCAGGTTTCTTTCTTTATAACAACACTTATTTTTTCAATTTAACTTTGGATATACACAGTTCAGCTAATGTGCTCCAATACATTTTGAGAACACAAAAAACATCAACAGTGTGTGGTGATAAATACTGTATATGGTTGTGGTCTAGGTCTATTTGTCATGCAATGGGTTTCTTAAGATTCAGATTAAAAGGTGCTTTCTGTTTGCTTAGCCTATCAAGCAAAATTCACCAACACGAGGTATCTACTGGCAAAAAGAGATGATGAAAAGAAAATAATAAATTATTTGATGTTTCCTCTGAATGTTTGATAAAATGCACTTTAAGTTAGTTGCAACTTACATCATCAGTGTTATGCAAGTACTGTAGTAGTACTCATGCATACAGGTGAATATAACACCTATGTGCAGAATTGTAGTGCTTTCTATACATTACTTCATATAAATCTTTTAATAGTGTTTCTTATTTGGAAAGTGTTTGTTATTTGGACAGTATTTAACTTTGATTTTACTAACATTCCGAAAACAACTTAAATGGGTATTTCATTTAGCTAACCCAGACTTACACTGTAAGTCTTCTGAGCTCAATTGTAATGAATCAACATAACCAATGTCCTTGATATAATCATCAAACTAGAGTGTGTGTCACATTTTTAGAAAGTTGTTTTGTGGGATACTTGAAATTGTCTGCTGCCTCCACTTGATATGTTTTGAAGTTACATTGACTATACTTTGAAGCTATACTGAAGTGTTTCAAAGAGTTGTTGATTGCATGGGTTTATATCTGGATTATGGTGTCCTGTCACGCTTCTCTATCTTCTTTCCTCTGTGTTGTGTCTTATTTACTGTGTAACTGAGGGAATTAGCTCCTTGTTCATGTAAGAATGATATGACTTTAATGCAGTGGTGGAAAGTAATTTAGTATATTTAATCAAGTACTGTACTTTGAGGTACTTCACTTGAGTATTACATGCTGCCTGATATGTCTACTCAATATTTCAGAGAAAAATGTTGCACTTAATTACTCCACTACCTTTATTTCACAGTTGAACTAGTTAATACTAGTTATTTTTCAGATTAAGATTCAACACACAAAACATATGATCATTTTATAAAATACGACTCATTGTTATGGATTAAAATACCAAACAATATATAAACTGATTAAAATTAGCTCTACTGCAATCATCTACAACACTGAGGTACTGCTCATATATTCATACATCAATAATGTTGATCCAATAATTTAATAATATAACACTGACAGGGACCACTCTGCAATGCATAATAGGTACTGATAGTACACCAGCACTTTTACTTAACTAAAATTTTGAATGCAGACCTTTAACTTGTAATGGAGTATTCTAATAGTTCAGCATCTACTAAAGTAAATGATCTAAATGCTTCCTTCACCACTGACTTAATGTAAGCATCATTAATCTGCTCTGACTCCCCAGTGAAGGTTACAATATTGTAATCCTAGTTCTATAAGCACAGACAGAGCCCTCTATTGGATTTTATGGGTAATACTGTCCTCCAATCATATGCACGCAATCCCCCACTGAAATTTGCATGTACGTAGCCAGCTAGTTAGCATGCACCTACCGATTACATATGTCTCACACACAGTATATGATACAGTAAGTAAAACACAGTATATAAGGCAGCGTCTTGCTGCCACTCTCATTTAGAAACTACTTCAGCAAACGACATAGGAGCGGCAGGGTTCATAGGTAGAGGGCTACACATGTTATAGAACTAGGGTTACAATATCGTAACCCTCGTTCTATCTCACACAGGCTCCACCCCCTACTGGACTCTAAGGGTACAACAGGCTGAATATTCACCCTGCCGCGACATGTCATCAGACTGTCTCACTGAGCCCAACTGGCTATAGGTTAGTCGCTGCAGCCCACCTACTACTTTATAATCCAAGCCACTTGAGCAGAGCAGTAGGGGGCCAACCCAGCCCAGATAGCATGAACATGAAACTGGGTGTAACCATGGCCTAACCTTGCAGGGGTCAAAATCATATAACAGATACCCTGCACACCTCAGTCCCTGAGTCATCTTGGATCACGGGAGAATGCAGGCATATATTACCAAGGGGGGGTCAGGTGTACCTCAGTTGACACTCCTGACCACCCTTTTCACAAGTCCTGAGTCGCTCCTACGAGCACAGACCTTGAAAAGGACCCCGTCATGTATTAGAGATAGTACTTTATGAATGGGCAAGGCATAGGCCAAGATGCTGCCGTCTACAGGCATGCGGGGTCCTTACCCGCATGCCTGTAGACTTGGGAGATGCACTCACAAAGCCAACTAGCTAACCTCTTGGACAGGGCTTTACCGGTGTCTCCCTCTCCATAGCACACAAACAGTGCACCAAAACGGGGCTGTGTGTTCAACATAACATGCCAACGCACATACTGGGCACAACAGATGCAGTTTTGCTTCCCTGACATCTCCATGGGATGGAGGACAAGATGCCTCTAGCTGAATAGTTCTCAACCAAAATGAACTCCTTATGTTCTTGGGAACAAAAGAGGGGTTTGGTCTGAGAGTACCACTGTGGTCACCATGAAACAGCAAAAAGCTGGGGTGAACCAACAGGGCACACAACTCACTCACTCTCTTAGCTGAGGTCAGCCCAAGCAGCAAAGCTGTCTTGAGTGACAACACCTCCAAGGAGGAGTGCTCCAGAGGCTTTTAGGAATCATTCACTAGGGCCTCGAGCACAAAAGGTAATTCCCACTGGGGGGCCGAGACATGCATCACCGGGTGTTGTCTCCTAATCCCCTGTATGAAACATTTCACTAGGGGGTGGGCAAAGACAGGTCTGTTGCCAAAGCCCATGACAGGAGGAAATCGCTGCCACATACACTAACAGTGGCATGAGACAGCCCCTTTTCTACCAGACACTGTAGAAAGGAGAAAACTTCTCCCACTGCATATATCAGGGGGTCTAATCTCCTTTCCTCACACCAGCATTGGAATCCCAACCACTTTGCTTTGTAGCAAGCAATAGTGGATCCTGCCCTTCCACCTGGATGGTCTGCACCACTTGTGCAGACAGACCAGCCTGCATCAGCCTGTCCCTCTCAGGAGCCAAGCCTGGAGAGGTTGGCCCAACATGGGCAGCACGCCTATCGAGCCTGCCTCCTGAGACAAGGCCCGCAAAACTTGGGGAATGGACCAGGGCTGGGCCGCCAACATCTGGGTCATATCTGCATACCACAGTGGTGGACAGCAGTCTGGGGCTATCAGGATGACCGACAACCACTCTTGTCTCACTCTCTCCAGCAGAAGGAATGAGTTGAAGAGGGGGAAAGGCGTAAAACAGCCTCCTTGACCACGGCACATGCGCAAACACGTCCACCCCAGGGGTGGATTGTCTTGCGACATCAGGGAGAACCAGAGTGGGCAGTGGGTGTTGTTTAGGCTGGCGAACAACACCCACTGCCACAGGGTGCAGCACCTACTTGTCCGCCTCTTGACATGAGGTTGGCGCCCCTGTTTTCCGGAACCAGAATATGAGACAGGAGGTGTCAGCATCTCCGCCATCTTCAACAGGGCTGCGGATCGGACTCCACCCTGCTTGTTGATGTAGGCAACTGTGGTTCAATTGTCTGTTCTCACCAACACATGTCTCACCCAAACCAGAGTCAGGAAGTGTTGGAGAACCAAGAGCACCGCGTGAAGTTTGAGAAGGTTGATGTGTTGGTTTTCTGCTGAAGGCCACACACGACCTATCGCTCTCCCCAGGCAGGTGTCAGGGACACATCTGTGAACATCACTATGTAGGAGGTTCACTCGACCCAGCAGTGTCCCCATCAACAGATGCTGTGGGGACCCCCAATAGCATGGATTCTCCTGCAATGATGGGGGAACGTTCATCATGCAGTGCTTGTGCCTCTTGGGATCCAAGTGCAGGCTGGTGAACCACCATTGCAGGTGGCACATGTGCAGGAGCCCCACGGGATGGCCTACTGCCATGAGCCCCAACACCGCATGACTGCAGGGCAATTTGTCTGGGTTCCGACAGAACGGCCTGACGACTGACCGAGTCAAGCACAACTCCCAGATACTCCATCTGTTGACGTGGCTGGGGGGGGGGCGCTCTTCTTACAGTCATCTCGTTGAACTAGTTCCAGCAATCCAGAATGTCTTTCAGCGATGGACAGGTTCAGGATGCTGAGATCCAAAATGGGTCTGAAACCTGCCGTCTTCTGGGGAACCAGGAAGTATGCAGAGTAAAACCCCTTCTGTCTGTCATGAGTGGGAACGATCGAGACAACCTGTTTCAGCAACAGGTCCTGGATCTCTTCGGAGAGAGAATCTATCTCCTCTTGGGTGGATAGCCTCCACACAGCGTTTGATGTGTCAGTGCGTCTGTTCCCCTCTATATTTCCAACAGAAATAACCAGAGGGGAGTGGAGCAGACTTGATGTCTCCTCTCCTCCATTCATGTGCTGGCCTGGGGCATTACTCTCAAAAGGAGGAAGTAATGCTGCTGGCCGTGCTATCATTAGCCCGAGAGATGAGCTGTGTATGCCAGTCCTGTGAAGGATAGCAGCGAAAACAGCAGGAGACAGTGCTAACACTAAGCAGACATGAAGTGTCCTCTCCCCGGTCAATGTGTGGGTGCGAAGCGTTATTCCTCAGTGAGGATAAAACGCCTCTCGCCGCATCACTGTTCGCCAGGGAGACGAGCCATGCTGGCTGGTCCAATAGATAATGGCACCAGCAAGCACAGCGACAAACAGATCCGCTTCTGTGTGTCATTATGTCAGGCGGGACGTGTTTCTTTCTCACAACATCGCGCCTAACATAGCACTCGTGAATAGGCTCAGCACTGAGCTTTTTCCAACTAGCACATTCTGCAGCTGAATGAGGCTGCCCATCGTCTGCTTCCCTAACTGAGGGAAGATAGGCAGGGGCGCCAGCTGAGTGAGTGCTTTCTGCATTACACAGCCTCTGTGATCAGCTGGGTGAAGCAGTCTGGGCCGCTATCATCACAGCATCATGGCGGGCTGGCGAGGTGTAAGACGGGAGGTTGGAGGATTTTGCTCTTTGGTGGAAAATGTTATTTGTTTTTATTAAAACATTTTCAACACACGGCAAACATGAACATGAACTGTGGTGGGAGCCAGTGCTGCAGTGGCTCTGTCGTGGTGGTCTGAAAGGTGGCTGATGTGGCAGGGGGCTGGCGGTGCTCCGCCCTGCCTGCACGCTCTCCTCCTCACTATGGTGTTGCAGTGATGCACCTCGTCTCCTCTCTGGCCAAAGGAAGGTGCAAGCTGGAGATGGTGGGTCAGCTGTGCCTTCTCCTCTTCCAGGGGGGCACACCAGGACAGCCTGTCTCCGTGTGGGCTTGCACTGTCAGGAAGGAAATCAGTTACGTGACTGGTGACTTTGTTTTCAGCAGCTCATTCAAGGACACTTTGACACACTGCCAAATGTCTGGAAGAGGAGGTGAAACAAAGGCAGGTTGAGCCTGGTGTGCCGGCCATAAAAGCCTTCACATAGCCAGCTAACCGGCTTGGGATAGGCAGGGGCAGTGAGAGCTCTACACGTTCCACCACCATGGCCATAACCTTTGGAAAATCATTGCGATCTGAAGTCAGAGGTGGATTTAGGAAGGTCAGCGATGTTGCAGATACTGACGAGAGGTAGTCGTCATCGTCCATCAGCAAAGATGAACACATGGATCTATCAGTCCCACTGTTGTCGGCATTGAATTGTAAGAAGTCCTCAGCAGTGAACACAAGGTGGTAGATGCATCATGCCTCTGCGTGGTCCCGTATGAGCACTCAAAGCAGAGGAGATGCCCATCGGTGGCAGCTATGAGGCCGGGGCATGACGGGCAGGAATGAGCTTGGAGCAGCGACTCCATCCGTAGAGAGGTAAGATCAGTGAGCAGAATTCACTGTTGCTGAAGTGAGAAGGATGAGAGCGGCAGCGAGACACTATCTTATATACTGTATGAGATACACATAATCGGTAGACGTATCCTGATTGGCCGGCTATGTACATGCAAATTTCAGTGGGCAATTGTGTGCGTGAATTGGGAGGGTATTACCCATAGAGTCCAGTAGAGGGTGGAGCCTGTGTGAGACAGAACTTCTATCTCACAGATCAGACAGACTCTAGAGGTCTTTAGCATGGTTTGCACTTTTACATAGTATGAAAGAGTGGCTAAATGTACAAGAATGGGCTAAATGCTTAAGACACTAGAATTGTTAAATAACTATATTACGGCTGGGTTGTGTAAACACTGACATAATTTGTCAATTTATCAGACATTCCCAACTCGAGAGACGTTCCAAGACTCAGAAAATGAGTTATCTCTCTTACATTTATTCTCCTCTCTCCAGGTTAGAATCTTCTCCAGACATACAAACTCTTGACGACGATACTCCTTGCGTCTCTCCTCTCGATCTAGACGGAGCAGTCTCTCTATGGAAGAAAAGTAATGATACAGTTTAGAGCGATTAAAGTTGGTTCTATTGAAGAAGAAGAAGAAGAAATAATAAGAAGATGATGATGATGGAAGAGGAGCAAAGTCATTTCCATTAAAAGTCACAAAGTTTTTTCTTCCTTTTTCTTTACTTCATGTCAAACTAACCCCAGTGTCCTTTTCTAGTTTACCTGTTCACCACCCATAAAAACAACTGTTGCTGGTCATACACTGATTTAGGATGTTCTCTGATCAGACTCCTCCACCACTCAGCCGCCATCATCATTGCCAGTCATGTCCTGCTCCTCTCTGCACCTGCTCCACCTCTCCTTGGCTCTCTAAATTTACTTTATGAAAAATGTGATGTTTAATAATATGATCCTGAATAATGTGATCCTGCTTCATGCGTTTAAATCCTATTTTAGCTTGCAGGGTCAAAGTGCAGGATCAGCAATAAAAGAGCACCCCTAGAACTGGTGGGGATTGTGAGTCTTGCTCAAACACACGTCAGCGGGGTAGTTGATTGACATCCAACATATCTGAACACAAGTACTCTGGTTGAATGGCAGTCTCCCCCACTTACTATTCAGCTATGTCCCACGGAGACCCAAAAAATGCATGTTGGTGCCCAATCAGACACCTCACCACCAGTTGATTTCCCTCATTAGTCCCTCTTTTTTGGTTGTGGTTGAGGTAATTAGTGAAACTGGTTGTCATTGTCTGGAATGAAAACATTCATACTCTTGTGTCTCCATGGCTCTCAGTTGAGAACCTCTGTGCTATGTCACCCTGTTGCCTAAACTTCATTGCACTCTGGACTGTTCGTCCTCTTTGCTCTTGCTCTGTGCTGGTCTACCCCTGCGCTAACTTTTATGTGACAGTATTATAAATAGTTTTTTCTTTTTTTTTTTTTCTTTTTTTTAAAACAACTTCAACTGATTTGCTTGAAATCATAGTACCTACAGTATGTTGAAGCTCCTCCTACCCACCTAGGTATTGTGTGAGTATTTCACAACAAACTCCAGGATAATTGGTTAACATTAGTACATCACACAACTGCTGCTTAACCTCTGCATTGTTGTATCACTCTTTACTCCTCACAGCTTGTGACCTCATGTCCATCTCCACTGCCTGTAAAGCAGCCATAAGTTGCTACTGTTTCTCCAGACAGCTCTGGGCTGTTCTGCAACACAACATTCACCCTAATTATGCGCTTCACTGGGAAATCTTCACCAGACAACAGTCCACAGAATGTGAACTTTGGTCAATTAAAACATCCCTTCTGTAAAACAGTTTTAATAAACTGCATGTGATATAGACACTACAGAAAAGCACAATTTTGTTTACCATATTATGCTCTTTCTACCTCCGTCATAAGAACTCAGCACTATTTTGTTAAAGAGACTGTGAGTTATGAGACTTGTCTCTAACACAAGGGAAGCCTAAAATATTGAGGCAGTAGGGGCTGACTATATTTTAGTGAGAACTACAAGCTTCCTCAGGTCACCCTCTGGGAACATCCTGCGGTAGGTCAGGCTTACATTAAAGGTATTTCTGCAGTGGGGAATATCCTTCTTGTCCCTTATGTATTTTCTCTCCCTCATGCCCACTCCTGTTGTTCCCAAGGCTGCTTTTATTCTACATGGATGACTAAAAAAGGCAGTTTTGAGGTGGAACATAGTAAAGCTCTCTGGACTACACTAAAGCGGTTCATCACTCTGCTGAACTTTAAGTCTTCGAAGACTCCCAAAGCTTGGCTTAGCTGTCATGAGAACATACTGGACTCAAAATGCATTTTTATCAAATATGGAATGTCTGCATACAAGTTTGTGTTACAGGAGCCAAATCATTACTGATACTAAGACCCATATCATGTTTTGGTACTTGATGAGTTCTGCATGGGAAGGCCCGTCACTGATAAGCAGCAGACATCCTTGAACCAAATTCTAGTAAAATCTAGTAATAACAAATCCAGGAGATATGACTGCCTGTCACATAACACCTCATTTATGTCGTCTTTTTTTAAGAGATATTCCCGTTTCATGTTTCCTTGTTTTGTTCATTTTATTTTACTTTAAGAAAGTTCTTCGTCTTCAGAATTGACTGCATCCTGGTAAAATTCTGCATGTTTTACACATTTTGAAATCAGACTGGCAAATAACAAATCATAGATGCCAACATGGCTTGCATCCATTTATCTTTGGGGGTATTACTTATTACAGTTTCACCCATCCTACAGACTATCCCTAGGCCCACACCACTATTTAAAAAAAAAGTCATATTAAATTCATCCTTAAGTTTCAGAATTTCTTTCACATTCTGACATTCCTTGATCTCCTCTTAAAGCAATTTGAGCTAGCGGGGTATATGCTCAGAATATGAAATCTGAATTACTTTGATGTTCATTCCAGTGCTGCTACCTGCTCAAACTGGAAATGGCTGGCTAAGATTAATTATTACCTTTGCACCAAGAATTTTAATTGCTATTATAAGATTTTCCCATATACACTTAAAAAAAAGAAGAATGGTGAGTCAGCGGGCTTGATGACAAGATAGTGACTGAACCTCAGTATTTCCCAAGAAAAATGAAGCATTTATGTCAGCTCACCAACAATGTCACCAATCATTGCAAACAATCTTGTTTCATTAATCAAGTGAAGCTACATCCTCGTTAAAGAGATGAGGAATACAGTTTAATCATATACAAGCCTGTGTCTCAGACCAAAAGTAGTACAGACTTTTTGAGTGACTGATTTTTGATATTTTTTGACAAAACCACAGGTGTAATGAATAACATTACTAATGGCTGCATCCCATTTAGGTCTACTAGTTCCAAGGCTTTTGTATTGTGCATGCTCAGACAGTGGCATAAAGGGACATGGTGGCATAAATGAGCTAATTAGTGTGATGAATTACACCTGTGCTGTACTAAACCTGCTGTGACAGGTTCAAACGTCTACTGTGAAAAAACTCGACTATTTCAAGAAATACATAACTCTATAACCACACTATGGATAAGGTTAACATTTCTTTCTTGGCATTTGTGTGCACAACAGGTCTATACTGCACATGTCTCTGACACCAAAAGCACTTGGAGTCAAATGAAAACGTTGAATAGCTTGCATGTAAGTAACTATCACTGCGTGTTTGAAACCGAGAAGCAGTCCTTCTTGTTGTCCTATTAATAATAAAAACAACCTTGTTTTTTTACTATTAGACGCCCCGTTCCTTTGTGTGAGTGCTATTTGGCTGCAGGAATATTTACAGTAGTTGCTGAGAGGGTTTTTTGCAACTCAGCAAGCTAACTGTGAATGTATCACACAGGTGTTAGGACATGTTAGTTAGCGGCATTCTGACAGGCAAATGACTCAGTGAGCAGCTTCAATGGAAGCTAATAACCAAGCAAGAGCCACTATGTGAACAGTGTTGTTGCGAATGTGAAACAACAGGCGCAACATCTTTCTAACATCTGTACAGTCACCGTATGGGCTCACCGAATAGTCTAGACAGTGAGTAGTTTCACGGCAATACGAGGAAGACCAGAAGAGCAGCTGTCAGTCTTCTGGCATGGTATGGATTCATGCTGTCTGCCATGAAGATGATGATAGCCTCATTTCCCCCCCCCCAAAAAAAACAAGCCTTACCTTTTTCAATCTTCCAGTCCTTTTTCTTTTTGCTCATGCTGCCGGAATGATTAGACTTCGAGTGGTTGTTTTTTGACTGTGGCAACCCCAGGCTCACAGTGAATTGTGTTCCGGGGGAAAAAAAAACTGAAATGTAAAAGTGAAACAGCCTCTGGACGGTTGTCTCACCTGTGAAGCTGTCAAATTTCTATGGACCTCAGTCGGCTCAACCTACCGTGATTGCGCCGTAAATTATGTGTACGATTCCTGGCTAAATGATTGGCTGGTGAAAACGGGGAAGTGGGTTTATGATTGGTTCCTTTATGAGTCAATCATTTATGGTTCACGCCACTTGAAAAGCAAGGTAGGTTGTTTCCGGCGGTTCATCCTCCTGGCGTGTGAGGTTGTAGGCTGCAGGCTGCAGTCTGCTCTGAGGCATTGCGAGGACACTTGGCGAGGAAATAGTCAAGTCATTTTGAGAGAGAAATAATAATAATAATAATAATAATAATAATAATAATAATAATAATAATAATAATAATAATAATAATAATAATAATAATAATTTTGAGAGGGAATTTACCTTTTGTATAGGTGTATTTTAGGATACGACAGTGTGTTTTGAAATATTTTAAAGGGTGAATTTCGATCCGATTGCAGAGAAAAGTGTAGGTGCAGTTGTACCTATATTTGTATTGCTGGGTGATAATAAAATAAGAAGAAGAAGAAAAAGAAGAATACAGTTTATTTATACAGCAAGTGCTTTACAAGGCAGATATTAAAAGTGTAGTTTATGCCTCTGAGTATTTCCATCATTAAATCCACGTGTTCTATCTACCATCTAAAATATAACAAGGACAAGAATTACAGTATTATGGCCACACATTTTAGTTGCCAACTAATGTGGTGATCACACATACACACACACACACACACACACACACACACACACACATACACACACACACACACACACACACACACACACACACACACACACTTTTGGACTAAACTTTCTATATTTTATTGACACTCTAGTGGTGAAAACATGATTCCATTAGTTGCACATGTTCAGAATTTTGGTATACTTTCATGCAACTGACTTGCTTTGACCCTGGCCCATAATTGTATTTGTGTGCATGATGAGGTTTTAATGATCATTTGGCTGGCAGTATCTAAGATAATTATGTGACTTTTGTAAGTGTGATTAAATGCATGCATTGTAACCTGTCCTTGTTCATGGCAGAAGACAGTATTTCCTAGGACAGACCAGATCAGACCAGTAAGTCAGGCTGTCATATGTGAGAGGCTGGTTCCAGAGACCACCGTCTGTCATCTGCTGTGTTAGCACTGCTCTGGTCCAGACCCATCTGCTCCTAAAACCGCTGACATCATCTCAGAGGAAAATATCTTTCATCCAAGCTGCACTCACAGATTGGGTTTTTTAATCCATGTTTATTTTTTTTCTTGAATACACTCAGTTAAGTATATTCATTCATTATATCTAAAACTCATATCACAAAGCACAAAAAGATTTAACATTCCCAGGACCAAGGTGACAAAATTCTCTCACAGTGTTCTCTTGACTTCTCGTACTGTATTACAGTCAAATTAAAGATTTTTATCTTGTTGAGCTGCAGCCTGCCGCCCTTTTTTAGGAAATTAAGCCAATAAATCAGCTCTCACATCTGGCGCAGAAGTTCATATTATCTTAATTACTTTCCACTTTAACTACTTAATATGGATTCACAAAATATTATAATATTGTATCAGTGCCTGTTCTAATTAAAAACCACAATGGGACATCTCCAGTAATTTTCTCCTGATAGCCAGTGCCCCTAATGCTCACTAACAAACTCTAAAGTATCTTCTCCTGACCTACATTAGATCTAAACAAAGGTGGGATTTTGAATGAAGTGGCCGGTGCATTTTTCCCTCTCTGTACTATTCAAAGCAAACCACTAGATGTCAGTCTTGCAACATAATAGGCAGCAGTGCATTAAAAAGTGATTCTGTTAAGAGACAGAGTGAAGTCATATGTAATGGTCAGAGTTGGCATCACACAGCATCTTGCAAGAGGCATGTGGTTGTAAACTAATCTTATAAACATTGGCAGACATTTCACTGAGGCATGCAAAGATTGATGTTTTTAGCCAAATTGGTAAATAATCAAATTTGCTTTCTAACTGGACTTCAACCAGAGGACACTCTCCTACTTCTGACCTTTCAATAAAGCATCATTTATTTCATATAGGCATTCTTTAGGCATATAAAAACTTTAGGCACACCTGGTTACAGCAACTACTTGTTGTGAAAAATACTGAAATACAGTCAACTATAGTACTACTATAGTTTTATTTATGAGATTAAAGACCCTACCAACCCGTAGTCTACTCACACAGGTGTTCTCACTTATGTTGTCTGATTAGACCTCTCCTTGCACTGTGTGACACTTGTTAGGGCAGGACAACATACCCTTGCTACCCCTTCTTATTGGTTCATAGACTTTGGTGACATCACCTTATTCTAAGCATAGCTCTACCAAACTTTAACCTGACTTGAGGTCCAATCACTTGGAGTAATTGGAAGTATGTGTGTGCAGGATCCTAAAGTGTCATAAAATGTTGTATTGTAGATTTCTAGCTTCAATCACTATTATGATAAATGGGCTTTTTTCCACAACTTACAAATCAGCTAACAATGACATCATGTTGTCTGGAGTGCCCTATGTTGTGCTATACAGTAAAATAGCTGTTTCATAGTTTTAATTAAGGGTTACTAGATATTGTCACATGCATGAACAGTATCTAGAGGGACATACCATGTCTTTTATGTCATGCATCATTTATCACAATTATTTGATCACTGTGGTTCTTGTCATTGCTCAACAGGTATAATACAGACAGCGTGATGTCTGATGAGCAGCAAAAAAAAAAAAATACAACGTGAAGACAGGCACTGCAGGGCAATCTGTATACTCCAAACAGAGGAGGATCTATTTGTGTAAGACTGCGTAGGCAATTGTAATTGTCATGGTTACAGCACAAGGAGATTAAGCCAGTGTCTGTACCTACAAGTCACTAGCAAGAACATTGCATCATTTCATCTGTTGTTGGCTTGATACGTTGTATGTTTTTCATATCCAACTTATGATCATAGCAACGTAATTATAGCAAGCAACGTAGGCTAATTATCTACAGAGAAGTGCACAAAATTATCCCTAATTCAAAGTGAGCCCACAGGCCGTAGGAATTATAATTATAACTTTTGTTTATAGGTGTTCCTATGTCAATATCCATAAGCCTTTTGATGGGTTTTAAGTGACTATTTGGTTTGGTACGTTTCAGTGAAGGAATTATATCATCATGTCTGTTCTCAGTCAGTGTCTAATGATAAAACACATAATTTGTTTAGTACAATAATTGGTGGTTTTACAGATATTGCTCAAGCCTATAGATGTAGGCTAAATGACTCTACTCAGTGGGGATCTCCAGTGAAAAACCAAACTTAAGCCATCAGTGCAACTGGCCCTTGAGGCGTTCAGCGGATGCCTTAAATGGTTTAATTCTTACATCATTTTTCATATCTTGCCAACAACAATAAAAGGGTTACAGGAAACATTGCTTATTGAAGGCCTCTGATGAGGTTTGACAGTGTGCATGAAACCTCATCTGAGGCCTGTTAAAGCCTGTAGAGGGTTTATAAAGGTAATTATTGTGTAAAAACACAATTCCTCAGCCAAGTTTGATACACACAGATGTTAACATGTTACTGTTTTTCACATAAATCTGTAAACATATTAAACCAAATAGTTCTAATCTACAGTCATTGGAGGTGGAAATAGTTTTGTATAGGATACTGTGTGTCTTTGACCCAATTCTTATCCTGAACATAACAACACTTTGCAGTCTAGTGGTTTGTGTGGGTTCTTTTCAACCTTCTCAATCAAACATTTGTATGCCCAAATCATCCATGGTGTCCTGTCATATATGTAGCTCATCTGTTTCACAGATGTGAGCAGCAGCTTGCTATTCTGATTGAGGACCTCATTTGTGCACAGGCTTAAACTGAGACACACCTCTTATCCATATGTGTTTAATATCTTCTTGAAAACCACTGATAACCCTTTAACTTCAGAATACATTTAAATCAAATGATCTTTCTGTATGACCAAACAAAAACCACGTTCAAGTGTCTTTTAAGAAAATGATAAATAAGCTTAATGGTGATGTTCTACAAAATGCATCTCCTGTTATGAGACTAATAAAAATTTCAGTAACAGCTAATTTACAGTACGTATATCAGGTGGGTAAATATCCTGGAAACATTTAAATATATAAGGGTGTTAAGCCTGTTTTTAATATGATGATATTTATTTGTGCACAACAGCTTAAGACTGGATAGGAGGCTACTGCTTGCACCAGTATTGGAGATTTTAGTTCATTTGTAATTTCCTATTTCTTATAGTCTTTCTTTAGCAACTATTTTATTCATGATTGCAAGCATTTTTTTTGTTGTTGATCAATTTGCTCCACGTAGAATTGATTGGCATTTACTGTGCTTGCCCTCAATAGTCTGTAATTCAACTGCAAGAGCAATTTGTCATGGGATGCACTGTAGTGTATTGATGTGAATATAGTGGTGTACTGAGTGGTACTTTGTTTAGTCTACATACTCAAAATGGGTTTGGGGTTGGATTAAAAAAGCATCACACTGTGAGTATTCTTTTCCTGCAGGATTCCTGTGGGTTGTAGCTTTGGCAAAATGTGTTGCAATGACTCCCTCTGTTTATTTACTCTATTTAATAAAGACCCTATCCAGTATCTGTCTTCCAGCCTGTCCTCACAAGAAAAACGATAGTATAGGTCATAAATTCAGCCCGCAAATATGACCTATAGTTATGTTTGAGTTACAGACACCATCTAGCGGCCGTAGTAATTATGACCGGGAGAAGTGACGCAGTTCAGATGACATAGACTATAAAGTGACAAATTTCCATAATTTTGAAGTGGCAGGTTGGGTGAATGGCTAGATAGATAGATAGATAGATACATAGATAGATAGATAGATAGATAGATAGATAGATAGATAGATGGACCTAGTTGCAGGAGACCGCTGTTCTCTTCCCGCTTCCAACTGCAAGTCAGGACAGTTTTTAAGAAAACGATTGTCATGGTGTTTGCTGTTGCCACGACGGCGGTCGCCAAACTTTGAGGAAGTAGTAATTTTAACCCACACCATGTTTCAAGTGATCATTTAAACTCAAACCATGATCTTTCTCTAACCCTAACCCAGTGGTTTTTGTGCCTAAAACTAACCAGGCTCCCAGACTGTAACCACAGCATTGTCACACCATAAAACATCATTATTTTTTAACAGCGATTTTTAACAGTTTTGGAAAGCACAGACAGAGGTGGCATATTAGAAAACACACTTTTGGGTTGTTCTGGTGTGCGTTAACAATCAACCTATGTGGTTGTTTAATTATGAGGATGTGTTGGACTCTTCACACCAGAGCGTGCCTGCTTTCTGTCCGCTCAAAGCAGCAGGAATTCCTTCCTGATCGCTAGCTAAGGCAAGTTGAATAGATTTACTGTGGATAGATGTTCAAAGTATATGCACTAGGGATGTGCAGAGGGCCCAGTATTTGTATTTGTATCTGTATTTGTTGAAGCAGCAAGATTATCTGTATTTGTATTTGTATTTGTATTTGTATTTGAATAAAAGTGGAAAGAGGCTTAAAAATCCTCTTTTTGTTTTTATTACACTTTTAATTTTAGAAAATTAAAGTGTTACAATAAGTGTTCATGAATAAACTACCTTACGAAGGAGGTCCCCTCACTGAGTCTTAAACTGGAGTCTCCCAGATCATAGACCACTGTGCTGACTACTGAGCTAAAACTTTACTCATCGCCTTATTGCAGACAGACCTTTACCTATTTATACAACCATAACACAGAGACACAGACTGTGTAACATGTAGGGAAGGATTTCAAAGGCGATTATTGCTTTGCACTTTTCATTTATTGCCTATTTTTTACAACCTAACTTTGTGGAAAGAAGGGGAACAACAGGTTATGGAGAGTCCCTTGAGAGCACTTCACATGTGTCAGTAGCGCAGCTTTAACCCAACTCTGAGAGTGACGTCCAAATTAGGAAATGCGCGTCATGTAGCAGGTGGGCATGACTCCCCTCGTTGAGACCTGCTGATAGACGTAACAGCGGAGAAGAGAGACTGAGATAGCGATGTAACCGACCTGCGTGCTGGTATTTGACTTTTTTTTTTCTTCTCGAATACAAATAATTTAAAAAATATTTGTATGAAACAGATATTTGTACCAAACCCACTATTTGTGCTTTGCCAAATAACGTATTTGCATTCGAGCACACCCCTAATATGCACATAAGTGATCCAAATTGTTAACTGTTATCTTGTTAAGGATATAATTTTCTTTGCAGGATAATTCTGACCGTACAATGTTGAACTGTTTCTCTTCATTTACTTTTTTTCAAGAACAATAATTCCTTTATATACAGAATAACTATATAGTGTGTTTAACTATGATTTCCCCCCCTTTTATACAATTACACAAAAGACTAAGACATGACCAGAAAAGTGGAAATTTCTTTATTCCAAGTGCTCTAAAACAAATCAAATTATCACATGATCTACTATGTCTGCCAGATGCCCAAGCATAATATCTGAGGAGAGATGAAATTCCACTGGAAAATGCTATCACAGAAACTCTATTACAAACAATATTGCTCACACTCATCAGTGCAACAGACATCTTGAATCCTGTAACCAGTTGTATAACACCTCATTTGTTTCATTAACCAGCAAGTAAAATAAATTTTCAAGGAATACATCCTAGTTCGATGTTTTCAGTATAATGGTGGAAGGCTTTAGAGTGTTTTTTTTCTCATATCTTAAAATAATGTCATGTAGGGCACACACGTAGAAATAAAATGTTAAGATTTCTTATTTTATCAGAAGTTATGGAGCAACTTCATAGCAACAATGTAGCTCATTTAAACTCTCAAATAGCTTGAGTGAGTGTGAATTTGTCTCATGAAAAACTGGAGAAGGCCTCAGACGGATCATGTCTGCAGTCTGTGTGGTCAACACAGATAACACATCTATTAAAACGGGACTGGCAGTTTTCCTCTGCACACCATTAACAACAGCAAGAACAAGTTTCCACAGAGATTTGATGGCATGCGATACTAAAGCCACCCCCTAAAGGCTAGCTGGCCCCTCTTCAGAGCTCTGCACCCTGGCCCCAACCCTCTCTCCATTAATTGCTTAACGGCACTCTTTCATCTCTGTTGACTTGATCCAAAGCAAACAACATTACCCTGCACATTATGATTAAAGAATGTCCTTGTTCTGGTCCACCCATACAACTTCTGCTTGGACCATAGACATAACAGAGCTTTTTTCAGAGCTTGTTGATTTGTGATCATCAGGGGTTATGCTGCATATATATTTTTATATTAGTTGGCATAATTTAGTTGTAATAAATGTGGTACAGTATAGACCAATAGTAACTTTACTGGCACAATACTTAAAAGTTTTGAAATAATAAAGCTGCCTTTTTTATTACAGCCAGATAGGAAATATGATAACCTATAGTAGCTATTAGTATTATAGTACTATTGGATGTCCATGAAATACTTTCCATTTATTCAAACACTATTTTTATGTCTTAGCAGAGCTTCATAAAATCTTTACTTATGTCCAACAATGTTGAGGATTTCTTTAAATCATATCTTTTGTGGTTCACTTCTCTTTAACAGGCTGTAACGATGAAACATCTTCAGGTAAAAAGTTCCCTAACTGCATGATTATGACTGGCATTAAACCTCTGAAATTTAAGAGCAAATTGTAGTTATGCAGGCTATGTCCTTGTCTCTGTCCATTGCAATACTGAGTCATTCTTCACAGTGAGGCAAGCACTGAATGTTTTTCTTCAGGGTTTAATTATCAGCTGCCTGACAGGCTCACAATTTTTTTTGGAATGGCCATATCTTGGGAAAAGCACATCCCATCTTTTCCCTACCTCCCCATTATTGTCCTGGAGAAAGCAAAGTGATTATTGTGGACTTAGATTTGCAGCTATGGGACCAAAACTAGCGCTAAAAATATCTCTTGAAGGATGGATGGCCTCTGATTAAAAGTTCTCAGTTGTCTAACCTGACACACAACTCGCATTTTATCCAGGACTGTGCAGCAAAACACAGCCAAAAAACACCATTGTCATAAAGTCAGAAGTAACAATAACATAAACTGGTGCAAATGAAATTGTTTTGTTTTTGTATATTTGCATACATATATATATATTTCAAACATAGCTACAATAGAGTTTGGTGGGAGACCACTTTTTTGCATTTGTTTTTATTTGACCGTTTGTCAATGTACAAGGACAAAAAACATGGGAAAGAAAGAGAAGGATGGCATGCATTAAAGATCCATAGCTGGACTCAAATAAGGAACTTCACGGTTACATGGTACAAGTCTCAGACTGCAGGATTGTAAGATACTCTGATAGAAGAACAGTTTTTGATTTAAAACATCAACAGTCACAGCTGTTGGTGTTATCGCATCAGAATCTGTTTTTTGTTTGTTTTTGTTTTTTTAGCACACAACCAATTGTTTTTGTAATATAGCCTATTGCAGACAAACCCTTTGATAATGTATCAGTTTAGTTCACATTAAAGCATGAAACTTTGATCAACAATCTCCTGAATAATGATAAGATTGTGAAATCTGGAGAGCCCGTTCTCTTTATTGAATTCACCAAATGAGCACATGAGTATACAGCAGACCTCAGATCATCTGAGCATCTTTCTTTTTAAAATCTTTTTATTGAAATTTTCAACAAAAGTTCCCAAACATATTCCACATTGTTAAAAAATATACACCAATGTAGTATAAATAACAATGACAATAGACAACCCTACCCCCCTTGATTATCTAGAAATAAAGAAATAAAACTAAAGATGTAGCTATTTCCATGAAGCGTTGTGTCAAGGGCATAGTTAGAATGCATATCATGCTATGTCATTTGGGCGTTATGAAAGTATGTCAAAAAGGGTCTCCATGTCTTCGAGGTTGCATCTTGAATAATCAAAAAGAAATTTTAAAAAAGTCATCAGTATTTGGAATACAAATAAATTTGTCTCTACCTAACTATTCAAGAGATGCATTTTCCGTTCTAGTTGGTAATATTAACTAAGCCTACAAAAATCCAGATACAGATTTCTGTTTGGTGATTTCAAACTCTAATGAATAAGAATTTGTTTTTACCTACGGTAGCCGATTTGTATTTTGAGTGTGTTTTCTTACATGCATTGTACGTGTCAGCAGGATACAAACTAACAACACTATAAAAACATTATTTTATTTTATTTTTTCCTTTCATCAACATCTGAGTCTTTATTGTATCCGTAAATAGTTTTGTACAGCATTCAAGCCATCAAATGAAGTGTGCATTTCAGCCACGTGGGCCAATGTTTGGACTGAACTCACTTCCTTAGCAACGTGTATCTGAACCAGGAAGTACTTTTGGACGCTTCAGCTAGCTCTTCGTAGCGCAGTGGAGTGAGAGTGTTGTGGCTGCAAAGTTTGTCTCAGTTACATTTATCAGTGAAACTACTGTCCTTGTGTATTAAACACATGTCAGGTAACGTCGTGGTTAGCATACAGTCCTGTCGCTAAAAGGGGAGAAGGAGTGAAATTTGTAAGTCGAGATTTGTTTTGTTTTTGTGTTAGCGAGCTGTTAGCTAACAAGCTAACGAAAACACAATACTCCAAGCTTGCTTTACCAGTTATTTTGTCTGTAATATGTTGTCTGTTTTCCACTTTAATTCGTTAATTAGACACGTAATATAAAGTAATCAACGTGTGTTCAATAGTGCAAACTTTAAACTGACAGACGTAAGGATATATGAACAACAGAAATTGTTAGGAGAGTTGATAACGTCTAAACGATACCGCAGATGGGTGATGATGTCCTCATGTTATGTGCAAGCTTTCAAACTTTGGCTTCAAGTATTATCGATCACAGCTAATAGCAGATATTTAGATATCGTTAGGCACAAGGTAGATGTTACTGACATGATGATCCACCGCTGACAGATCACTGACAGTGGTGAGCAATAGCGCTAATAGATTAGTTCATATTTTGTACAGATGGAGAATGATCCATTACTTCAACCAAAGAAGTCATTGTCAGTGCTGGTTCAGAGAGCCACCACACTCTTTGTATCTGCATGTCCAATCAAAAATGGTAAATCACCTTGCCTTGTATCATCCCTGAATTTGTATTTCTTTTTTCTTTCACAGGTGCGTCCTGAAAATGACTTTCTCACCTCTGTGTGATAGGCCATGATAGGCTTGTCAAGTTATGCAGGGGTTATGGAAAGTCTAATCAATTCTGCTGAAGAGCAGCAACCATCCTCTCCCCTGGACAATTCATGGTCCAATAAACAGGAACCAAGCAAGAATCAGAAGCCAGGTGTCGGTGGATTTGTTCTGGTGCATGCAGGTAAGCGTACACACCATCATTTACCAGCATAATTAAGAAGTCAAGAGAGGAATATTGTGAGATGCTACCCATAATGAATCAACACTCTGTAACACCTAAAAATGGGGATAGGGAGCTGTAGGGTCATTTAAAATTGAACGTGATATTAACTGAGCTTGTAATGGGTTATGAAGATGTCTATTGCACTCTTTTGATTGAGACATGTACACTACACTTGTATATATTTTGTCTGTTGTTTTCCATGTCTTTTTTTTATTCATTTAGAAGTCAACTCCTTCTGCAAGAGTTTACAAACCCTTCTAAAGTTTATTACTGAAATCTGTAATACTATAATCACAGATATGGTAAATGTCATTGAACATACTGTAGCCATGTCATTAATAAGACTGACCATTGACCTGCATGTTTTGCATAATGAGCTGCTGCCTCATTAAACTAGAAAGAAATTACAGGTAGATTGCAGATACAGACTCAGTGACAGTTGACAGACACACATGTGCCCAGTGTTTTCATGGATGTACATCATGTGTGTATGTGCCCTCCATTTGAGATGCATATTGAGAAAGAGAAACAGCGCTGTACAATAGATTAGAACATTAGTTTCGGCCTTGACCCAGACCATACAGCGAGGACATCACTCCCCATCTTCCTCAGCTGATTAAGATGTGAATTCGTGCTACAGCATTGTGACAAAGTTTTCTGTTGTTTTTAGGTTGCTAAGAATGTAACTCTTGTTTTTACTTGCTACTGCTATTATTGGTGCGTCCATGATGCACTGAAAAACTACATCTCCTTATATATTTTCCTGCTTTGAAGCAGTCAGTTATCATCTAATGAATGGTCAAGTCTTTCTTATCATTTGCTTTCACATTATGTGCTTTCAGGAGCAGGATACCATTCTGAATCGAAGGCCAAGGAGTACAAGCATGTGTGCAAAAGAGCCTGCCAGCGAGTAAGTTTACTTTATAGGTTTTACCATAGATTTTACAGTGTGTGTGCAGACAGGCCTGAACACTTGAAATCTTACTATGTTTGTACTCAACTGGCCTGATTTATTATGAAATGTTTGTAAAAGTGTTGCTATTTGGGACCTTACAGGATTCAGTCTCTTAAGTACTTTTTAATTAGAGAGCAACTGAACAGATCAACACAGTATCATCCATTAAACAGCATCTCTGGGTTTTCCTTAAATAGTCAAAGAATGATGCTGCACCATCATATCTAAATGCAATTTTAGCTTACAGCATACAAAATACAGTATATGTGCTGCATTTATGACCAATAAATGTTTTTTTCTTTACATTATGTTAATGTGATAATTTCAGAATAAGTATACTTTTATTAATACAATGAAGTTGACCTATTATAGTCATTCTAATAGTTTACAGTTTACCTGCTCTGACGTGTAAAAGTTGGTTGGGTATAACAACAAATCAGGTATTAAGTCAAGATCCTAAATATCCAAATGTGCACAAACTTCCTCCACTACAAACATGGGGAATGTTTTTCCAGATTTTTTTAGAAAAATACTCTATGATGGAAAAACATTTCTATCTTAACATTCACTTTTTTGCAGTTATTTACAATTGAAACACCCAACATAGTACATATGTAGAACTTTTTGCAAGCTTTATTTCTCTTTTTTTATTCATCAGCTTGAAAAATCATAATATTGGAATTTTCTCTTACGTTTTATTTGAAGTTTGGTCAGGTTGGATAGAAACTATCTGTGAGCAGCTGTCTTTAAATCATTCCATTTTTCAGTGGTATTCCAATCTTTTCTTTGGCTGTACCACTGACGCACTTCAGTGTTCTTGTTTTGAAGTCATTCCAGTTTTCATTTGGCTGTATTAAGCACATTATGTTGTTGGAATGGAAGTCTTAGTTCTTTGGCACTCAAAAACAGGTTCCTCTCAAGAATTTCTCTGTATTTTGTTTCATTCATTGCTTCATAGATCTTCTCTCAATTTGCTGCTGCTGAAAAACAAGTCCATGGTGCCATCATTCTTGCTTTACAATAGAGACGGTGTTAGAAAGATGATGAGCTGTGTTGACTTTCTGCCGGAAGTAGTGCTTTGCATTAAGGTCAAAATAGTTCAATTTCAAAAAGGGGTCAGTTGCGTTCATGTGTCCCAGTCATTCACATACCTTATTCCAACCTATTAGCTTGCTGCTGTTTGTCTACACACACATGAACTCACAGCCAGCCTTTGTCAGCCTCTATTTTCTTACTCACAGAGGGAGCTTACATGCAGTCAGTGGCAGTAAAATGCAAAAAAAACTAGGCAGATAACTGGAAAAGAGGAGATAATGTACATGAATGTTCATATATCACAGTAAATGCACTGTAGCATTATTAAGAGGGAGAAAGGAAACCAAACATGAACTAAATAAAATGATTTATTTCTGTACATATCTTATCATAATGGACTTTAATGAGGTATTGTACAAATAGTTAAAGGAGCGGTGGCTGTATTTGGTGGTTTTACTGGAAACCTGTTGCTCTTTTTACAAGGTGTCCCTGTTTGTCTTTTCCAGGCTGTGGACCGGCTCAAAGCTGGGGCTCTTGCAGTGGAAGCAGTGGCTGCAGCACTGGTTGAGCTTGAGGTTGGTTGATTATGATCCAGGTTTGATAATGTAAATTCAGTACTCAACCATTATAAAGTCAGTATTTATTAACACATTGCATACAACAATTATTTGTATATCCAGATTGGAGTTAAATAAAAAAAAACAACATCCAAAAAGCTTTCAGTGCAGATAAGAAACATAATTTGACATGTGTGTGTGTTTATCCAAAATGGCTTTACTCTGTTCCAACCTCTGATGCATGTACGCACATCCTGTTGGATGACGTAAGGGATGATTTTCCTCAGGGCCAGGTTGGAAGAAAGAATGATTTTGATGAACTCCGCAGCTGCAAAAATGTACAGAGATGTGCTGTGTCACAGGCATAAGCTTTTATTATAAAATAACCTTATTCTGTGTATAGTTTTTCCTGTGACAAGAGAGGTATTTTTACTGTAACTCCTTTTGAAAGTGTAGTTTCAAATGTATTGTTGTGATTTTAATGCAGGTAGTCTTCATTTGGGTAGCAACAGAGAAACTTGCTCAAGTATGAAGCAGAAGACAAGAAATGACAAACAAAAGAGGCTATTAACAGCTCCTATCTATTGAATAAGAAATTAAAGAAAAGTCAGCAACAAACCTTCAATGCACATAAAATATTACTTACCATTTACTGGCTTTGGCAAAATATGTAAAGAAGGGCATACCATTTGTGTTTGGAAGTGAAAATGTGCCAAAAGCAAAGCTATTTTGAATGTAAATCTGCTTATACACAAATAAATCAGCAAATTTCCTTATGAGGAAGGCCATTAAGCACAAAAAACAGAATGAAAACTTAAAAAACAATTAGGAACCAACATAATAAAATCAGTATCAGAGCACAGAGGGGCAGAAGCTACCCAGCCATTTTGTCAAATCAGTGTCAAGATCATTATCTTCGGTGTACAGATTATACAACAGTCAGGCAGATTGACATCAATCTGATTTACAGAGCTTTTTGTTTTTGGTTCATAATGTTGTAAAATATTTTTAATTATCTTGCTTTGATCCTAATTCTGTATTTGATTTTCAATCTATGATTATATTGTTTTTTCTTTCATAAAGCTGTTTCTGCATTAAGAAGTGTTTTCAGGTATTTAAGCAGTGACGCATATTCAGCAGGGTCATCATATTAGTTGTATAATAAAACATATAACTGCAGTACATATGGACGCTTCATTGTCTGAAAATATTGCTGTTACAGTAGGACTTAGAACCATAATAAGAGGTTCCCTTTTTATCTTGGTTTAACTATCTACAAAAGAATTCAAAAGCTTCTTTCAACTTATTAACATTGACAGTATGGCTCATGGTTAATATTTTTTTATTCTAGACTCTGTTGTTTTAATTGTTCTCAGGACTCTCCTTTTACAAACGCTGGCATGGGCTCCAACCTTAACTTGTCAGGGCAAATTGAATGTGATGCAAGCATCATGGATGGGAAGTCGCTGCATTATGGAGCTGTAGGCGCCATTAGTGGTGAGTTACTACACGTGTGTTGATATTTATGTAATATTGCTATGTTGTTGTGGAACTAAAGTTCAGTCACCTGGAAGTATTGCAACACATCAAGCCTCTTTTGCTGATTTAGTTTCTACCATCTCAGAGTTTTCAGAGATTACTGGAGAGAATTGGCATCATAAATTCTTACAATGGGGGACCACCCACATTTTAACTGGAGGACAACCAAGAAATGCTGTTGATATGTATACATCAGCAATCTGACAAACAGTTTTCCTTGAAGGCTTTCAACAAAAGCAATTTTTTTTTTTTCAAGAACTCAAGATTTATTCCAAACAACAGCCCAGGGGTGAAAGCTGGCACTTTTTAGTCCAAAAAACAGCAGATTGTTTTTATTACCATGTCTGCATGAGGTAACAGTTAGGCATATAATTTGTACATGATGAATGAAATTTTCTTGGCTTTGATATAAAATATATACTTGCCAACCTGTGCTTTTCGAAAGGTCGCAGAATTCAGTAAGCTGTTTTTAAATGAATGTTTAAAAGCAACGTAGCATTCATAAGTGTGCTTGTGTAACAAAAGCAAAAAAGGAAAACATCCAATCCTGCACAATTAAGTTAGTGAATATATTGCCTGTGAAAAGAAACAAAGATAATACTGAAAGCATGGAAAATCAACAGAGATATTACAGAAATCCAAACCATATTCACCTGTACTGCGAACCATGGCCTGCAGAGAAAGACTGACCATTCAGTCTTTTGATGACACTTCCATTTCTATTACTTCAAGGGATAACAAATCACTTATAGGTTTCCTCAATTTGTGAAGATCAAAATTGGTTGTCTTTAAATGTGAGGATAACATTTAAATATTATCCAGAGCTGAAAGAAGACAAATTGCACATTGACTTACAGCTATGTATTTGAACTATTTTGGATTTAAAGGTGCAGTGTGTAGAATTTAGTGGCATCTAGCTGAATGGACTTGGCAGAAATGGAATATAATATTCATAAGTATGTTTTCATTAGTGTATAATCACCTGAAAATAAGAATCATTGTGTTTTCGTTACCTTAGAATGAGCCCTTTATATCCACACAGGGAGCGGGTCCTCTTCTATGGAGGCTGCCATGTTGCGCAGCCTTGTTTCTACAGTAGCCCAGAACGGACAAACCAAACACTGGTTCTAGAGAGGGCTTTTCATGTTATTTGTGAGTTCTGCAGCCACCATAGGTAGCTACATGCTTGGAAGGGCAGGGAGAGGAGACAGTTATTTAGTTGATTGCAATCTGCAACCTCACTGCTAGATGCCACAAAGTCCTACACACTGCACCTTTAAGATGGTAGCCATTACAGTGTCTGAAGTGCATCAGCAACTGCTTTTGTATGTCCAACTGGGCACTTAACTATACAGTAAGGAGTTGGTTAAAACTCCTTTCCAGTTCAGGCTATTTATCCAAGAGGAGTTGTTTTTTTATTGATTTGACTAAAGAATTATGTGTTTTCAAAATCTAACCATGATTTGCTTATACCATAATGAAATCAAGTAGTGTGAATTACTAGCCCTGTGATAATTCTGCCTTTTCCTTCAGGTATTAAGAACCCAGTCTTAGTTGCAAATCGTCTACTGAATGAAGCACAGAAAGGGAAACTATCAGCTGGCAGAATACCCCCCTGGTGATTATCATGGTTATCAATTAATGTCTTATTAATGTGACTATATCTCTACTCGTTAATGTTTTGTTTTTTTCCATTTGTCAGCTTTTTAGTGGGGCGAGGAGCACATGATTGGGCTGTCAGCCATGGTATACCACCATGCCCCTCGGAGAAAATGGCTACTAGTGAGTATTTGAGTGAGGAGATTTGAAGGAGAAGTGCATCAACTTGTGTGGATTCAGTCGAATGAGAATATTGTGTCACACACAGAGTTCAGTTTATCTGCCTACAAGAGAAACAAGAGAAAGATGGAGCTGGCAGAGAAAATGGACACAGGACATAATCAGACAAAGAAAAGACGACAATCAAGTGAAAATGTGAGTAGTATTATATCAGTAAATGTCAGATAAATTATTTCAATAGCTTTATGTGTAATTTTGCTCAACTACACCAGTTGAGTTAAAATGGGCCCTCAGTCCCTACTGATTTTATGGCGGTATTCCATGCAGCAAATATGAGAGGTTTAGACCTGACTGTCCAACCAGGGGCATCATTTGCACAAAAACAAAATGTTCTACGCTAGGGGTCGGCAAATAGCGGCCTATGAGCAAAATCTGGCCCTCTACCAAAACTTTTTGGCCACACTAATGAGATCTGAAATTTTCATTTATTGGGCCACATCAAAACTTGAAGACAAGTTTCAGAAATCTATTGTAGAAAAACCAATAAAAATCCAAAGTGCTCTATTAAAAGTAACAAAATAACCACTTCACTTTAATTAAGCAGTACCACTGCAAAAACACAAATACAATTTCTCAGAATTATTAAACCAAAAGGGATTTAGGTCTCACCAACACAAATGATAAGATTATATTGTTTTCTCACAGCAACAGGTGTTGACAAATGACCTATTAAATGCAAAGCACTGAATACACTTACCACTATGTGTAGAGAGAAACAGAACAAACAGACAACAGTGAAGACAATGCAGCAAACACCATAAAACAAACACAAGGGGTAATGTTCTTGGAAGAGACCAAAAGTATTATAGGTACCCTCTGGAGTTTCTAGTAGCGCTATGGAGCTTTTTTTATTTTTTATGAGTGGGTTCTTGTTTTGTTTTAACATGACTGTGGCTGCATCACTTGGTCTATTGTGGCTTCTATTAGTGAGGAAAATTGCATTTATTCCTTCCTCTTCTGTTAAATATTGTTGTGCTTCTTATTCTAACAAGAATCTTAAAAGTTTTTAAAAAATGCAGTGTATGTAGCTTGCACTCAGTTTCTGGACACAAGAAAACTGAATGAAAAAGGCCAAAAATATCAAGTAGAATATGCTATTTTATACAAGGAAGAAATTAATAATTCTCCTTAACTATATCCTGCCAGTTTTGATCTCAGGTTCTTCCAGGGTCATTGAAGGAAATGGCATTACCAGGTTGCAAAGACTGTTTCAATGAATTATTTAAGAAACTAACGAGAGTAAGGGCAAAGTTTCAGTGCCCTGAGCAGCAGCACTAGAGAGCGGCTTGATGATGAGTAGAAAGCAGCTGAGAGCAAATTAATTCTGCTCCCTGCTCACCAGCAGTGGTGCCTGCACAGAGGAGGGTGGGAGAGTTTATCTTGGTTCGGATGTTAATTGTGTTAAATGGACTAAAACGTGTAAACGCCGACAGCCCGATGCGCTCCATTGGACCTGTTTTTTTTACAGTATTATTGTTTATTTAGTTCAGTCACATCAATCCTCAATATTAATGATACTGTATATCCATGAAAAGAAAGACTAACATCCAGGTTGGACTGTTTGTTGACATATGATCAAAAGATTGATTTAAGTGTCAAATGGCTAATTGTCCGAATGAGAGTTGAAGGTTTGAGTTGCCCTCTGTTGTCATCTATCTCTTACATGTTTACATAAACCTGCTAGACCTATTAAAAGATGAATATGTGACCATTTGGTGCAGTCCAGCTACCACAGACCTGGACATAATGGACACTCAGACTGCGACTGCTCACATGCAAGTCATGTCTACAGTTTTAGGGTATTTTACAGTAATTTGGCATCAGCCTTATCTTAAATTTTGCTCCTGCTATTGTCATACAAAGTTAATTAACATATCATAACCTCTTTTTGTATCAAGAATGGTGACCATAAGAGACTTGTTTATTTAACAAAAAACATTTATGCAGCAGGCTTTCATTTTCCTATGCAGTGTTCTTTCTATGTCTCTGTTTTTCTGCCAAGCAATAAAATCTTTCCATCCTTTTTTCAGAGCAATATAGGCACCTGTCTCTTGATGGTGTATAGTTGCAGTGCAATCAAAAGCATATTGATGTAATTCCAAAAATGCCCTTAAGTCTACCCTATTTACTGTGGATTTTTTTCCTCATTTAAGGATCCTGATAAGGAATGACAAGATGCTCTTTGTAGCATTTCGAAATAGCTGGCTCTGGTTCTTTTTGGCCTCTAAAGCCTGGAGACGGGGCTGATTTAGGAGTGCATAAGAAAGATGAGACAGGCTTTTTTTTACTCTGCCATTTCATGGGTTCAGTGAATACTTTGGTTTCTGGTAAGAGTGGGCAGGGTTGGAATACACTTCCATAATGCCATTTAGCACATTCACACTGTAAAACTTTATTTATCTTGCAGTCTGACTCATGATGGTTCACAAACAAGTCACATCCAAAGCAAACTGCAATCAGGGAAGGAAAACAGCTGAGTGAAATCACAATACATTTTTGATGAAATTTGAAGGGCATAAAAGAATGATTCATAAATTTGTCATGCAGTACGTTCTTAATTTTGGAAATCTACTTTCTCAAAGATGATGGTTCTACTTGAAAATGTGGAAGTTTGCACAGAACTTCCTCCATAATCTCTCCTCCTTTAAGTTGACTAAAATTCTCACTTGATAACAATTGTCACTTGAAAATGTCAGTTTGTGTATATACATTACCAGTCCAAATTTTGGACACATCTACTTATTCAAGAGTTTACTGTTTTCTACATTGTAGAACAATACTGAAGACTTCAGAACTAAAAAATAACACATATGGAATCATGTAGTAACCAACAAGTGTTAAACCAAAATATGTTTCATATTTTAGATTCGTCTAAAGTGGCCACCTTTTGATTTGATGACTGTTTTGCACACTCTTGGCATTCTCTCAACCTTTCAACTTTTGCAACAGTCTTGAATGAATTCCCACATATGCTGAGCACTTGTTGACTGCCTTTCCTTCACTCTGCAGTCCAACTCATCCACCATCTCAATTAGGTTTAGGTCAGGTGATTGTGGAGGCCATGTCATCTGACGCAGCACTCCATCACTCTCCTTCGTGATCAAATAGCCCTTACATAGGTCGTTGTCCTGTTGAAAAATAAATTGTCTGCATAAGCGCAAACCAGATTGGATGGTGTGTTGCTGCAGAATGTTGTGGTAGCAATACTTGTTAAGTGTTCCCTGAGTTCTGAATTATCGCTAGCAGTGTCACCAGCAAAGCCCCCCCCCCCACACCATCACACCTCCTGCTGCAAGCTTCATGGTGGGAACCACACATGCAGATACCATCCGTTCACCCTCTCTGCATCTCACAAAGACACGCCTGTGGGAACCAAAAATCTCAAACTTGGAATCATCATACCAAAGCACAGATTTCCACTGGTCTAATATCCATTCTTTGTGTTTCTTGGCCCAGGCAATTCTCTTCAGTAGTGGTTTCTTTGCAGCAATTTGATCATGAAGGCCTGATTCACGCAGTCTCCTCCCAACATAAATGTGTCTGCCTCTTGAACTTTGGGACGCATTGATGTGGGCTCTAATCTGAGGTGCCATTAATCGGCGATTTCTGAGGCTGGTAACTCTAATGAATTTATTCTCTGCAGCCTCTTGGTCTTCCTTTCCTGGGGTGGTCCCCATGAGAGCCAGTTTCATCATAGCATTTGATGGTTTTTGCAACTGCACTTGAAGAAACTTCTTGTTCCTTCTTGCTTCTTTCTTCTTGTTGCTTCTTCTTGTTTGTTTTGAAAGTTCTTGAAATTTTCTGGATTGACTGACCATCATGTCTTAAAGTAGTGATGGACAGTCGTTTCTCTTTACTTAGTTGAGCAGTTCTTGCCATAATTTGGATGGCTACAGTAGTTGAATAGGGCTATTTGCTGTATACCAACACTACCTCAGCACAACACAACTGATAGTCTTAAATGAATTAAGAAGGCTAGAAATTCCACTGGTTAACTTTTGACAAGGCACACCTGTTAATTGAAAACCATTCCAGGTGACGACCTCATGAAGCTGGTTTGGGGAATGCCTGGAGTGTGCAAAACTGTCATCAAAGCAAAAGGTGGTTTGTTTAACACTTTTTTGTTTACTAGATGATTCCATATGTGTTATTCTATAGTTTTGATGTCTTCAGTGTTGTTCTACAATATGGAAAATAGTAAAAATAAAGAAAAACCCTTGAATGAATAGGTGTGTCCAAACTTTTGACTGGTACTGTGTATTTTTTTCTGTTCACTTGACTCTTGTCCTTATGGTGATGTAGGAAAATGGTTCAGGGTGCCTCGACACAGTGGGAGCCGTTGTGGTTGACCTGGAAGGGAATGTAGCTGCAGCAGTGTCCAGTGGAGGCTTGGCCATGAAACATCCCGGCAGGGTTGGCCAGGTAGTCAGGCCCTCTTCTCTTTTTTTCTGTGTCCATGTCTTAATCCACGTTACACCTTCAATATCATGAACCACAATGTGCTATACATTTTCAAGTAATAGCCAGAGCCTTTATTTTACTCAATGAAAGACTGAACCAGGCTTTTATTTGAGACAGACTACTATTACATGCAGTCATTTCAGTGTGTTCTTTTTAGTTGAATGTTTTAGTACCATAATATCTCACTTCTAATTTATCCTTACACGTAGCCGAGACAGTACTATATTTAGAGAACAAAATTATCAGTGTAGTGTCACATTATAATACAGTGCTGAGAATAATTGCAGCTAAAAAAACATCAGGGGTTTTCCTACCTATTCTGTCTGAAGCCAAGTCTTTAATTAGCTAATGCAACTTCTCATTGTAGCCTTAAAAAGACTGAAAGCAGGAGTGCCCCAGTAACCGAATGGTTACCACGCATGCCACATAACTGCAATGTCCCTGGCTTGATTCCAGCCAGGGCCCCTTGTTGCATGTCATAGCCATCCCTCTCTCCCCTTGTTTCCTGTCTGACTCTTCACTGCCCACTATCCAATAAAAAAGGGAGTTATGTGTTTGCATTAATGGAAACTTAATAGCAAAAAAAAAAAAACCTACATTAAAAAATAAAATACTCCATACCAACCGAATTAATGAATCGGTATGATTTATTGTCTTATTGCCTCATTAACACCATTACTGTGTAAACATCATAACTCTTTTGCCTCTAAAATGTCTACATTTCCTCTCTTTTCTCAGGCTGCTCATTATGGATGTGGCTGCTGGGCTGAAAATGCCTGTAATATGAACCCTTATTCTACAGCAGTGAGTACCTCAGGTATACCAAAGCGCACTTTATACAGCCTACTTTGCAGTTGTGTGTGTGTGTAACTTTTCCTCTTATATTTAATGTTTACCATTAGCTTATGTTTTGTTTTGGAGATGATATGAATCAGACACAGATATTTGATACGAGCCCCAGGGAGTCAAGCTTCAAAAAGCCCGATAATACTTTCCGATGACCTCCAACCATTCCCGCTGAGTGATTCTCATCTGTCACTTCCTCAGTTGATTGAGTCATCATTCTCCGCTCTTTGTTAGTCAGCTGCATGCCAGGTGCATTGCAAAGCTCTTTGGATTTGCAGTGACATTTGACATGGGACACCTGCTATGGACGTGCTAGAAAGAGAATCACTGCAGTGCAGTGGAAAGCTTTAGTTTGCAAACTTCAAGTACAGTTTTCTAAGTTCAAATCATCATTTTGTTGGTATAAATGAGTGGTATTATACCTGCAATTAAATCAGTCAAATACAGTTTTCTATAAAGTTATTTTTAAATACTGAAGTTTATGTTACAACATCTCATGCGAGAGGGATCAAGTGGTGATGGTATCAGGTTTCATTTTGCCTGAAGCTATTTATTCACCTTATTTCGCACTGTTAAAATTTCTTTCTGATTTAAACTGAAAACAAAGTGCAGCAGCATCAAAATTTTGTGCAAGTTCACAATAAACAGATACCTCTAGGTGATATGACAGTTCATGATATGCACCTGCTAATACAACATGAAGAAAGAAAGAGAAAAACTTTTAGTTTTGTAGAAAATCTGTTATACATCTTAGAAGTGCATCAGAGATGATCGACTTTAATGCTTTCAAGTTCTACACACACTTAGGACTGCAAACATAATTTGCCTGAACTCATAACTCATTTGTAGACAGCCTCCATCACTCACCCTACTACCCCCCCACCCCCCACCCCCCACCCCACACTACACTCCGTGCCATGGGAATAATTTATAGTCGTCACCTGTCAAGCACTGCTTGTCCCTCTCCCTCTTCTCTCTTTACTGTGCCTGCAGTGTCAGCATCAGGGGGAGGAGTGGGAGGAAGTAGGTGGTTTCTATTGTTTCTCGTAATACAGACTTGGAAAGTTGAACTATGCCAACTGGCAACCCTGCTGGGTTTCCATTGTGGATAATGGTGGTCATCAAGGTTTAAGGTCTGACAGTTTGTTAAAGGTTGTCAATAATTTACCAGAGGAAATCAGAGCTATTGAAACAGCTCTGGTTATTTCAGATACTATCATAACACATTTACTACATAGAACAACGCTGTTGAAATAGGTGTGCAATGATATAAAGATTGCAAAGAGTGCAGTAGATAATTAAGTCCCCTCGAGTATAAGCTCATATATAGCAGACAAGATTTTAATTTTAATGCAACAAGACCAATCTCTGTCTATTGTGTTCTTTATTTTTATATAAACGTAAACAATTCCAGTGCAGAACAACTTCAACTGAAGTGGTTGGATGGATGGTTTGATTGAAAGCATCTGACACTGCTGGGAAGTATTTTTGTCTTTGGATTACCCAGAGTAACTTGCCCTTTAAAAGAGACTTTGTTGTTCAGTTTTTCAAATGTAAATTTTTAATGCTCTGAGCACTGTACATGAAATTCCATTTACCACCATTACACTGGAATGGCAGGAGAAAACTCAGCAGCAGATATCTGCATTCCCACCTCCTCTCTCTCTCAGTCTCTGGAGTGTGGAAGGACAAGTATAAGGAATACGGAGGTCAGAGTGGAGAGATGGTGAAGGGTACTGACATACTCAACACTTCCATATAAAAAAGACAAATGTTTGTATTGACTGAACCCTGGCCATCACTGCACCAACCTGTCTGGTGAAAGTGAACTTCTTTTGGCAATAGAAGGGAAGTTTGTGATTAAAAATGCGTCCGCCTTTACAGCTCTGCACGTAGAGAAACAATATCGACTTCCTTCCTGCTTCCGTCCATCTTCTGCTGACACGGCAAACACAGGAGCAGAGAGGCAATCTCCTGAAGCTCTTTTAGGGTATAAATTAATACAGAGTAGTCATTGGAACAAAGACATCCTTCCATTTTATTCTTCTGCCATTTTAAAAAGGAGTTGCATTTTTCCTTGACATATTTAACATATACAACCATACTAGGAGAGTGCATGCCTCTTGTAGTTGAAAGAAAAATTTCTGGTTGTGAGATGTATGGTTTTGAATGTGAGGAAGAGAGGCTATATCAGCCCACTTCTTTAAGATGCATAGACATTTGTCTGCAACATAGCTTCTGGGGAGCATTAAAATCTTTTGATGTGGATCTGTAGCCTAATGCATCTCAGTGCAGAGAGCTGATTTGATCAGACAGGCTGAAGCCGGAGTCATATGTACTTGGACCACTGAGATTGCCGGCATTTTCCACCCTTACAGCTTGCTTGAATGAATGATCACCAGCTATACATGTTATGTTATATAATTCTATACACACCTTATACTCATAGGCACAGTTTTAAATGATCCAAATATAGTGTACAGAAAAATTGTTGCAGTTGTTGAAAATCAGATATTTCTTTGAAGCCAAAAATTTTCTGAGGTGAAGTTTTATTACTTAATCTGTGTTTGACATAGCCGCAGAGGAAAATGCTGCCATAAATTTAGATCCTGTAGATTTATATCTATGATCGCACAAGATGCCAGTTTGGTGAAGAAGTCCTGTCACTTACTCGTGGTCTGCTACTTAAAGGTGATTTCTTCCTTTTTCAAATTAAATTACTAGCAGTATAAGACGATCTTGGTTAATCTATTATTCCAGTAGATGAGGTGTAGATGTTTTGCTCTGTATATATTTTCATCTCATCCTCCGTCTTCCTACAGTATATTGTGGCTATGCCTTTGATGTTAGCAAAAAAAAATCTTTCCTTATGGGGATGGAGAGCATAATGTGTGTTCCAGTACGACACCTGTTTTTAATTTCCTTACATGAAAGGCATTCCCATCAAAAGAAACAGAAAAAACAATAATTTTCATCCTGACACGAGGACTATGATCCTCACCCTATATGTCACTCTTCCTTCCCGTCACCCCACCACCCCTTAACCCATCCACCCACCCACCCACCACCTCCTCTTCTCTAATTTGTTTTGCAATATGCGGCTCATGTGGGTCTCTTGTTTTATATGCGTTGGCTGCTTCGTCTGGCCTTTACTTTGCTGTGGCCAGTTAGAGTACAGCTCACAAACGTCACTGTTTACTCTCGCTGTTGTTGGCTGTCACGTACTGTGTCTCAGTTTGTCGGCCTTTTTCTTTTTACATTTCTCTTCCATGGAGTTGTTGCTGTAGTGTGGGCTTCTTGCTGCAGCTCTACTTCAACTGTGTAAGTGCTGCCATAATATCCAGTTCCCCTGGGACTGAGCGGTTTACGGTAAACTCAGTACAAAAGGCACAGTACCTGGCCAATCCGACATTCTGCTCTCGTTAAAAAAGAACTTCAAATTGCTCCAGGCATCTGGTCTCCACAGTTACGGACCTGCATTCAGTTTTGTTGTAGTTACCTGATATTTTATGGGGACTTCATTTGTGTTTACAGAAACAACAAGGCTATATTCTTAAGTCTTTATGGGGTTTTACTGGAGCTTTTGCCAAATGTGTTTTGTTTTCACATTTAGATTTCTTGTGTTTTTCCTGAGTACAGGTAGACTACATTTGAGAAAGACCATATGTAAGAATTCAATGTGCACTCAATAACTGTCTTTTTCTTGGCAATTATAAGATAATAGTGTTAGTTTTAGTCCTTTAAGCAATAAGTAGCATTTTATTTAAGATATAAAAAAAGCACACCTGCTATGTTTTGACTTGAAATTTGTAGAGGGGAAGGTGAGACATTCGCTCAGGCTGCCCATGCTTTTTATGGCTCCTGGTTTGCTTAAATGCCTAACAAAACACTTTGTTTCTCTCCTTGGACTTCTCTTAACACTACATGTGGTATGACTGACGAGCATTGAATAAATTCAGAGGAATAGGTTTGGCCATGAATAAAATGTTCTCACACAGTTCAACACACAACTTCTATGTATACTGCAGTTTTGTTTCTGTGGACTGAAAGAAAAGATACAGTGTGTCAAAGCCTTTGCACATAAGTTTGTTAGTTTTGTATTTGGCATGCAGTCACTTATGACAACTGTTTCATGTCTTAAGTCCCTATAATAATAATATTAATAATAATTTTTTTTTTTTTACCCTTCACAATGAATAATATTTTTGATGTTTCACCATTTAAACTGGGAAAATAATGTTTCTAAAATGTATATGATGGTAATATGTAAATTGATCACTAAGTAACATAAAATTGATGCACAAATTTATTTTACAAGTATGCATGCATGTACTGCCACACATAGCCCGCTAGAGCACACAGTTTACAGAAGTGGAATTAATACTGGATGGTTGCAGTTTCAAATTCCCAGACCAGCTGTGAATCTGGGCAGGGAAAACTGAGGGAGAAACACGTTCTCCTTCAGCAATTACTGTCAGTGTGCCCTTGAGCAAGGCATCTGTACTTGGCAGCCTCCAGGTGCTGTCATCTTTACCTGAAATAATACAGCTTAAAGGCATCACACCGAGGAGTACATGCCAAAATGACTGCAGTAGCGCTAAATCTTTTGTACGGGCTGAAAAAGCTAATCCTTTAATTCTGCAATATTTTCCATTACGTCACTTAATAACCAGATATATTGGCAAAATGTGATCTTCTTAACAAATTTTGAATATCAAAGCATAGTATTACAAATGGTAATCAAGAAGTGCTCTTACGTACTGATCTCAAAATTCACTTCAACATCAAGACATGATTAATACCATACACAACTGATGTTTTAACGGTCCAATTTTTTATTTGCCGTAGATACTTGGGCGTAAGTTTGTGCTGCATGTGCTACTACTCTCTCAAAGTCGACTCACTGCAATTCTGATTGGAGACTTGCAACAAAGGATAGAGTTGATACAAGCTTACGATACATTTTTAGCTGTGTCTGTCTGTCTTTTGCCAGGCTGTGGAGAGCATCTGATTCGCACCATGCTGGCACAGGAATGCTCTGCTGCCATGCAGTCTGAAGATGCCCACCAAGCACTGCTGGAGGCTATGCAAAACAAGTTCATCAGTGAGTCCCCCTCATGTAGCCTGATTCACACTCCTTTCCACACCCACTGATTTGTCAGCTAACAATGTGTTTGTGAAAAACCCAATTAGGCACAGAGAGAATTAAACTAACAGACAGATGTTGCATAACATAAGGAAGAAACTAACAACTGGAAACATTGGAAATAATAGAATCAGAGGAGAAGTCTTTTGATTTATGGTTAGTTTTCACTGTTTAAACAGGGCTCTCAAATGTTCCACACATTATAGTTGAAAGCCACAGATAATTTTAGAAGACATAATTGTTTTGTTGAAAGTTCATGTGGAGATGTAATTTTTTTTTTTTTGCCATATTCTCAGAAGTGGGCAATTTTAGAAAAAGTCTTGTTAACTGTGTTTGCTGCGCCTGTGAATGACCACTGGGACAGCTCCGAGAAGACAGAGCAGAGGAAGAAAGGACATGTGGAAACATGTGGTGGTTTCTGCCTTGTTCTGGCCTCCTTTAGAAGTCCGTCCCAGTTTGGCTTTGTCATAGACATCTGTAATACCAAGACGTTTTGGACAGGCTGGATGAAGTCAATTTGAAGTTAATTCTTCTGTTGTTTCCTTTCAAGGCGCACATTAAGTTAAACAAAGCTCCATAAATCCTACTTTAGGAGGAGCAAAGATAACAGTGTCTCAACTTAAGTCACATGATACATTTAAGGCAGGTTCTCTATATTCAATATCTATGTATTACCATCAGTTTTTTTACATCTGCTTGTGTAATACAGTGAGTCTCATGGTATGGTAAACCTGTCACACACACACACAAATACTCAAAAATGGTTTAAACCCATACATTTAGGGCCCTTTCACACCTACCTCATTTGGTCCAGACTTTCAGACTTTTCAGTTTGATCCAAACCAAAATTACAGGTGTGAAACCTTCCCCAGACCACAGTCCGGACCAAACAGCCGAACCTCGGTTGGATCAAACTGAACAATGGTACGGTTGGTTTCTAGTGTGAAAACATTTTGGATGGTTCGGACTTTTGGACCAATTACAGGAAGTTCCAGTAGGGTATCCTCATGGAAAAAGAAAAAAAAGAGCTGCGTTAGCAGAATGGGAAATATGGTCCGACGATGTTAAAAAAAGTCAACTGGAACAAAATGCCAACACTTTCCAGATATTTTCGGAGAGGATGAGAAAGAGAGGATATGAGAGGACTGGAGAGCAGTGCCACCTGAAGATAAAGAAGCTGTAGTATGTATAGTATAATGATATAATAGAGTCACAACAAAATCTGTTCATTCATTTATCTCCACTAATCCAAACAGTGATAAAAGGCTACCCACTGAATTGACAACACACCTACGTCAGACACACACCTGTGTACAAACCAATCTATGTCAAGTATAGGGAGACACAGCCCACATAGGTGATGATGACAGGACGTAGGTATGTCAGGTAAAGTTCTTTAGTGCATCCACATAATTGCAATGTGAAACCAAAGCTAACCAGATCAAAAGTATACAATATAACAAAAACATTAACCTTGGTTCAGACTTTCAGGTGTGAAAAGGCCCCTAATCTTTTAGTTGATATACAGTTACAGTCAAAAATTTGGATAAGCAAGTGTGTCCAAACATTTGATTGGTACTATAGGTTAAATACTGGTGAACATTAAAGCAATAATTGATTTGTTCTCACATTTATAACATGTAGAAATGTCAGTGTTTAACATGATAAATTTAAAAGCCTTTTAAATTGTACAACAAATACCAGGATTCTGTGTGAATGTTTCCTAGCTATATACTAAAAAAAGTTTATTTTTTATTAGAGTGAAGGGAACATTACAGCATGGAACTAAAATCAGTGTGAAATGCAACAAAGAAACAATGGCACGCAGACACAACAATATATTCATCAAAGGCACCAATTGGTCCTGTTTTCCTTCAACTTGTTGCTGTCTTGACATGCTGTAGCTGTTCTTGGTCTGCTCTTTTCCAAACCGAGCCCTCTTTTCTTTTATTGCCTCACACTTATCTGCCAAGTTTTTTTTTGTCTACATGACATCTCATTCAAGCGTACCTGTGCTAAGTCAAGAAGCAAGAAGTTCTCATACCACACAATTATGTTTTCTGTTTCTGTTTTTAAAAGTACGCTTTAAGGTCTTTGAGGGTTATTTAGCCGGATGTTTTTCTTTACATTAAATATTGTGTTACAGAGAATGGGGAGTTAAAAATTACAATACCTGTCATTGACCTATTATGTACTAAAACATGCCCATACAAATGGGCTGAAATATTTTTTTTATTTAACAGTCTGCTAAATAAAAAAAATACATCAGGACAGAATAATTGCTTTCAGTTGTTTAACTTGGCCAGACAGGCAACTAGAACAGAGGGATTTTCTTCTCATAGATCACCACGATTTGATTAAATGGGCTGTGTTTTGTCTCGTCCATACATGTGTTATTCTTGGTTCGATGTGTCGGAGTGGAGAGACTTTATTGACTGAGGTAAAACTTGTCATTTTGTACCATGTTTATGCCATGTTCAGTCATCTCAAGTGTACTGTTTTCTTTGCATGTCCAGGCTCACCCTTTCTGGCCAGCGAAGATCGTGTTTTGGGTGGAGTAATTGTCTTGCGGTGCTGTAGATGTGTGGAAGCTCAGCCATCTCAAAATATTCAGGGTATACTGGGTAAGACATTAATCATTTCAAGCCAGATCATACCCCACACCAGAGCTGATGGTAGGCAAAAAATTTGGCTGCTAATATTGAAAAATCTATCATCAGATAGTCAGGAGGAGGGGGGAGGAGGCACCGTGGATTTCCTGGCGGGTGGTCTGTGTTTTAACTTGCACAATCAGGCTCTGGTTTCACACCCTTCATCTCAGATTCAAACAGAGACCTCCCACTACGGAATCAACCGCTAATCTTCAGACAAGTGGAGGCCTTCTGAATACTGCCCAGTTTGGCTGATTGTGTTGGTGGATCTGGTTTCTCTACCTGGAGCTTCTGAGAAAGCTCCTTTCTTTTTCGCAAAGCTACCGTCATGGAATGTGATTTAATCTCAGTTCTGAAAGAGAAAGTCAGAATCTGACAATTCACCGGGGGGAAAAACAAGACATCTGGGTTTTATCTTTGCCATTTGCCCTTTGTGTTGATGACATGATGTATATTGAACCCTCAGTTCCAAACATACCAAAACCTGTAGATGAGTTTAAGTTCACTTAAGTTCTTGATTTGAAATTGAAAATGACGGCAGATGACCAGTGAAGTGCCATTAATGAAATATATGTCAGCTTAACTGATAACATGTTTCAAAGTACCACTTGAACATAGTCTCTTTTCTCCCCACACCCTTACTCTGCCCCCTTTATATTATTAAAATAATATACTTTTGATGTGTATTTATGTTGCTCTGTTTTTAACATTTTTATCTGTGTATTTCCACAGTGGAGTTCCTATGGAGTCACACCACAGAGAGCATGTGTGTTGGCTACATGTCTGCCCAAGATAGCAAAGCAAAGGTAAGTTCACCAATCAGCTTGACAAGCAACATTAACAAATCTTTAGCAATGTACCGGTATGGGTGCTTGTTCGTATTACTGTTCATAAGATTTAGAGTATCATGGTCCAGTGGCTTGAAGATAAATCAGGCATGTTTTTTCATAATTTATGCACTACCTTGTCTCCTGTCTTGACTTCCAGTGTGAGACATAGACTTGAACTTGAGCACATGTCAGAGTCTAAGTTGATTTGACAAATAGTCCCTGATAATGTGTTGCGCCTGATTTGAATTCTGGATACTTGGAAAGCCTTTTCCATGTGTTTTTCCTTTACCTGCTGGTGGGAGACCATCTTGTTCATTTTTGCAATTCTTCCCCATTTTTCTAACCTGACGCGCCAGATGGTTTGTTACACAGAACCATCTGAGAAGTCGTCCTTGGAAACTGTTAAGAAAAGGGCAGGCACTTCAAAAAATTACTTGGCAGGTGATTGGATGAACCATCTGTCTATCATCGTCTATCACCATCTTACCTTGCGAGGCAGCTGGTTTTGCAAGATCACAAGATCACGCGAGCATCCTCATAAGACGCTGATTGGTGGGAACCACTGGTGGTTCGAACACAGGCATATAACTTGAAGCCTAACAAGATCGATTCTCGTGTGATTCGAATGCCAAATTCCCTATCAACTGCAGGCCTTGTCACTGCTTCCTCACTTCCTATTATATACCAATGTTTGTCACTGTTTGTCACTTGCCTGTGATGGGCTTGATCCAAAGGGTTTAATACGTAGGTTTGTGCTATTTTCCCCAAATCCCACTCCCAGTTGAATTCCCAACCAGTAGCGCTTGCTAGTCCAGTGATGACTACATAATCCTTCCCCAACTTCCCTCCTGCAACAAGCCAGAACCCAGGTCCCCGTGGTTGTAGACAAGAATTTTTCCCCTGCACCACCTGTGCATGCTGCCTTGTTTGGTATGTAGTCTGCTGATGACCTTGGCTGTTGGGTTATGGGACTTAAAATCTTTGCAGAACTCTTTTAAATACTCTTTTTACATTTACAATTTTGAGGAAAGAAATTACTACATCAATAAAGTTTGAGATTAGCTTTATTTAATAAAAATCATTAGCATCATTCACGAATGCATATATTGTGTAATTTGAATCAGTGTGGCTTCATAAGCAACAGTGATTAATGCTCTGGTCTCCTGGCTCTGAGTGGAGTGCCAGCTCAGACTGATTTGTTTGGCTAATGTATCTCTGTCACTCTGTATGAAGAGAGGGCACTGTTGTTCAAGCCTGGTTCAGATTTCAAAGTGTTTGTTCTCCGTCCCGCCTCCCTGCCCCCTCAGCCGTTGTCTTTTGGTCTATCTCATGTCACGCCCCCTCTCTGGCCCTACCTGAACCTAAAGTACCATAAAGTTTACTGAAAGTCATGCACCACCGGGGATATCAGTATCAATCTGCATATTTGTGCTCTGTGTATTGGGCTTTGTTGTGGAATGTGAGCGTGCAAGCTCTCCTTTCACGCCTGTGCCAACGTAAAGAGGTGAGCAGAACACAGTGAACCCTGTATTGTTCAGGGGCCCTTCAAATCACCAAACTCTGCTGTTGTTTGTAGTTTTCTGTTTTATTTGCATAATACATAATGTGTATAGTTGGAAGTTTAGCAGGCATTTGAGGAGGGCTGTATTACTGGTGGCATATATAACTAGAACCAGTCACCCAGAATCACTTCATTAATATATGCATGAAAGATGTTTCTAAAATGAATGTGTTCAGTGGGCTCAGATCCGGGAATGTTGTCTGTCAGTAGTGGTTTCTGGATCTCTTGGGAGAGGGTATCCACTTCCTCTTGAGGAGCCATTGGTGACATAGTGATATTGTAGAGTGCAGCTCAGAACACAGCTGCTCCACCAAACCTGCCTCTGCTCCATCGGAGACAGAGCAGCTAGTAGCGGGGCAGAGGCTACGAAGCTCCCATGTGCCTCTGTGGCTCTCACCATCTGCATACCAGAGTAGCTGGCTGTTCTGTCCTTCAAGCCTCCAGTCTGGGTGCAAAGCTAAATTTTACCCCATTTTTCCTCCCAGAGTTGCTTCCCAGCTGAACCCAGAATTGGCCTCCTTTCACTGCTAACACATCGTCCATTGAGCGGATGGCATAGCGTAGGGCATCTGTTTTCCCTTCCGTCTTTATAGTTCAAAAAGGCCACGATGGGAACGTTAATGCGATCAGGCTCCAGTTATGATGCCTGCTGTCTGTAGACTCTGTCTAGAGAGTGATTGGTATGCCACAGAGGCCCAGGAGGTGGCACCTGGTCTTGATGTCAGACATCAGATCTGCGGGGAAGTCCTACTTCATAGACGGAGCAAAGAGGATTGGAAGAAGTGCACAATGCAGAGTCTAGAGAATTATACTACAGTGCCAACCCTAACAGATGAGGGTTGATGATAGTAACAAAGCTGGGGCCTGACGGGCAGTACTTGAATGACTGTGTTGTCATAGGTACTTGCTGAAGAAAAGTTGATGTGGACTGGTGTTCTGCTGCACTTAGATGGGTTAACCGAATAATTAATTCTGATTTAAGCATTTACACATTTTGTTGCAAAGATAAGTGGATAAATGTATAAAGCCACAGACATCCACAGCCTCAGCTGCTATTCTACTGACATTCCTCCCATTCCTATTAGCATCCCACTGGGCATTGCTAACCATCCAGTCAGAGTCCATATTCCGTTGACCTTCTGTGATAAGAACATGAAAGGGCTGATGCACAGGAGTATTTAGTACAGAGGTCAGACTGGATTTGTATTGTAGCAGATTTACTTCTCTTCCACTGTTTTTTATACACTCAGATCCATATGTGTATATTTTTTCTGACAAATGACAGCTTCGTAAACCCAGGAGAGCAGTGAAGCATGCTATAGCTCAGTAAAAAATGTGTTTGACGTCAGGCCAACTTCACAGACATCGGGCTGGCAGCTCCTCTCAGGTTTTTCTTACTTTTCAATCAGATGTTTGTTTCTGGGGAAAGTTGAGTCTGTATCCTAATCATTTTGACATTGGACTGTAAAATAGCTATAAAACAGCAGCGCTACACAGGGAGAGCATCTGGTTTCATTCAAACACTCACCTGTGTTTGCACTGGAGAGGACATCAAAACATCAGGCCGTGTTTTAAAGAGCTCCACAAAGCTGCATGGACAGGCCGGTGGCGGCGCTTCTGAAACAGTTAGACTATTGTTTTATTGTTTGTCATGATTGGACAGATGAAAGAGAAGTGTAGGATCCACAGCACCACCAGCATGGCTCGGTTCCCTCCTCCTGGACGTCATTACCACTATAAAGCTTTCACTGCTCAAATTGTGTAAGGCCAGAGAAAATCAAATGGCATGCAATTCGGGCACCCTGGATATTGTCTGCTTTGTATATTACATGACAAATGTCTTTTATTATGGTACATTTTGTTTTTATTATCCATCTCACATGGAGAATAAATAGCATATGTTTGTTTTTTTTATTTTTTTACTCCGAAAGAGAAGAATGTGAAAACCACAACACAAACACAGCGGCATAGTCATAGAGCTAAATTTATCCTTTGGCGTACACTGTGGTGTTAATGTGTGGCTTCTCTAGCTCCTAAACACATTCATATCACCAAAGAATGTTGTTTTTCTCCGACAGATACAATGAAACTGTGTTTTTCGCGTTGTGTTTTGACTCAGCCGTCGTCCTGTCATGTGGTCACTTCAGTCACTGGGTGACAAGCTGACAACAGGCTGACTGTAGGTTTGCGTGTCTTCATTTTCTTTTTTCTGTCCATCTAGTATAGCTATCCTGTAATTCCACATTTGACACTGACTGGATAATTGTTACTCTGCCTTTGTAAACACGGATTCATTAAAAAAGTACGTCAAAACATACGTCATGATACGGTACCTTGTAAAGTTCTTGAGATCGATGTCACTCCCACCAACAGACAAGATTAAAATCACTATAAATCGGTGCTTTCAAATAGTGTCTGATCCTGAAACATCCTCACCGCTGTGGCCGTGTAACCTGGAGTTCTGTACTGGCACCATGGCTTTGGGAAGACACGTGTTGCTTTCAGTACTGTGTACTGAATCACTTGTTTGGCTTAGTAAGCTTTTGACTCTTCCTGCTTATTCACTCATGTTGACCATTGTCAGATTGAATCAATATGTGGTACAAAGGCTGCATGTCGGGATGAGGTTTAGGAAGCATTGGTATCATTGTCATACACAGCTTTCCTGCAAATTATATGATGTCATACTGCTAATTCTCAGCTATGTGTTCAAGCTGGTTAGAATTTAAAAGAACATGGCAAAGCTCTTTTCTACTGACGTGCAAACATCAAAAGGAGAACATTCATCATGTCACCATTAGTTGATTATGACTCAGTTATGGACCTTCACTTGAAAACAGTTTTTAAAAGTCCTTTCTTTAACCCCACCCCCAGAAGATGAAGGGAAGAAGATGAACATAGAAAGGGGTATTGGAAGCATAATAGCCCCTGAGAGTGTTGCCATGTGTGCGTGGCCTTGTCTGGCTGTTGTCCCATTGTAGTGACAGTTGCCCTCAGGGTGCCAGGGGCCATAGTTCAGGCCTACACAAAAAAAAGGAGTCTTCTAGAGATGGGTGCTCCCTGGGACTGGAGGAGTGATGTCAGGCCCATTCAGTGGCCTGCTCAACAAGTGGAGGGACTCTTCCCCCAGGGCTGGAGCCAGTGTTAACCTCTGTGGAGAGAGAGGAAGGCGGATAACAGTCATTATTGGCACAGGGAGAGTCAAATCACCTTTGATCCTCCAGTGGAAGTATCACTCCCGTCTTCACAGCTGTGTTTGCCCCGTACCTCCTCCTCTTACTCCTCTCTGTTTCTGCTCAAACACATAACACTAAGAGTCTGTTCCCTTTCTCCACTTACTCCGTCTCTCTATAAATACCCACTTCGCATCCTCAGACTTCAGGGGTACTCACTGATGATGCAACAGTAGTAGTCATATGTTCTTGGAACACTGGAAACTACTGGTTGTTCAAATTGTTTTCACTAATAGTATGCTTTAATCCCTTCTCAGCAAAATAACATAGCTCTTCACCAAGCAATAAAATAAGGATTTTTAGTGTAATATAGAAGGTTCCTGACTGATATTTAGCATTTTTACTCTAAATTCCACTCCATGAATTGTAACCTGATTGTGATGGAAGGGTTTGGGTGCCCCATAACCCTGAGCTGTGGTGTCCTGGTACTGTCTCCCAAAGAGAATTGGCCACAGTCTTGGTCTTGGAGTCTCTGGGTGAGGTCTGGGAGCATAGTCCTGCAGGGGACCTCAATTTTTGGGTTGAAATGTGAAGAAACCTGAAGGTGGTTGTTGGGAAGAAGAGTCTGTCTGATCTGGATCGTAGCGCTACTTTGTTATCAGACTTTCTGGTCTAGCCATGGACGTTGCCATACAAACGCCATGTTTGAGCGTAAGGATGTTCAGAAGTGTAGTTTGTTTCACAACACCATAGACCAACGAATAATGGTCAACTTTGAAGTTGATAGTATGTCTTGGACACTCAAGTGAAGAGAGACACAAAGCTGTTAAGAGTTGGATTAGGTGGCGTGTTGGCCCACCCTACAGACCCGCTAAACACAAACGTTTAGTGAAGGGAACATCTGGCACAGACGCTTGTATGCAAGGTCTTCAAATCCTATTCCTGAAGAATCTCCTGCATCCACTGACTGTGGCAGCTGCTTAGAATTGTGGCAAGAAGGTCATCAACGTGAAAAATGCCTTTGGGCACCAGTGGTGGAGGCAGGGCAATAACACTGACTCAAAAAACAAGATGATCAATCCTGTCTCATGGTATTATAATGAAATAATAAACCCTGCAACTCATATATATATATATATATATATATATATATCATGGATCATATTTTCACCAGTACCTGGTAACTCTTTATATTTAAGCGCTATTTTTGGTTTAAGTGCCTGCTAACAAAATTTAATCAAATTTTATGTCAAATAATATCTTACATCATCTACATCAAATGATCAAGACTCCATTAATGTGTCCTTTTCCCCAAGTAGCCTTGCCCTGTATGTATATCTTTGCTTGGTTGTTTTTCTCATTGTGTGTGTATCCTCTTTTGTTGCCTACAGACGCACATATCCAGACTACCACCTGGTACCGTTCCTGGCCAGTCTCTGGCCATTGAGGGAGGTGTGTGTCGACTGATGAGTGTAGCGGAGTGAGCCGTATTCGCCTTTCTCCAGGGCTTCTTCAGCAATACTCCAATACAAACCCTTCCAACCACGCACACACAGACACACAGACACACAGACACACAGACACACACACACACACACACACACAGAGACATACCTTTGTGATGCTAGAAGTAATAAGCTTTAGCTGTTTTAACAGGTTTCCAGGAGGGAGGGGTGTTAGCTTCTAGTTAGTGCACTTACAGGACTTCCTGTTGCCACTGTCTGCCTACAGCATGTACTCTATGCCAATTTACACCCCCCTAAACTCTCCAGTGTCACCTGGATTAGACTTGATGCACCATTGCCTTGATGCACCATTTTTTCTTTGTTACTCTTTTCCAACTAAAAGTGTTGTCCTTCCTTTTGTATATAAGCTATGATTTAGGTAAACAGGGTGGATGTTCATGTTATTTTGTATTGCTGAACAGATGTGACTATTTTCAAACTTTTAGGAATATAAAATGCAAGACCTTATTTTGTCGTTAAAATACTTTTCAAGTATAAAGGATGTCATTATGCACCTTGTGGAATACCTGCTACTCAAGATAACTGTTGTGAATGAAGCATTTATAGCTGTGAGAGTTTGAACAGTGATGATGAAAGCAATTTATAATGTTAAACATGTACAGACCAACTTCCATGTACTCACACATATTAATCCTCCAGCATACTGTATAATGTAGCATTTATGTGCATCTTAGATCATGATGAGTTTTATAAATATTACAGCCATAGAATTTGCTTTGCTATGATTGTTTTTAAAATGTGAACACACAGCTATTGCATGTACAAAAAAAAACCTCCAGTAAGCCACTTTCTGTTCTCTAACAGGCGTAGAGTCATCAAGAAGCAGGAAGCTATGCACTTCCAGAGTGATGCTGATACTATAGCGCTCAGGTAGCAGTAATTGATCCCACCGCCAAACATGACTGTTAGTCATCATTTAAAAACACAATTTATATTTGTAGAGTCACATTGACAGACATGTATTTTCTTGTTTAGAGAGAAAAAGGACCGCTAAAAACTAATTTATGCATTTTTAAGCCCATCAAATGGTGCTGTTGAGAACTGTACTTGAAAAGAGTAAAGGTCTAACTAAATTGTTACTTTTGTCGGGATAATCAGTTTCTCTGATTTTGCTGTTTAACTCAGTTACTAATAAGAATTCCAACAAAACCATAATAGAGCTTGTCTAATCTTTACTTGAAAATGCAACTAATATAAAATGTTATAAGCTATGGAAATGATTGCACAGCTCTCTACAGTGCTTGAAAAGTAAATAAAATCTATGTTGCTACATTTCTGTGTCTAACTGTCTTTAGTCTCTTAAACTTCATGACATGAGACATTTTCTTTGAATTGTACTGTTTCTTCTCCAAAAAAGACATACATTGCTACTGGGAGAGCAGTTTGTGTAAACCATAACAGACAGCATAAATATCATAATCTGAACTGTGGACTGCCAAAAATGTATAGTCTGGGAATAAATTACATGCTAGACAGTAACTGATGTGGAAAAAAGAATCCTGCAGAAGGAGTCCTGAGCATTGAAACTTCTCAGCATGTGAAAAAAAATATTGAAGTCTATGTTTGTTGAGGAACTTTAATGACTATTACAAATGTGTGCCATGCTCCCACAAACACACAAGATATTCCTTTTCTTAGCCACTGTTGGATTACATAACCAAGCTGCCATTCTCCAAAGGTTCCCAAAATGTTTCATTTGATTCCTCTTAAATGTATACAAATTATGAATATATATGCTGTATATAATAAGTATATACTGTAGGTTAATTCAGTGGTCCTGGCAATAACTAAAAAATGACATGTATTTATAACAGTTGTATCAGTCTCTAGGCATGAGTTGGTCCAGTTGCTGACTCTGGATCGTGGCCACTGCAGTGTCTGAGAGGAATGTGCAATAGAGATGTTCAAGAAGATAAATATATTCACAGTATGAGGTGAGAGATGCCTGCCTGTCCATGTGCAGGGCCTGGTTGTGGGATAAGACCACATATTGATTACATCCACAGCCAGTTTGCCTTTCAGGTGTAAGATGTCACAGTCTTTGGACATCACCAAAATGTAGCTGACGGGTCAGGAGGAGCAGCAGAAGGTTGGTGCTGTGCTGCGCATGTTTGTTTTTGTTCCACAGCCTCCTGACCCTGGTTTGATCTTGAGGGTCCATCTAAAAGGAGACGTATGTTACCTTGCCCCTCACCCACACTCACACCTCCATTAGCTTGATTATGTGTTATTACAGAGCACCCTCTTTTCATCAGAGCTAATCTGTGTTGCTGGGAGACCCTCAGCCCTATTCAAGCACAGAACCTTCCCCTTCAAACATCATCCCTCTCTGTCCTGGATCCCCTTTTGCTTTGAAAAAGGATCCTAGGTCTTTAAAAAGTGGACGGGTCCCTGAGCCATTCAAGGTGTATCCAATGCCTCGCGCTCAGCAAGGCTCTTAAATGCAAAACAGACGGTGGAGCAAATAAAGATCAAAGGCAGCAGCCTTGCCTGCCTGGCCCGCTGTCCTCACATGCCAAGCGGTGCTGTCACAGTGAATCACAGCCATGCAGCTTCCGTGCTCATGCTGCCCCCCCTCACTCACCACCTCAGGGCCACCAACCCCCTTAACACTGTTACAGCCCCTGTGTGCCAGTGTCTAACATTGACACACACACACACACAGGGTTAAAATCAGACAGTGTATAGGCTGCCTGCCTTTATCAGATGAAGCCAGAAGTGAGGAGGGTCAGACATCTCTCACCTTTATTCACATCAAGATCCTCTCATAGCGTGTTAAGTGTAAACAGTTGAGCATCGCAAATATGCCATAGTGCTTTATTCACTCTGCCAATGTTGTGTGTGTGCGTGGTGACTCAAAATTAATATTGTTTTTCTATGCAATGACCCGTTGGATTCAAAATAAAGTCTGCCTCTTAAAAGTCTGCCTCTTAAAAGTCAGTTTGCATTAGATTGAAACTTACTTCCCCTCACTTCTACTAGCATGTGATGCAAGTATGAGCATATAAAATGTGTGGTGGTACATTAGTCATAAGTTTAACCCAATGAAAGGCATGGCTGAATATAATAACTCTTTTATAAGAGGGCAAAGCAGATTTCTTTTCCTCTGTTGTCCTCATTTATCCAGCAGCGTTGTTTGTTTGAATTTATGAGCAGGCTCATGTTGCAGTATATTAGCTTTAGTTTGAGCTGGTATAGAAGACATGGGCCAGGGTCAGGTGACACTCAAGCCACTCAGCCCAACTACCATGATGATGTTCAGTGCACGGTGATACTACTGTATATGTCCAAGTGAATTAGAACGTTTAGTTATGTGCTCTGCCATTGTTCTGCCATAGACGGTGCGGCTGCAGCATCTCAGCGATGTCCTGGCAAGCAGGGGTTAAGTAAGGCACCCCACCCTCTCAGATGCTCAACAGCTACTTGACCTGTTTGTTCAGCTGTACACCCAGGCGCATGTTCACCCCCCCCCTCCCCACCCCCCCCAAACCCTCACCCACTCCTCCCCTGGCTTGCTGTGCCAGAGATGCAAGCCTATGGCAGGCAGAGTGCCAGCAGCCCCACCTCTGTTTTGCTGCTAGGACAGAGGGGGTGAAGGTTGAGAGGGAGGGATACAGCGGCTAGATAAGTAACCTCCTGGTGCAGGTCAGCTATTCCAGATTAGAAGACCAAAGACAAACCTTTTAATTAGGTTTGCTGTGCAGTTAGGGCCCTGCGGTATTGTGGCCCAGACACTTCCTGCATTGTGCTACACCACCCATAAAGTAGCAGCACGAGGGAGCGAGTGAAAGAAAGTGAGGGCGAGAGGCTAAAAATGACTCTGCCACATCTGCGCCACACCACAAAACAAAGAGATGCCTGATTGCCACCGTGCAACCCCATCTTTTACGTTGTGGTTATTTACCTAGAGTACAAGAACCCCTACAGTGAGCGCTGGCATGCACAACAAAGCACATGAACCTGCTGTAATGGGAGATATTTCTGCAAAAACAGTGAGTTCTTCATTTATTAAACATTAACCCATCCAACTTTCTGCTGCTTTCCTCCTCTTTTTAACTCTTCTTGTTTTCTTATTCCCACAGTTAGCTCTTGAGTGGAGACCTATTGAGAAATCCCAGAGCCAACCCTGTCAAACTCGGTCTAAAACGGTGTAAGTACGTTGGACATAATTTCTTTCTCATAACAAAAATAGAGGCAAAATACCAACAATCATATCTTGGTAATGCTTAATGAGCCCTTTCGGATCCTTGACAATATACCACTAATATGGTGCTTTGCATCCTTTGAAACATACCAGAGTCCTGGAAATAGTAACACAAAAGCGAGGCCTCACTGACGCCCCACAGCCAACGCAACAAGTTCTCTCTGTACTCTCTGTACTCAGTGGTCTATATCTGCACTTGCACACATTTTGACACCAATTACAATGAGACGTCAAATCCCTCTAGGCTATTCCTACCTGCACCTTGGCGCAGGAATCACAGTGCAAGTTGTGCTAGTGTTCGCAGGGCGGGGGAGAAGAAATGGAAGATGAAAAGTGAGGAGGGTGTACGAGTAATTGCCTGCTCTCGAGACGCGTGGAGCCTGTCTGGAGAAGAGATACTGGGGGAGGAGGAGGGGGGCGGAGGTATGTCATCAATTTGAGCTTGGCCCTAATATTTCAAAATACAGACCAACACCTCGCTTTGATCTTCGTGGCCTGTGCAGCAGACGGTCTGTTAAGATGATCATCCATGCTGGTTACTGTAATCTTAGCCTGGAACCTTGCTTTTACTGAGGAGGGGGACAGAAGACAGAAAAAAGAAAGATTCAAATACTACGGGTCTGATAATACAGAGAGAGAAGTTTGTCTGCATTGTAAAAGAATGTATCTGAGTCATTTACAGCGAGTATTTAAAGGTGGGTTGTTGATAAAAGGCTGTGTTTGGGATAAATGGGTCGAAGGACGCGTGCGGAGGAATTTTGTATGAAAAGTGAAGCAACTAGGCGGTTGCAAGTAGCGCCTCAGGGGTGTGGAACGTGCTGAGGCCTGCTGCATTATAAAGACAAGCCCTGCACCCGGCCAGCTGTGCCGTACACAAGACTGGAGGAATGAGGGCACCATGAATGGCTTTCTCTGTGTGACAATGACTGCAGCACTCAGAGGAGAGAATGGTCAGAGGTCCCTGCTACGGACAGGCAACGTTGAGTGTGTGTGTGTGTATGCGTGTGTGCGTGCGTGTGTATGTACACTGAGAAATTACTCAGGAATGTGAGGATACATGCCAAAGACAAAGAATTTGAGTCGCATTCAAGGGAACCTTACCCTCCTCACCCTCTGAAGAAATATCACAATCCCATCAAAAGGCCTGGCCTGAGAGCCACACTGGATGGAACTAATGGAAGTCTTGTGCACTGGCTTAAGCCTGTTGGACGAGTTTAATTGTTAAGATGAAATGAGTTTGTTTTTTTTCTCGCAGATGAATTTCCTCTGACAGGAGGAAAAATCTAATAGCAGCTGATCCAATTTCTCTCGCAATATTGTTAATTTACCACCTCTGGAGATCATACATGCAAGGTGATGTTGGCAAATCAGAGCAAAAGTTTTTGTTTTCTAGCAACACATTTATTGGCTTTTTAAAAATTTATTTATAGATTTATATCTCAAAAATCTTTCCGTACAATTGTATTCACACATTCTTTACGCTCTACTATGGTTTAATCCTAACTTGAGACGTTGACACGCACTTTGATGGCAAAGTTTGAGCAAGAGAGGAGTCTCAAGTTAGCATTCAGCCATATGTGAATCAGAAACCACAGTCATAGGCACCCAACTCAGACACAGCTACAACTTAATAAATACTTTACAAAAATAATGCAGGCTTTTTACAAGGAAGATCCGCCTCAGAGAGACAGGGGACATGGTTGTAAATTATTGGTAAAAAAAAAAAAAAAAAAAATTAAATGTGCATGCTAAATAAACATACTCACAAGCTTACATTAGAACCTGGATATTGCAAATGGGAGACAAAATGGGAGAAAATGGTCAAAGTTTTGTACCCTGTCCTCTGTCCCCCCCCACCCCACCCCCCAACCCCCAACACATTCCTGAAGGATCTCATTATTCTATTACCACAGGCCTCTCAGATTCAACAGACATGAACAATCTATGGAGACAAACATGTACACAATCTAAAAGGACATACCTACGATAATAATTTTCCCTTTTTAAGAATAGGTTCTCCCTTTAGTGACCAAATCTGAAAGAGTTATAACTGGCGAGACAAATTACCGGCAAATATTTTCATTAATTTTTTTCATATTTTATAAAAAACATTTAAAAAACAAAGCATCATTTTGTGCCTGGTTTTGGTGGAGTCAAGAGAAGTTCCTTGTGTCCAAGTAAGGGTTCTGACTCTGTTGGATTTTAAATCCTCTTGGTTCAAAAGAGCAGTAAGTCTTCTTCCTCAGAGCCTAAAAGTTCATGTGTTATTTGACCTAAAAGAGAATAAAAAATGGTTTCAGCACCATTTTTGAGGTTAAGCTGAATATCTAAGTGTTTTTTTTCCATTCACTTTAAAGTGGGCTAGAATTCCCTTGCTTCTTCAAACTGTTTGTAGTAGTCTTCATCCTGAGGGTTGTCAGGACACTTTTGTCCATTGTTTGGTGGCCTGGCCTGGTTGTAGCGGCTCCAGTCTCCCTTGCAGATGATCCAAGGCAAGATGTCCACCTTATAGTGCAGGTCGGCTGAGAACTCTGTACTGATGAGGTTGGGTGTGCCGGCCCCTTTGCCGCGAGTGATGAGCTTCATGTTGTCGTCGTAGCAGCAGTGTTGTGCAGCCAGTGTGGTGGACTCCAGCGTCAGCATGGAGCGGATGCAGTAACGCGCCGTAGGCTTGTAGATCTCCAGCTTCTCTTTTGGCCCACTGGCGTCTTTCCAACGGAAATCTCTGCGTGTAGGCGCATCGTGTACATCAGCCGTGCTGTACGCCACCTCAGTCGGATAAGAACAAGGGCAGCTGGGAAGGTCGTTCGCCACCTTGCTCATGTATTTCTTCAAGAAGTCGCTCTTGCAGTTCATCCATCGCTCGCAGCTGTCTGTGTCTGGAAGACATGAAGACACTTTTAAATGCTACATCTCCCTCCTAATATTCAAAGACGAAACCAGAAGTGTGAGAAGGTGTAACATATGACATGAAGGTGTGTTTTCTCCGGGTTGATTGAGAACAGACAGACACACAGAGAGCAAAAAGGAGCAGTGGCGCACTGTGCTCTTCCTGCCCTGCTGCACATTTCCATCTCCACGCTGTAATGGAGCGCAGCCCGAGCATGAGGAATGCCAAGTGTGTGCAGGAACGCTGCTGCCAGATGGATGAACTGCCTTTGATAGTGTAAGAACATCTAAATGAGGGATAGTCTGGACTATGACAAGAGAAGACAAAATCTTACCAACACCAAAGAGCTCCGTGGCATTGAACTCATCTGTTCCAGCGAGCAGGCTCACTTCAGTAGCTGCTGTCTTGAAAGCATCTTCAATACCTTTAAAAAGATGAATGCACAGTGAAGGGTGGTCAGAAGATGAAAGCTCTACACTGACAAAGCATCTTCTAATATCCTTAAACACTGTTTTTACTATTGGATTATTATGCTCTATGATCCAAAATCAAGACCTCACCTGGACAGTTGGGCATATCACAGGTCCTGGACTCAGTGGCTGTACAGGCGTAACCACATGACCTGGTTCTCTTCTGGTTTCCATTTCCACAAGTGATACTGCACGCTGACCAGTTACTCCAGTCCCCCTCTCCGTCCATGTAGTCTGGATCAGAGAGAAAGAGAAGAGAGAGATCCTCAGCTCTGATGCAGGCCACATGCTGAACTTACTCAGGCCTGTTAGCATGCCTCACTAATAATAAGTGGGGGGAGGACATGAAGGGGGAAGTGTGTGTGTGGGGTGGGGGGCTCAAAGTTCCCTTTGACTTTGCCCCTCAAAGCAGATACCAGGCAAGCCTGTCTGCACGCACACACACACACACACACACACACACACACACACACATACACTATGCTATACATGCAAACACAGAGTTGGTGAACAAATAACTCCAAGGCAATAGGAACAGCATGTGTGTGCTCAGTCAGTATGCAAAGTAACAGAGAAGCTTTTTTGCAAATTCCAACAAAGCTACAAGACATCCGGCAGGCAATTTACAAATAGAAATTTTCTCCGCTGCCTGAATATCTTTGGCACGGTGGCACTGGACACCGTTCAGTTGTTCTATCTGTGATTCATTGGTTTGAAAATGGGAAGTGAAATGGCAAGAAATCCTCTTTAACTCCAATTATCATTGAGCAGATCACTGTAATGGGTATACATGGAAACAGTTACACTAGGCTCTACAAGCACCTCACCCCACCGCACGCAAACACACACACACACACACACACACACACACACACACACACACACACACACATCTTGAAAGCAGTACTCTATCAATGAGGAGAATTAATGTGGGCATGTTGGGATGGAAGTATTTCTGGCGGGGGTCCAAACCTTCCTATACACCCCACCACCCCCTCCCACTGCCATCTGCCCCTCATTATGACCATTTTGTATGAATACAGGCCAGATAGCCATCTAGGGCTGCTTCCCTCCCCCATCCATAGATTATTAAGGCCAAAGAGCTGGTGGCAGCTCAGACCAAATTTTGAATTCAGAAAACGTGATAATAACCGGCCCTCAGACCACAGAGGAGATGACTGAATGCATTATCAATGGTCTGTGATGGATGGCGCTCACTGCCCGTCCACAATTATGATGCTTAGGTTTAAAACCAGGACAGTAATGAAGATAAAACATTTCCTTGTCCATTAGTGTGGTATGAAATAAAGGATGAATGAGAGCTGACCACAGTGATAAGCCAGAAACATTAAACATGGGCTATGGTTTGACAGAAAAAGATTATAAAATCGCGTTCCTAACCACCGTAGTGCAAGTGCAAGTGGATAAAATGACATTTTCCACAGCGCACGCATTCCTGTTCACCCACGTTGGTTTGGGCATGCTACAACTCGGTCCGGTCGCATACTGTATGACAGCGAGTGTAAATTCTTCCACGGCAGATTTATCTGTGGGGTTACTTTTGGAGAGTGTTGTGAGAATGGTGTGGCAGCCGAACAGTGCTCCTGGCCCCATTCCTGCTGCTGAACTTTGATGTTGCGAGGCGTTTAAACTGTGTTACATAGCTAGCCCCACACCACAGAGGAATCCATCTCATAAAAGAGTGTTAAAGGCTTCAATCAGGGGCTCCCAAAGGCTCGCCTGGGATGACTGCACTTATTATGGTGACAGCTTAAATCAGCAAATCTGCAAATTACAGATTCCACATCAGAGTATGGCCATCTGTGGAAATGCTGAAGACCAGCGCTCTAATAAGAGACTATGAATCCTGCTACATATTCTAGTGTGCATTGTGCGCTCATTTCCCTGTAAACACACACTCTTGTCATTCTCACCATATTCAGTTTGAGCTTTGCCTCCTCCTCCGGTGCCTCCTCTTCTGTCCCAGTCTACCGGCGGCCTGAGGAAGTTACTGTCCTCACTTTTGCTTCCGTAGGAGCGATCGTCCTCTGTCTGATGAGTGGTGGAAGATGAGGTGGAGGAGGAAGAGGAGGAGGAAGTGTGAGGCCACCAGTTTCTCCAGTTAGGAGAAGCCCAGTTGGGTTTACTCTCTTTACGGAGTCCTTTTTCTGGCTCATGGCCCTCCAACCCATCCACCACTTCAATGGTCACCTGTATTAAAGAAACGCAGAGAGGATAGTTTTTATTTTGGACAGAACGGGTCAATTGGGTGTAGAGAGGTGACACTTTCTGATACCCCTCCACACAATATTACCCCCCTCCCCCTTTCTGTCCTAACACATGTGCTTCCCAGATGAGGGGGGACCACCACCCCTGCCCCACAGCCACCCTCCCACCTCTAGGGCTCTCTCCACCTAAACACAAAGTTCAAAGGGCTACTCAGCCTCCTCCAGACCATGAAAGCCAGATGAATCCCAGGATCAAAGACACCCCCCCCTCCTCCTCCTCCTCCTCCTCCTCTTCTCCCACAGCCTCACGCCCTTGCTCAATTGGTTGCTCCGCTCTCTTCCCACATCTTGAGATGTTAATACACTTTGTTCGTGCTCGGATTTAGCAGTGATGCTCTCAGAGATGGAAAGACCCCCTTGCTGGATTAGACAGGAGAATGATTTAAACATGGCAGCGGTTACCCGGCCATCTGCACGCTGAGGGACTTATGGGCAATGGCTTGCCACACATTTACATAAGCTGCCGTCTGTCTTCCTGCACATGGGTTCGTAGCGAGGCATTGCCGGTTAGTGTCTGCCTTTCAGCTGTCATTATGATGGACGTGAGACCTCAGCGTCTATCTTAAGCTTCACTACGAGACAGGATGTGTGAAAGGGGACAGAGGGAGAAGGAAGGAGGAAAGGGGGAGAAAAAAGGGGGTAGTGATGTGCACCAAACTATTCTCCCTCTTCCTGTTTGCTCTTCCTGTGCTGTGTGCTTGAGTAGCCATGTCTTACAAGTGGGTGAAAGCATGAAAGCACGCTGGCAGGTGCACAGACACACATGATCACCTGTATGTTGGGATTCTGTCCATTGATATCTGCTTTGGAGAGGTCGGGGAAATTGTGCAGATCTAGGAGGAAAGCTCCGGGGCCGTCCCTGTGTACGTTGCTGCCCGTGCCTTGTGCCCAGGGGAGGGTGGCGGGACGGTGGGCCAACCGATGTTCAGGACCAGATCTCCGATCTTCAGGAGCCAGTTGGGCTGATGAGCTACTTTTTGCATTTATATTGTTCTGCTGTGGAGAGAAAGAAACATGATATTAATTTATTGTTAGTTTGTGCAACCATGATATAAGATTATTAAAATGTTTTTTAATCATAAGTAAAACACTTATTTTCTTGTCCTCTTAATTCAAACAACTGTGAATGTGAAGAATAAGAGCCCTATAGTTACTTGGCATTTACAGAGACTGTGCACTCAGGAACATTATATTGATCTCTCATGTTGACAAGGGGTTCACATGGCCGTGACCTCTGTCATAAATCCTGCAGACAGTGGATTCTTGACTGCTGGGAGTCCAGAGAAAAAGCCATTGAAACAGTGGGACAAGCAGAGTTCTGTGTGTCTGTCTGCTTTAACCAAAATATAATCCATCTAAAGTCTGTACTCAGAGGCAGTGTCACAGTTGGACTGTATATTTTTCCATTTTTAACTGACAGACTACGCTGCCGCTTTACCATAGTAATATGATGTGGACATATATAGCATGTTCTGGTGCTGGCTGGGAGAAAAGAACTATGTGAGACTGATGGTTTTCCAGCAGTGGGGCTATACAGAGAAAGCTAAGCAAACATTGCAAAAATAATTATGTCTGCCTCCTTGTAGACAGAAAAACATTTGGTCTTCTGACAGGGGGGTTGTAAATTTGCCCCAAAAGGACAGTTGAAGCATATGTCCCCTGTCAGGTATGCACAGAAGGAACAATTATTCCTCAATTGGACAGACAGCCGTAAGTAGTCGGCAATCATCCATTCTGGGGTGGCAGAAAATAAGATCAAAGAAAGCCATCAATCATGTTCCTTGTTTTCTTTTTTCATGTCCCATTTCTTCCTCCCTAGTGTTTTTGTGGCCGGGCTGAGGCCTGAGAATATGGCAGCAGTGCTGTACGGTTGCGGTAGCCAGTCGCAGACAAAGTGTCAGCTCAGCCACATTGTGGTGGGCATAAAAGCCCCCAGTGGAGCTGTTTGTGTCCAGCCAAGGTGCACCCTGGCACAATATAGGTGCTGTAAATGGAGCTGCACAGCACGGTAGGAAGGATTACTAATGTACATGTAACTTAAATTCAACTGCAGAGGAGATAGTGGCTGCACAGATAGAATTTCAAATCCATTTAACTTTACTTTTCTTAATTCAGTCCCAGGGCCAGATGGAGTTAATATGATAATATGATCAAAGAATTCAAAAACCTTCACAGCACATTTCTTAATGTGAGCTACTGCCATAATTACAATGATTATACAATTGGCCATAATTTAGAGGGGAGGAAGAGTAGATAGTTCTGCATTTTGCCTGTGACCACCAAATATAAAGAGGGAGAGGTCTTAGATAAGATGATGTGATTTGATGAGAATTTATGTTCAAAATCATAAAATTTGAGGACGGATGATTCTGAGAATACAGATTCCAATTAAAACCGCACTTTTCTTTTCCATGACCAAACAATTATGGCTGAGAGTTCGGAACAGAAAAAGGTCAATTCACTAGTGTAGATTGTGCATTGGCTATCTGCCCTTTGTGTTAACATCACAGGATCCTCTTTGGTTCTATCACAAGTACTTTGGGCTTTGAGATGCCCATGTGATAACCCTGCCTTTCAAGTTCCCAGTCTTCAGAAGTCACTCACTGGCTGTAATTGAGCTCCACCGAGGGAGCAGCCCCAACACAACACTTACAGGTTCAGTCACGATTGTTACTACATATGTAAAATAGAAAGTAAACTAAAAAGCTGTGGTTGATCTCTTCCCGGTGGGTAGCGTTTAACTGCAGACCACACAAGTGGCTCCTGAGTTTAGACATTATTGCTTTATGATACAGATACTGTAAACAATCATTTAAATCCACTGCCAGAAAAAACCTGACTACCACACATTTCACAGCCGCTGAGCAAAGACAATTACTCTTTCACCATTATAAGTCTGTTAGCAAATTCACCCCGAACATTTTTAATGCTCAGCCTACTGTTTAAAAACATCAAATTTACCATTTCCCCATGAGGCTTGCTATCTTAGTCTATTAAAAGAGAGCAAACGCCAACACAACTGCTTCAAAATACACAAAGTGTTGGGTCATGAAACCAAGTGACAGTGTTTGCAGGCATATTAATCCTCCATTACCCAGTCTAATCCTATCTGGATCTTCTGTTGTGTCATATTATGCTGTATTACACATGGCAGGCAGATTATCTAATCCTGACACAAATTTGGTTTATTTAAAGTCAAACTTCAAAGTACTCTGATTAATCCCATGGCAACACTCGTGATGATGTTTCACTCAGTATGGGAGGCCTTAGATTTTAAGCCTCCTTGTAAATATACAGTTTGTCTGTTTAAGGGAAAATATTGGTAGCTTAACTCTAATACGATTTGAGTTATGTTTAGTCCATGTAGATTATCTTGCAGACAGTAGGTTAACGACGACCAATGTTGAAGAATTGCTGGTTGTGATTGGAGGAGTGCTGCGAGGTGGTAAGACTATTTGCTATCAAACTAATTAGGATCCAAAAAAATGAATAGGAAAGCTACCTAATTACCTGCAAGCCACTGTTACCACATTAAACTTAGTTTTTTTTAATAGCATGTTGCTCAATCCTGATATTAAAGGATATTGTCTGATGTGGTATTTTGACAAAATGTTGGTTCATTCGACAATATTAGGTCAGTGTCTGTTTTATCACCATGAAGTATCACTTTGCTAAGAGAAAATTCTTATCTATCAGCTGTGAAAAGCTCTGAAATGAGCCACAATGAGTCCAGGTAAGATCTGCTGATATTCATGAAAATGCCCAAGAAACAACCGCAATCACCAGATGTCACTTGATAATATGTCACATTGCTTTTTTTTTCTTTCTTTTTTTGTAAATCCTAACTTAGAATTTCCCGGCTGATTTCAAACCAGCAACATTCCAGTTAAAAGCCCTTTTCTCCCATCTATAAATTACTGTCATCCAAAAAGACCAAAGAAAGAACCATTTCAATTTGACTCCATTTACACAATTATTTTCCCTTTAATTTAATTTAACTTAACTGTCATGTTGAATTTTCATTTTTTGCCTTTGAACACTCCTCTTAAGACAATAGATGCCACTGGAATGTGTACACAGTGTTGACATTCAGTTTATTCTCACTCAAGTCTCACTTTCTTTGGTGCCAAGAGGACAAATGCTGATTTTCTCAACATAGCAAAATACAAGTCTTACATATAATGCAGCGGAATAAACTCTTGAGGTGTAATGTAAATAAGGAAACTGTGAGATAATACTGCTGAAAACAGGAGGAAATCTAAGCTGCTTTTTCCTGCAATCACTGTAATTTCACTAAATCTGTATTTCCATCCGAGGGCTCAGCAGTGTGAAGGACAAACCAATGAAATTTTATATGTCAAAATTACAGGATTTTTTCTGACTAAATCGGTATTTTAGCAAAATGATCAGTAGAGCTGAAAATCATGGAAAAAATGAATAATAAGGGCATTAGTCATCAGAAAAGAATTGCAGTTGTGTAAAGTCCATCAATTCCTGATAATGTCGACATAAACACCTCTCAATCTTTTCCGGATGACTCTCAATGGAACTTAATGAGAAAAACATGCTGTTTTCTCATTTTTCTTTCATACAGTCCAGACTGTGACAGTGCACAAGAGTAACTGCTAAAAATGCTGTCAGCAGTGTTCCTCTTTTGATGGGCTGCTTTACAGCTCCTATCACTCATCTGTTAGCAACGAGCAACATGCTTTAATTTGGAGATCAAAAGTGACACACCATTCCTCAGTTCATCTGGGGCCTCCCAGGATGTCACCCCCTACTCTCAAAAGCCATGAATGAACACTTGCACACACAAGCCACCCCCTCTCCCTCCTCACAGTGTCTCCTCTTCTTTTCCCGCTTCCCCCTTTTTCACTTTGTGAGGGCTGCTTAAAGGGGCATGACTCCATTTTCAATTGGAAGCAACTCAGGGGTCCTTCCCCCAGGGAGGCTGGCAGGAAATGAAGGCAGTGCACATTGTGCCAGATGCTTTTCAGCACTACACTTATGGAGGTGGAAGAGAAAACTATCCTTCCCCTGTCACTCGCCTTATACTGGGTGCACCAATGTGTTTATTTACATGATCAAGACTTCTTGAAAATAAAAGAAAAAAAAAACAAATTCAAGGGTAGAAGTCCAACATTAATTATTCAGCACATTATTTATCACATTCTCACATCTGCCTTTGAATCGATGTATGTTCTTAGCTGACAAATACTGTTTTTAAATCTGATATTACACTAACTTCACCCTGCTCCAGTGGATGAATCTGCCTTCGTGGGTCAGTGATAATAATGTGCCTTGGACCAAAGAGCTTTCTCTCTCCACTACAGGTGCACGGAGCCGCATCCTGTCATTTGTGTTTCTGTGAATGCCATTTTAAATATGACACCTAAGAGCGACAATACACCCCCTGGGCCGTGACAAGCCCGGCCGAAAGATGACATCACCGTCTTCAGTGGCGGACCAGTGAGGCATATCCGCACATAGTCGGAGCATTCATGAGTCAAAAAAAAACCATTCAGCTTGTCTCAACATGGGGTATGAGTGGCGATATTGGGCTCTTTCATCACAGGCCAGAGTCTCTATGTAAATGTGGACAAATGACAAAAGGGATGTTGAGGTTTTGCTGGTTGGAATGGGCGGCATGTGTTTAGTATTTTTTACTGTGATTCCTCAGGAGGGTCCTGGTCCTGCCTGTCCAGTCCAGCATTTGGCTGTGTGTCAAATATTCAATAAATTCTTGGAATATTTCCTCAGCTTTGCATGCTCTAATATCCGACTGAACACAGGCTTGCTGTTGCATATACACAGGTCGGACTAAAGTGATGGCAATGAGAGTGGATATAAGAGGAATTAACCTAACCTACCTTTAGTCAAAGTAAAAATTCTTTCCATCCATTTCTCCCAAGCCCTAATAAAGCATTTATGAAGGGACACCATTCCAGTGGGCATAAATACCCATTTATCACTGGAACATGAAGAAAATAACTCAGTAGCAGGCTAAATATACATCAAAAGGCAGCTGAAGGATGCTTAACACTCTCTAAAAAAGCCTGTTGATCCCAGACCCGTCTTAACCCTCAGGTCAGGATTTGGGGCTCTACTGGATTCTGTGTGCTTTTTTGCTGATGTTAAAATAGGCAGTAAAACTATTAAACCTGTCTTAAGTGGTGTCATGTTGACAAATGTCCCCCTTGTGAAATTTTGTTGAGGCACCACGTTCTAAACTAGACCACAACCCAAATAGGTGTCAGGATTGCACGTGTGTCATCGGAAACTGTATTTTAACCAGACGGAGACCAAACTTCAAACCTTATGAAGAGAAAAGAAAGGGAAAGTGTTTTTTTTGTTTTTTTTTAATTTTTCCCTCAACACTGAACCTTTATCTCATCTTCTCATGTGGCCTTACACACATGTGAATATAGCTAGTGCAGAATAAAATAATCAAGTTTGGCTTAAGGGTTGATCTGCTGCAAGCTAGAAGTCAATTTGATGCCAGGCTAGGTGGTGGTGGTGGGGGTGTTGAGGGTAGGGGGTTCAGCTCTGAGCCCTCCGCCTCATCAACCGAACGCTTGGATGACAGTGATGAGTCCATGATGACAGAGAAGTGCCTGCAGCTAGCATTTAACCCCCGACAATAGGGCGGTGTGTCTGGTGTGGGGGGCTGATCTCTGACCCTGCATCATCTTCCATCCCTCCGCTGGCTGACTGACACTCCCGGGAGACACCCTGAGGAGACCACATCCGTGTGTATGTCAACAATTCCCAAAGAGTCACGGGAACCCCCGGGGGAGAGAGGGCTTTATTTTACCTGGGACATGTGAGCATTTCATCAAACCCATCTGTGACCAAATGAAACCCCTCACCCGTTTTTGTTTTTTTTTTTATAAGTTTTTGCATCAACCCCCCCTCTCCCCCCTCCTCAGGAAAGCACCACACTACTAGATTCCCAAACTCACCTCTCTAAGTGCTGCGTCCAGGCTCAGAGTTGCATTTCCCTGCTGCAGCGGACTGCTCCGCAACACCGTGATGTGCAAGGTAAGGAGAAGAAGTCCCAGGAGCAGCAGCAGTTCCGCCGCCAGTCGCACCATCCTTTTGACGCGGCCGCTCTTGGGAGCCTGCGGTGTGGCCGGAGCTCCGACTCCGCCTCCTCCCGGTGCAGAGACTCCAATCTCCGGATCCGCCGGGGACGAGGAGCCGCAACACCACTTCGGAGCCACTTCGGGAATCAGAATTGCAAAATTGAAGGGAAAAGGGATCGGAGGGGGGGCAGTCCAATAATTTGGGGGAAAAAAAGTATTGTAGATGAATTTGGATGCAGTGGTTTTCTTTGGAAGCCGCGGGTTTGTCCCTAAATGAAGATTGATCCTCTTTTACTGATTGTTCATATAGTTTGATTTAAAGCCAAGTATTTCAAGAGCTAATGCTTTTGATCAGCCAATTAACAAAGTGTATACTGGATACTGCAGGACTGATCCAGCGCGCAGCTTTAACACTTTCTGCGCTTGTTGCGCTCTAGTCAGATCTCCAAGCTCAGGAAACTTGCAGCCCAGTTGCCCCGTGGTGTCCCCGCCACATTCTCAGCCTCACACTTCAGTTTTCCTCACTTCCACTTCAGCCTCTTTACGCATCTCTTGTTTTGTCCACATTCTGCGCTATCCAGAGCGTTAATCGACGAGAGTACCTTAAGATAAAAAAGTACAGGTAGTTCAGAATTTATCTTCCTTGTTAAGACTTCTCGGTGGAGTTCTGTGTACTTCAAAAAGAATATTCATCCATTATGGTGCGGATAGTGAGCCCACAGGCTGGCGTGCGTCTCCAACGAGTCCTGCTGGAGGAAAACAAGTCAAACCATGTCAAACTACGGTTTACAGAGACACACACGCTGTTCTTGTTGTGCGCTCTTGAGGTGGTTTTATACTATACGCCCCTGTGCGGGCGCCCTCCCCCTGGTTAACTCTTTCGTCCCTCTCAACCCGTCCTCCCCAAACTGGAGTCTTGCCGGGTGTAACACCAAACACTCTTGGGGACGTGAAAAAGTTTATTTATGCTCCACTTCCCATGGCAGATTAGATACATTTAAGTCCTTACTAGTCACAATGACAGAAATATATCTTAAATAACCACAAAATATATTTTGGATCATTTAGGCAGATTCCATAAAATATCCCGTTTCAGCAGGCATTAAACAACGGAAATGTATGCTGATTAAGTCATCCCCACATACTGTATTATTAAGAAACTTCAACTACACTGGCACAATAAGGAGTCCCTGAAACAGCCTCAAGTAACCTTGGTGGTCCCCGGAGGCGCACTGGGCACACAGCCGCGCCTTTGCGCAGAGGAAGACACCCGGAGGCGCTTTACAGGAGGTCTGAACTCTCCTGCTGTCATCTGTACAGCAGCAGCTTCGTCTCAGTCTGCGATTAACACGCTGCTACGGAAGGTGCTGTAACACTTCACTTAAGCAAGACAAATGGTGCGTAATGTGATTAGCCTTTGTGAGACTTTGTTTTATTGTCAACTTCAAAGGACGGTTCGCAGTGTCAAATTATGCACCAAGCAGGGATGCTTCTGCTTCAACATAGGTGACAGTTCACTGAACCACAAGGCACCGCAGAGACCTTGTGTCTAATAGCATTTGTCATCTTTGAAGTCAACTTATTTACATTCAGTTTGGGCACCAGTGGAACAATAATGTTAGAGGACGACCCGGATCAAATTATGGTCAATGTGATAGATTATCTGTCAGTGTTTTTACTGCTCGCATAAAATCATAAATTAAGACATTTTCCAATCGACCCACATATTGATTATTGCGCATGCAGAATACTTGATGTTGAGGGCAAATGGCGCGTGACGCACAAATCCGGCTGTACTATGATAACTGACCAACAGCTCAGTCAAAGGTTCACTTAAATCAGACCATTCTTGTAACCAAGACACGTTCACATTTAAAAAAATGTAAATACAAAAATGATACAAGAAGGTTGTCATACAAGTTGTGTTATTGTCTGTATTTTATTTCATTTTCCCTGCAACACATAAACTGCAGCAGCCACACAGTCTCCGTAAATATGTTGAACCGAAACCCAGACCAAGAAAAACAACAAGACGTCATCATTAATTACAATTTATCGCTCTGACTACGTCATTCGCTCTCAAGGGAGGGCATCTGCTACCTGCAGTAGCAGAGCACATGTGTGATGTTTCATAAATAACTGTCAACCTTTCAGCATGATTCCCAGGAATAAATCAAAGATATTTGATAAACACAGACCCTGCTCTTACTTGAGCTAAGATATAACTAACTTGATCAAAGTGGCAGCTTACTTTTTGAACACATGACACAAAATCCAGTGACGAAGGGACTGAACAAGATGGAGTAATTCATATAAATAAAGCTGCCTGTTTCCAAATGATCTCACCAATACCTCATGAAAGTGATCATATGTCTGAATTAGGCTAACAATATATGCATAAACACACTTCAAGTTCCCCTCTGTCCTACTGAAATACACCACCTTGGCCTATTTCATTGTGCTCTCTGTTAACAAGTGCCTCCCAGTATGCAGCTTTACAACAATCTTCAGTTACAGTCTTACTTACTCCGGGCACAGCCTAGCTGTCTGAACCATGTAAATCTGTCCTTTGTCTGCTTCACTTCAAAAAAAATCCCTTTCCAGAATAGAAAAATCTCTTTCCAAATGGAAAACAGAGAGCAGCGAGAATGCCTCGCCTGCTTTGGACACAGTGGTGGACATCAAAGGCGTAGCAGAGGATCCCCCCTTCAGAATAGCAGCTACATGCCATTCCAATAAGTGCAGTGTATTTGGATCTGCAGTTCAAAAGAGGCTGGTGCAGGCAGGTCTCTGGGGCCTTGCCACCAGTAGTCTGGCTGCACAGATGTTTTGAATGCCAGCGCAGACCATTTGCCACTTCGGCTGACGCTGAGGGCAGTTAGAAGTGACTGCGGGGAAATTTGGCAGGACACCTTACCTAACAGACACACTCAGAAATCTGAAATTGATGTCTTTAGTGTTGACTGTAATGAGTTTATGACAACAGGTCTTATGGAGTACCTGAAGAACATTTTCTTTTCAATGCCTGAACAGGATTGATCATTTTGATTTTTTTTTGCCAGGAAAAAGACTAAAAAAATGTGTTAACTGTCATTGTAATGGCTGTGATATGAAGGGTCTGCACTTGTATGTAACCAAGCTTGTCAGCGTTGTATCTGCTGACAACCACAGTTTGCTTTCATTTCTTGCTATATCCAAAGAGGAACAATTACACACCGAACAATGTATTGCTATAAAACTCTTTCTCACAGACACTCATACATGACCATATTTTTTCAGGTTTAGTGTTATATACAGTAAGACTTCCATCAGATGCTCCATATAAATGTGTCTTCCAGAAGTTACTGTGGTTCAGTTACTTACATGATAACTCTGAGTATTGTCCAAAGCAAAATGCTGTTCAGTACAAAAAAACATATAAAACAATGTCTTCTTTGAGCTTAGCTTCATTATCAAATATGAGTTTCATACAAGCATTTTCCCTGCTGTGCAAATGTTATGTGCAAAAATGTGACTGGTAAGTCTCTGCAAGTTAGAGTTTGCCTTTCTGCATAATCACAATAGAGCTCAGTGTTTGAACGCTCCATGTCTGTGACGAGTTATTTTTTGAGAGAATTCAAGCTTTAAATGTCTCTTTACACACACCTGTTTTCTGCTGTAAATCCTCAATAAATTTAACAACGGTCACATTTAGACTAAAGGTGAAAGTAAATACAAATTAATAACAGATATCCCGGTGTAAAATCTGAGGCCCATCTCTTCCAGATCTTTATGAAACAGTACACTGGTATGACATCACAGATTTGAGGATTAAAGAAACTGTTTTCTATTGTTTCTGGCTATAGGAGCCAGATGTGAATATTTACTTACAGAACAAAGTGATCCAGTATAGAGCAGATTTCAATTGCTTTCTCCTTTAGGGGGAAAGTGTTTTTTTTCTTTACTTTAACTTCTCTAAACTTTCTCTCTGCTGTGTCTGTTTGCAGTTCATGTTTTTTTCCCCAAGGACTGAATATTGTATTTTTATTCCATCTTGTAAAAGGTTATCACTATGTTGTTTATATGGAGGAAAAAACATAAACACAGTGATGCCCTGAGGGTAAACAAGTGTCGACTAGACCCAATTTTGACACATTGTGAAAACACATTTATCATCCATCTATAATCCTTCCTGTGTTAATCAAATGATTACCCCATACCACGGGAATTTTGAGTTCAGTGCTAATTGCTGGGTTTGGTTTCTGTTGGCTCAGGTGCTGCATACTCTGCATGCTTACCTTCACAACTGTTATGCAGTTTGTGCGTGAAAGAGAACAGCAGGTCTTTAAAACATCAATAATTGAGCTGTTAAGACTTGGTGAATATGAGCTAGTCTCACCACAAAACAAGCCATAACACCTTTTTTATACTGCACGGGGGTTGTTGAGATTTAATTGCATGTCAAAGAAGTAATTGCTGCGTGATCTATTATTTACAGGAAGGTTATCATTTACTGTGGAGATGAAAGCGCTATTAGACTGAGAAGATTTTTATAAGAACAGCTCATGATGGAACGCAATCAAGGCATCTTTGTCATTTTTTGCTCAATCAGTTCAGCCATGAATATAGTGTAAATAATCATGTGTCAGTTTCAAAGGAAAGCTTCAGGAGCTTTAGAAGCCTACTCTTTGGATAATTAATGACCCTTCCTAATCCAAAACACATTCAGGAAGCTTCCATGTGCTGTATATGTGTTTTATTTGAAAAATAATATAGATATAAATCAGCACTCAAAATATTAGCAATGCATGTTATACATTGTATTCTCTTTAAAATTACTACAACCATTTTTATAAATAAGTGGTGTCAATTTATGAGTCAAAAAATGCTTTCATAAAAAGTTTTGCATATCCAAATATAGACAGTACTTAGAATAAAAGTGTGAAATGATATGACCCCTTTTTTAAATCTAAATTTAAAAAGATGTCTTCAAAAGAGTGCAGAGAAACTGAACTTTCTAACTGAACTAACAATATGTGACTTGTCTCACAATAAAAACTTGTCTGACTCAATATATTGTATTTTACAGCATACTTGAGTTTGAGACCAATCCAGCCAGGCATGTGCAATAACTCCATTTATGTATTCACAAATAAATTTATTTAGAAATAAAGTATTTCATACTCTCATGAGTTCATATAATTTACCTTGTTAAGAAGCACAAGTAAGTGTTCTATTAAATCACAATGTTTTACAAACATATAAAAAAAGCAGCTGCCAAACATTTGGCCCTTCTTCTGCTGTGAGACGTGGGTGTTACTCAACATTGTGCGTTTATGGGTCTGCTGTGGCGTGGACACTTAGACTTAGTTTTGACACTGTGAAGTGAAGGTGTCAAGGGTCATATCAGCTGTCCAGCTCAAAGTCTGTCTCATCATAGAGGTCAGGACAGGAGGAATATTTCTGTCGTGAGAACTTCAGACAGAGAGCGTCTCCCACTTCGTTCAGATGGTGCAGCACCTGAGGACAAAAGAATAGTCTCAGAATGTGTGTTTGATTTAAATGAAAAAATACTCTGCAAAGACTTAGAGAGGAATATGAAAAAAGTGAATGTTGGTAAATTTGTGTATCTGTACTGTGTGTGTGTACCTGGTCCAGCATGGCTCTGGTGTGTGCTGCAGACACACAGAAACGAGCTCGGGCTTCTGTAATCGGCGTGGCTGGAAAGCCGACTACAACTACACCAATTTTCCTCTCCAGCATTTCTCGAGAAAAAGCCCTGGATAGTGACAGAAAAACAAACACGACTACCATTTTTTTACACAGAAGACAAAAGACTGTAGTTTTTAAAAGTTTTAAATAAGAGTTTCTCTGACTCAAGGAAATGCAGTGTAATGTTTGTTATCAGATGATACTCCTTGAAATAACTGAATTTAAATTTCCTGAACATCAACTTCTAATAATATGTGGCACTATGATTATTTACTTCTGTTGTTATCTTTTCACAATTACAAAACTTTAGGACAAAATTTCATCTCTCACCAACAACAGTGACACTATGAGCCTGTAAAGTTGCTGGTGTGAATCATTGCACCAGCGTTTGTACAGTGTCACTGTTTCACTGTCTAGAGAATGGAATCAGGACAGAGATGGACAAATTATCTATCAAATACAAAACTTTTTTTTTTTTTTTTTTTACATTTTAAGGTTTGAATTCTCCAAAATGTGCAAAAGCCACATCAGAATGAGAAAGCATTTGCTGCTTATCCTCAGCAGTAAGTCATGAGAAATGCTGCTGCTTCTGGCCCTTCCAAACCTTTAATTATGTAGTTTGAATGTGTTGTGGTATGAATGACGTGTGATAATTTCTACAAAATATGATGAATTAAAAAGAACACATAACTCACAATTTGAGAACAATAAAAACATGTCTGATGACTTTAACATTGATGAGGCCAAGCAGTAAATGATCCCCAATTTTGTGGGGAAGTGGACGGTTGGGAGAGTTCAGACCATAAACATATGTTCTGGAAAAGGTTTGGTGACACAGCATCGCAAAGAAGAAAAAACTTTTGTTTATATGAAATGTTTTGCATGTGTTAAATTATATTGATGCATCCATTTAGCCCTATATCATAGCACAGTGTGTACATTTTTTCACACCGATGATGCTGCTGCAAAAACTTAAGTCAGCACCAGCATCTTTAATGTCACAAGGACAAACAAGGAAGTAAGTATATGGACATATGTAGATTTAATACATATTTAATTACAATATTTAATAATAGTACAGTGGGTACCAGACTGTTACTCCTCATTAAATTGTCTTTAAAATGTGTCTTGAAAAGAGAAGAAAATGAACCCTGGAATTAGGTTAGAAATGCCTGTTTTGAAAAATGCCCATTAAAATAATTACATATAACTAATAATGTATTATTTTATTGAACCCATCATTCCTACTGCACTACTGTAATCATATACTAGAGTCACTTCTGATTGTGGCAATCGCTGAATGGTTTGGACTTTTCATGCGTATTAATAGTGATGAGCATTGAAAGACACTTAATACCCAATTGATTATACCTGAGTGGCTGAAACAGTCCTGGGTTATACGTAACCAGTACCTGATGTTTTCTCTTAAGTAGTCACAGATACCAGTCTACATGGACACAGTCTACACCACTGATTCATGTAAACTTTGGAGTGTGTAATATTAGCGGCTGTTGAAATCACTTAGACATGATACCATGGTGACCTGGCCTGAAATTGCTTGTGATAACGAGGGACAATGAAGTTAAAATTTATTGTTTCAAAATTTGGTTATGCACAATTAATATGACAATATTCATACTCTCCTCCAAAAGAGGCAAATGTATCTGTCAATCCTGTGCCAGTGTGGTGAGAGTTTAAGCGTACTTACACCACTTTGCCTGGCATGTAGAGCAGGATTGGAACCACAGGTGAGTCATCATTGCCGTAGATGATGAAGCCCATCTCCTTCAGTCTGGCCCTGAAGTATCTGGTGTTCTCTGCCAGTTGGCGGATCCGTCTAATACCTACAATTAAAACAAGGACACCACCAGATGTACATAAGTGAAGCACCAAGTCACTGCTTTTTTGCATATTTCCACTGCCCCCTGCAGAGGGGGATATCACCTGTTGGTAGTAGCTAATGTAGTGTGAGTTCTTTGGAGGGCCATCTCATCCTGAGTCCTGCACCTCCATCTGGGCCATTCCAGCCTCCACTATGAGCTTGCGTATGATTACAACTCAGCTGCAGCAGCAGATGGTTCAGTTTTGTCCGCCTGACGGCATGGCGTACGCACTTGCATGTTGCCAAAATGAGGGCTCGCAAATTGGATACGATGGATTTCGCACAAAATGAGTGACTCTAGGTTGCCACTGGAGCGTAGCCATGACTGAAACTGAATACAAATCATACTTAAGTATTGCATGTATTTCAGATAAACGTATTAGAAAACTAATCAAAGGCAGCAGAGGCGGAGCACTCTGCTAACCCCCTGTGTGCCCTAACGATGTGAATCGCTGGGGAGCCAGGTTGCTCCGTGGCTGCAGCAGAGTTTGGCATGGCCCGGCCTTGGAACACAGCTCTGTTTCCCTCTGATTACCTGGGAACAGATTGGCAGTTCTTTCAAAGGGATGTAAGAGAGCACTTTAAATCCCCTTATCTCAGCAGAGAGAGCCAGTGAAGGAAAAAAAAACCCATAACATTCGGGCATCTGCCAAAAAGCACAGGCCCCATTTTGTAAATTGTTCCTCTCTGCAAAGAGAGAGGGCATGGAGGTCAAAAACATGCTGCCAGACACAGGAATCATAAGTGTAGGTGAGAATGTGTGGATGTTGCTGTCTGTCAGAGGTTTTCCCTATTTCAGAGCTGTTGCCACCAGTTTGCCTTAAAGTGTGAAATTCTACATTAGAGAGAAAGATGAGGGAGGCAGAGCAAGACGGAGAGGAAGAGGAATAAAAACAAATATGGCATATACACTAAGATCATTTGACGTTTCTTGCCACAGCGTGCGTTAATAGTGTTCTGATGGACACTGGAGCTGATGTTTTGAAAGACTGCAGTGTTCCCTTCCCTCTATAAGACAGGTCAAAACTCATTTCTCCACAACACCTATTTCATTGGGCTACGTCAGACGCAAAGCATGTCTGGTTCAGAGCCAGATGAGGAAGTTACTCATCTCTGCATGAAAGTACAATATACCTCAACCGCCAACACAACAACACACCAGGCTTTAGACCTTGGAGTGATTATACCATTACAGCACTCTAAGATAGACATGTTCTGTAATTTTGTATAATGCCACATGTTTTACTGACAGTTTTTTTTGCGTGTTTTCCTGTTGCATAGGCCTGTTTTTGCTCCTTAACTGTGACCTTTGCCCTTGGTGTGAATTTTCAGAGTCACTACTACTACAACCACCACTATGTGTACTAACTCCCACTACCACCACAGCTACAAGTACAATAACTCAACAAGAATTGCATTGGCGGTAGTGCAACTGGTCTGGTAATGACTACTTCCCTGCCCTAGTGTCTGATGCCATTAAAGCAGAAACTTCTCAGAGGTACACGGTTCCTCACAACACACATGAAAATGATTTCCTCCACGTTAGGGTCACGTGTGCTCAGGGACTGCACGTCCCCCCTCTTTCTACCGCTGCAGACCCCAGTAATTGCTACCATATTTTCTGACCAAGCAGCTGTTTGTCTTTCCCTGCAGGTCTGGAGTTACTCCTAATGTTAACATTGGTACTGTCCTCTGGATTTGGTTTGCTATTGTTTCCATAAAAATTATAAAAAGGTGTAAAATTTTTTATAAGACAGACATAATATTTGTCTAAGCAGAGAACATCAGGTTTGACGAGTATATGGATAATGAGATTGAGATTGAGAATGACATTCACTTGGAAGGAGACCCCGTGCGCTGACATACTCACCCTCTGAGCTCCCGTCTTTTCCCATGATGCACTTCATGGCACGTATGATCTGCTCAGTGACAGGAGGAGACATGGCCGAGGCGTATACTCCACTATGAGAATGGCTGCGCAGGTAGTCTACCAGCCCCTGTAACATAGGACACAGATAATCAACACAGATACTGTACACAATATGTCTACTGTCAATTTTTTTTCATAAATAGGAAAACAATATAACAATAAACTTTCATATCTTCTAGGAAAGACGTGAGGCCCTGCACTTTTCTTCTAGGACCACTAGAGAGAGCTCATGTATAGTCAACACCTGAGAATCAATTAAAATACCTCAAGTCATTTCTCTGTCACTATGACTATTTGGCATTGACTTTAGAATAGCTTTGGATCCTTTCCTGCTCTCCGCTCTGAGGGAGCCAGCGCACTAATTTGAGAAAGAACCCATACTGCAATGAGCCATAATGAGGACTGTCATGCTCATTATTCCTAAATGTCAGCGGGAGATTAATTCTGCTAGTGGTAGTCAAGAGAAGAGCAAGATTTCAAGAAATTGATTCAGTCATGGGTCCCTAGAGCATGTGTGTGTGTGTGTGTAAGTGGTCTGAGGTTGGAGCGGGCCTGGAGCTTTGATGGGCTGCTGCTCGGTGGCTGAGTGGTGGCCAGCGGGTGTGGGGTGATGATACGTAGCTGGAGATGCTGTCTGGCCACCATTTCCACTCACCGCCATCTGTCCCTACTGGGCGGTGGCTGTGGCTTCCTCACACACATACTGTAAGGGGAAGGGATTTTAGGAGAAATGCTTAAACGTAAGAGCCCTGAAACAACCTGACATCTGTTTTCACTTAAGGCGGGGGATTTTCACCGCTTTAGGGCCCCGCAGGATTTTGGTGCGACCAAGATAAACCAGTTAAGAGAACATGTCCGAAATCCATCTCACGTCTGGGGCGTGGAGTGACAGCTCAGAGTGTTTCCGCAGCCACATGGCGGCCGCAGTACTGATGTGACGATACATGTCCACAATGCCACAGAGTAGGAGCAGTGCCAGGGCAGCACACACACACACACGGTCCTTAAACGGATATATATGATAACCTAATTTGAATGCCATCCAAGTTTTTGGATAAACGGTTAACGAACAAAACTTCCTTCATGCAAGGTTGAAGTGAATTAGAAGGAGCTTGGAGTGTATTTATTTTTGGTACACTCATAAAATAGCTATAACATGACTGTTTTCCAGAACACATCTGCAGTCTTTTGTCGGGCAACGCAAATCCATTTAATGTAGGATTTGGGGGCTTTCACCACAACAACAAATACATCAAATCTAAAGGCTTTCTCTCTTTTCCTGCCTGTTTCTTTCAGGAGTTTACTACAGCCAGCTGTCAAATCAGGCAGAGTGTTCATACTTCAAACATTATCATGCTTGTTAAAGGCCATCCTGTTAAATCTGGAGCACAGTTCCGACGCCTGCCACAAGAAGGGGCTGGCCCTCTGCCAGCTTTACCTTCTTATTATGGCAGAGCAGGGCCGAGCCAACATAAGGCAGGAAGGGTCCCTCTCTGAATACCTAATTCAAACAACATGGCCGTTTCCTCTGTTGCTTTCTAATCAACTGCTGCAAAACCGGTGTGGTTATGTACTAAAGTGTACTTTTTAATGGAGTAAAAAGGAATTACAAAGGCCCAGAGTCACAGCCTAGTGAACATTTGTTGGACATGTGAGAGCTTCAAGGAAGACATGTGATGGAGTGTGTATGGCTAAATCGCATATGTCTTGAAAAACAGACCTGGGTTAATTAGTTTTTAAACATACTTTTCATGATGTGTTTTAACCTGCTTTTGAGCAAAATGGCTTAATGTTGTTACACAGACAATCGTTGCCAGATTGTTTGAACAATGACCGGAAAGTATCAAAGTCATCTTTTTTATTTGGTTTCCTGAGACTGACAACTTACCCAAGGCTATTAGAATTGATTCAGTGGGATTAATCCCATCTACACACAGTATATCTTGACATTTATCTTGACCCAGTTCAGGTCCAGGAGAATTACTTTTAATGAACCGCACAGCAACCAGACTAGTTTCTGCCTGACAGGAGAATCAACAGGTTGACAGCAGTGTTTGTAAGTTAAGTCTCTTATGTGTATACTATGACCTGGTGATATGAAGGGAAATGAAAACAGTGATGATGGATGGTATTATAATTTAAAACAGGCAGAGTTGTTAAGTGTAACAGCGCACTGCTGTTATAGTTGAAAAAAAAAACCCCCAAAGCAAATAGACTGCCTCTTCTATCAGCTGTTGTGCTGTTGCATCAAGACAGTGTATCCGGTGTGTTAAGTCATGCTGTGACTTTCCCAGTAGTGTTCCGGTTAAGGACCTTTATTGCCTGTTAAACCCACGTATGTTTTATTTGATTTTAGAAGAAAATTAAGTACAGAAAGAAATTCTTTGATCAAAAACAACAAACTAATAAAAAAGGGATTTGGATATGTTCAGTAAGACAAAATTGTTATATTAGTGTATTAATATTGATTACAAATGAAAACGAATGCAGAGAAAACTGAAACAGAGAATTCAAAGATCGACAGCAACCTTTTTCCCTGCGATGTAGCCTCCAGCAGCCCCAAAGCTCTTGGTGAAGGTGCCCATCATCACATCCACATCAGCTGGGTTCACATCAAACAGCTCGGTCACGCCCCTCCCTGTAGGTCCCACTGCTCCAATGCTGTGGGCCTCATCCAAGTACAGATATGCTTTATACTTTTTCTTCAGAGCGATGATCTCAGGAAGTCGCACCACTGAGCCCTCCATGCTAATGACAAAGAATCACACAAAGAAAGAATAAAGTTACAACAAGAACAACATGAACACACACATTAAATTTTAAATTATAAACTAAACTCTTAAAATGATTACTGAAAAGAAAAATAATCTGACCTCAACCTCACTTCATCCACTGCAGAGCATCTGTACATCTGTAATTGCATATTACATAATTTCACATATCCCAACCTTCCAAGAATCTTTTTGCAGGCCTCTTTCATTTTACCCCCACCTCTCTCCAATCTCTTCCTCCCTTCTGATGCAAGCCTTTTAAGGTTACAAATAGACAGCATGAGTGAGTATATGGCGGGAGGAATGGAGCAATCCCAGACCTGCTATCCTTGCTATGGATGAGAATGTCTGCAGTCCAAATGACATAAGACAGGGTTTCACCAGGACTGATGTGGACATCAAAGGCAGGCCCAGGATAATGCTAAAGCATGCTTACTCTTTATCCGAGCCTTTTGATGTTACCAGGGAGGCGATAGATGGAGCATTAGTTCTTTCAGTGTTGTACTGAAAAGCGGCATCTCGCTAATGTCTGAGCCTGACATTAGACATTATTGCCTGATAAAGCCTGTTTGATGATGTGCAATTAAGTTGTCTCTCACATTACCAGGATGGATGTGGAACTAATTATTATATTAATACCAACTGATGGCCATGTTCAAGGTTTTCCTCCTTGTTCAATAAGACGGTTGTCATAAAACAATTAAGTAATTGAATAAATATGTTGAGGAAAAACAACATGTTTACTAAAAGCACTAAGAATATGTTATGTTTTAGTTCTGAAATGCAACTGAGGGCAAAAAGAGGCAAGAGAGGAGAAAAGAAAATGGCTGTGATAAACAGTTGGAGCTGGGGGTGTAGCCAAGTCAATCTCTGTGGCTCCATTTGGCCTTGATTTGGAGCTAATGAGCAGATGGAGAGGGTCACTAAGACTCAGGATAGCTCACTGCCAGGAGAGACACACAATACCTTTCTCCTCTCTCCAGTAATCAAACGGTACCCAACCACACACACACACATATACACACAAGCGCACACACACACTATCCAATATTCAAGGGTAGAAAGGGAAGCAATTGAAACAGAGACCCTTATAGGGATTGCTTAACACAGAGAAAGCTCTCAGGTTACAAATTAAGATTCCTACCTGAGCAGAGTCTGAATCTGGCTGTGCAAACCTCTGCTAAAGACCACCTGGAAGCCTGTACTTAAAAAGATTGATACAATATATCTTCTGACCCCAGATATGTGTGTGAGTTATGTGTGCGTGTTGTGTAATGACAGCTGACCTATAGATGCCTTCCACCATGATGAGGATCTTCTTCCAGGGTCTGTGAGTCCGAGGCTGCCCTGAGCAAACCGCCTCTCTTAGCATCTTCTCCAGACTGTGCATGTCTGACACACATACATACAGACACAGATACAAAAAGAGAAAGACAGCAAGGGCGAGAGATGAAGAAACTCAACAATCCAACCCCAAAACCTTATGAAAAGACAGATAAAGCTCATAGCACACTGATGTTTATAATATTTTAGGTTTGCGTTATAAAAGCACACAACACTTACCATTTATATGTACATAGACAGTATACAGACTGTGGCAATAATCAAATCATGACTTGCAAAATCACTGGCTAAAAGCAAACAACAGTGAATAGAATCATTTCCACAGGGCAGGGCAATTCACAGAGTACACAAGGTACTATTTTATCTGCCAGAAACACCTTTCACAAACTACAGACTCTGCTGCCTGATGCTAATGAACACCTGCAAAGTCTGTATCAGAGGGGATTACTAACTGAGCTAAATATGAGTTTGGCCAAAGGTCTCTTCATTGCAGTCTGCATAGTTGCTTAGAATTCTGACTGAAATTTTGGCTTCAGTAAAGTCATATCCCAGTAGCATTTATAGTTTTTAACGGGTTAAATGTGATACTATTAATGATCATTACCTTCTGCTGCACACCAGATGGCAGTATTGAATAGCTTTAGTTAATGTGGAGCGTTATTCAAAGTATGACTGCAATCCAACCATTTTCAGCTGAGCAGCGAGTAAACCTGTCATAGCCAATAATGTGTCATAGATGATTGATATCTCTGCCGCAGCACAAAAACAGGTTTAGTTAAGAGGCAGCAGATGCTCATCTGATAAAAATCACTTCCTGGAGCTCAACAGTGCAGAGTACATCTAATGTTACCAGTCTCAACAATAAGGAAAGCAGATGAATTTACAGTGGCTTGCTCTGAGCACAGACAAGAATGGGGGAAAAAATTATTTCACAGTTAAGCGCTGATTTAAGATAAGCCACAGCCTGATATGAGATACTGTATGACCGTGATGAGGAGGATAGTAGTCTTTGCTTCCTCAAGTGAAGCGTGCATGGTGGATATTCATACAATTATCTTATCTTTGCACTGACCTCCAGTATGCAAAAATGTTACTAGCTTATAAACAAAAACCTAACCTTCCAACTCAGACATTTTATTATTTGAACGAATAAGAATGCAAACTTTCAAACAGAGCACCCTTTAGCTATGACTATTTGAAATATTTTCACCAGACAAGCCTGACAATGCCAGACTGGACAGACCAGTTTATCTACTCTCTGGTATGGTAATTCCACCTCTATGCAAGATGAGCCACTTAACACCTCAAGCATGTCAAATATATACAAGGGATCTTAGAAATTTTAGATGGAGGTTACATCGATAAATATCACTATAAAACATCACTTTACTTTTTAAAAAAAATATCTATTGTTGTGGCTAGGCTAACTGTTATAACCCTCTTTGTAAATATTGGCCCTCTACCAATAAAGGAGTGTTTGAGCTGTCAGAGTGTCTGGTGCAGGAGGTATAGAGGCAGGGAGGGGTCAGCTGCTCAGGTGCCTGAGGGCTCTTTGCCTTTAGACTAGCCTCTGGGATTTGCTTGGAGGACCCATAACTGACTCTGCTTGTACCTGTCAGGACACATTTGCTGCCAGAGGACTGGCTCATTTGTCCTGTCTCCTGAAAGAACAGGGGATAATCCTAATGTAAGCAAAATGAACATTGTATCACTCATGCTTAGTAATTCTCCCTTATTGACAGTATGTAATTTGACAGTGTAATAGAGGACAGATAGTTTAAATAAGATGAAATTTTCATACAAATAAACTTCTGTTTTGCTGCTCTGCTGCTGATGGATAAACACAGTCATGACAGTAAACTGAACTCATTGCATTAAAGCTTTTACATTTGCTGCTCTAAACACAGAATGTTAAGTAGGTCGTTCCTAAGGCAAATCCTGTACCGCACAGAAAGTAGTGTGTTTTTCACAGCACCGATAGTTTGGAATGAATAGAAGAAAAACTGGGTAGGGTGAGCAGTGGTGGCTGTACACACAGAAAACCAAACCTAGGTTTAGGTAATGCTTTATTGCTTTATTTGTATTGTTATCAGGCAGAATCGCTATGGCTCATGCTCAGATAAAATAGCAACTGGACTCACTGTTGTGTTTGAACACACGGATGGTCGCTCCTGAGAGTCTAGCCCCTAAGATGAGAGAGGTGTGATTGAGCTCGTCACTCAGTATCAAACAGCCCTGGAAATCAGCAAAGAGAAAAGACATTATTCAAATGTTTAAATTCCAGTGTAATAGCTGACACACATGTACCTGCATTTAAAAAAAACTCAAAACAAGCAAAAACAAAACAGCAAAAAACAAACAAAAAAAAAACTTAAAAGAGACTTCCACCAATTTAGCATTGTCCTCCTGTAACATTGTTGGACTCACGATGGACAAAAAAGGATCAAAATCAAAGCAGCAGAACCAAGCTTGTAGTTCCAGGCCTGAAAAGTGAAGCCAATGCCAAGTGCCTTCAACCTGTATTCTCTCTAATGGCCAGCGGGGGCGACTCCACTGGCTCAAAAAAGAAATCCGATTGCATGAAAGTCTAAGGGGAAATTACCCTACTTCTCACTTGATTTATTACCTCAGTAAACATTTTCTTGATGAGTTTATGGTTTCAAATCACTAGTTTCAAGTCCTCTTCAATACAGCAAGATGCTCATTTTGTAAATTATGGTCCCTTATAATTTAAATTTGACGATAAAGCAGGGCATGCTTTAGGGCTTGGCTACGTTGTGATTGACAAGTCGCTGCCACAGCGACAACGTTGGTTAGGTAACGTAACCATGGAGAGTATAGGCATTGCCGTCACTATTTCAGTGTGTTTTCAGTTCATGAAAGAAAATTGTAATATTTTGGTGGCCTAAAAAAGTCTTGTTCAGCGTTCTGTTGTGCTAACAGACCGTCTAAGGAGTTGAATGTTCAGTTTTTCCAGTAAGTACATTTTGTTTTAATGATAGCTGCATCTATTATTTCCTACAGTCTATGAGCAGAACCAGAGATATTGTCTTTTTATCCCATGCATTCTTCTTCCTTGTCAAAACCTGGAACCTACATCACCTAGTGCAATTCGACTTGATTCACTTGACTGTACAGATTCAGGTGTTATGCTAGTAGTGGCTAGTATAGCCTTGGGCTGCTATCCACAAGCAGAAATGAAGAGCAACAGAGATCTGGTAACTTCACTTCTTTCTAACTTTACAAACCCAGAATTTGTCATTTTTCATATGTGTAGACTTCAGCCCCAACCCACGCTGACTCACGTGACAACACTTGAGGCAGTTCATCAGATTTCGTGCAGCTCCCTCTGGAGCACATGCAGCAGTACTGCCAAAAACCTGTAAACACTGATGTGTAAAACTGGTGGAATTCCTCTTTAAAATATGAATACATACAGTATATTAATATGATAATGAAATCTACATAGATGGTATATGATCATGTTCCAAATTGAGTGGACCAATCAGATGCTACCTTGGGATTGAATAAAATAATTAGCTTCTAAAGTGAACACTTTATAGTGTTCACAATATATAGATGAGAACTGGAACAGTGCCTGCTACCAACTTACTTTATCATTTGAGAGATTGCTGTTTTTTAATGTATTTCAACATATCTTTGTGCTTTTTGTACTGTGGCCTTGTAGTATATACTGTATCCTAGTTGCCGCTCTAAAATGGATCCACCTGGCCAATTATATGTCACCCCACACCTTTTCCCGCCCCCATCCATGGCTCAGTCATAATCACCTATATCTAGGTCCTCTTTGCGTTAAATTGGTTGTATTTACTGTATATGTAAATCCCCTTTCATCTGTTTCATGTCCAACGAAGTTTTGACCAACGCAAAAATCACAATTTTCTTAATGGAGAGCAGAGTCCTTCATATTCCATACAAATCAGAATGCAAATTAATTCAGCCGTTCCATGAAATTCTCTCCCTTACATTAGCATATTTAACATGGAAGCTCTAAGCGTTTGACTGCATTAGTTTGAATGAACTCTTGTAGAGGGTATGTTGACACCCTCTCACTGACAGATACCCTCGGTTTGGCCTGGGGTCCAGCTGGCCTGGTCCCTGGTCTACCAGCAGCTGTCACTCTAATGTAGCTCTGCCTTCACAGCAAGGCCTATCCTGGCACTGCCTGTCCCTGTAGGATAGAGTTGGCAGTGTGGGTTGACCCCCAGCCCCTACAGGGTTACTGTGGGGGCTGCAGCCTAAAGGGTTGCTGCACCTCTTGAGCTGCATAAACGACCCCAGTCTCATCACTTAAACAGTCAACCTCCCCTCCTTCCTGTCCAGTCCAATCACAGATATTCATGCTGTGTGTTGCCCCTGGTAACCCATGGCCGTCTGTGTGAGCTAGGCTGGTGTGCCGACAGGCCAGAGCAATCATACCCTTGAGTAGCGCTCTTAACAAAACCTGCCCTTCCTTGTCTATGTGTCTGAAAGCAGCTATGTATGCCCAGAGTCTCAACCTCCTGGCTACTGTAATGTTTAATTATGATTTTAATTAACAGGGGTGGATCGGGAGTTGTTCGCAGCTGAGTTTACTTGACTGTTACTCATTAATTTAGGCCATATGCAAGAGAAGAACAAAAGCTAGGCTAATTAAATTAATTTCTTCTGCGCTGTGAAACACGCTCCCTTATAAAGTCGGGTTTCCTTTGTATGCTGTGTGGCATTTAGTGTGTTAAATCACGTACCTTCCCAACAAGTGCTGGAATGTTCATCGAGTTGGTGGCAAAACCCATCCCAAAAGTCATAGAAGACTCTACTCTCAGGAAACTGGCCACTAGTTGCTCCAGCTCTTCATGGATGTTAAGGTTACCTACATGACAAAAATCACAAAAGGTAACTCACCCTGACAAAAACACTGTACCTTTAGTTGATCTAATAGTCCTTGAGTCTCTGGGTTTTCTGGTCTTAGTAACCCAGTCACAAGTTTTGACAGACATTAATGCGTCGTGATATAATGCATACAGGGGGGGTTGGACCACCAGCACTCACAGTATCAGTGCCTCTCACTCTCTGGGGATTTGAAGAGATTTATAAAGATTCAAGATATGATAAATGTGTAATTCTGTGCAACTACTCTTTTTCATCTCAGGTAATATCAAGGCAGATCCTGCAAGGTCTAAAATGCCTCTGCAGCACATTTTGGGACAGAGGCAGTTGGTTATAACACAATGTGACAGGCGGGGACCAGAATTCATTTAGAAAATTGATCAGATTGTAATCGGCCACCTGACATGGTGTTTTTCTATTTTGTGCAATAAAAGTGGGATTTTCGGGTATCTCTAGGGTGCTTTCGGTACTGCCCTTGTGGTTAGCTGATAAAAAAAAAAGAATTACTGGTATAATTGTGAGCTACAGCGAGAGAGGCAGGCAGTGAAAGGTTCATATATATACTGTATTTTATTTCTGCTGGCTCTGGGTGAGGTTATATGGTAGTGATATATCATAACATGAGTTCAATAAATTTTAATAAACTGTTGGGCAAAAGTCACTCTATACTTACTATAGAGTAAGTATTCTATACTTTCAACTCACCAGTGATGCAATTAATGACTGCTAACAACTGTTTTATTCATACAGTATATCACTCCCCTTCATTCTTAATATTCTACAAACTGTTACTGTAAAGATAAAATTGCCAACACCATGGCAGGAATACAAAACAGGTCAGGAAAAAGATTTTTACTTACTTCTATTCCTAGCTAGTTATTTTTAAAAAAAGGCTGAAAAGAAACATTAATTAATTTACCATTAACCCTGACACTAACCCATTAACAATGTAAACAAAAATAAAAATGTGGTTTTGAGATGTGACAAAAAGTCATCCACATAAGGAAATGGTGCATTAATTGCCTATACACTGCATACTAATCATTACAATCAAATTCAATAACAATAAGTAACCACAGCGAGCAGGCATTAGAAAGTTCAAACAGACTGAATGTTTCAGGAAGGACTGGGAAATGGATATTGAGTGATGTGTATAAAAACCTAATGCAGTGAAGCAGCTCTGTCTTTATGGTGTTTCTCATTCGGTGCTTTCCATCAGGCCTTGCACCAAGTCAAATCGATTCATACATTTCCTCAACCACCCAGGCTCGCAGCCCCTGCTGGCATGTGCAGCTTTTCTAATCAGACTGCATTGGCGTCTGCACTCTTTAAAGAACATTTTACTTTGCCGTGGCTTCATAGGCATGTCCTGCCTCCTTATTGATATGCTAACCTCATAGGGCCGTTCTCCTCTGGGTCTGGATACTCTTCAGGTAAGAGAGATCAGAGTCTTTATTAGATTTCAACCACTTTGCTTACTTGAGTTAACTGAAATAAAATATACCTACACTGTCATATGCATCTCATAAAACCTGCTCAACTGTCTTCTGAATTACCAAGGTCACCTTCTTTCTACCACAATCATCAAAGCTTGCTGTCAAAAAAGCTATATGACTATTCCCAAGGTTGGAAAGTCTTATAATGGTGAGAAGATAAAAACTGTCTCTGCAAATCACCAAGCTAATTCAGTTCTTTCATTGTAAACCTATGACTGAGGTTTTTCTTCAAAGCTTTTACAACAAGAAAAGAAAATAAAACAGCCTAGAAGAGTTAATAATTTCTATCACTAACCTCGACTGTGGTCTCAACAGACAAGTACAGCATTTATGGCTTAGCTTTAACATGTAAACATGCCAAAGAGCCCTATTACATTATTATATTACTATACACATAGCAGTGAAATACCCACTGCTGTGTGCTTGGTAGCCACACATTCATTTGAATGCTTAACATCATTATCTAATTTACTGTATGTTAATGATTGCAAGGAAAGCGGTAACGGTGAGCTATCCATTAATACAAATCCATGAATGTTTGACATGTCTGTTTATTCACAGGGCGTGCTTTCAGTGCACTTTGTATCTACTTTCACATGCCCATTCAATGAAATAATATATGGAAAAACACCTCAAATTGCACTCTGTGCACTTAAATACATGTAGTAGTTATGGGAGAATGATTTACAATTTTAGGTCATTTTATGAACTGAACTTTTAACTTTTTAACTGAAACATTTTAAAAGGAACTGTGCATCACAAATAGATAACTTTAATCTTAAGAGAACTTAAGAGGCACGGACAAGAGTGAAGTATGAAAGACAAAGATTTTTGTTTTGAATAAACTGAGTGCTTCAAGTAAATTCAATAAAAACAAAAAGGAAATTTTGATTTTGAAGATTTAAATGAAAATTCTGTGTATGACCAATACAAATGCCTGAATGTGAACTAAAACGTTTGTGATAATGGCGTCACTGCTCCTACAGACACACTGGGGTTTTTAATAATTGATGCTTGATAAGGTCTCATGGGAGAAATGCTTGTTATTCCTTAACCCTCTTAGTGAGCCATCTGAAACACAGATTACAAACTCAGTGAAAAACAGTCCCATTTTAAAAGAGAAATAAACATATAAATAAATCACATAAATGAATAATGGATAGTGTGGAGGAGCATGGGGTGTGTACTTGCACTTTGACAAACATACATATTACTAATAATCACATGCCCTTTAATTCCTCTGGTTTTCTTTGGTCTTGTTAAACTGCTGATATCATGCAACACTATGCAGCGACTCAGCCTGCTCAGAACCTGCTCACCTTAGCCTGCTCTCAGTAGATATACAGCACGGTGCTGTCAGAAATGCCATAATCTAAACATCGCTGACAGAGAGAAAATAAACTACTTTTCTCAAGAAGACTTGGTGTAGCACGTGAACTGCTCGGTGAGTTCTGACATGTTTACCCATCAGCAGAAGGCTGATGGCCAATCATCAGATTTCACTAAAGCAACACTGGGATGCTGGAACATGAGATCTTGGTACACATAGTCCACTTTGACACCATCAGAAACAGGGTTGAAGTTCAGAAGATAAAACAGCATTCAAAATTCATCTGCAGCCAGGGATCCACTTTCTGATCCTTGCTGTTCTGACACTTCCATCACACATATTCCTTTTGCATCCAGCCTAATGTCCAGGGTGTTTCATAATGTTACATTTCACTATGATATCATTTCCCCACTGCTCAGTGTGGACCAGTGTGTAATGATCTCAGCTTATGCTCAGATTTTACATAATTTAACAAAGGGTGAATAATTCATATTACATTGCAGCCACTGAAAGATAATTAAACATGCAGGCAGTATAATTCACGAGAAAGATAATAAATGATGGCATATGTGATGAGGGAGATGGAAAGTTTCCTTTCCAGTTTGATATTCGACCTATACAAGGTCCGACACAGACTTAAAATAGGTGTACATATAAGAAATGTGAAACTAGCTCAAGAGGACAAGTGGCACACATTTTCTTTTTATATCTGTACAACCGAAACATTGACCACAAACTTACCAATTTCCTGCCTTGTGCTGCAAACCCCAACCCCATACTGGTGCATTTTGTCTGTCACAGTTTTCAGGAAATCAGCGTTGTTCTCAGCAAAACCGAGGTAGTTGTAGGAGCCCATGTTGATGACACTATGTATCGTCTTCCCAGTTAATCTGCAAGCATGTAAACATTAGGAATCCCTTAGCCTTTCAATTTTTTTCTGCATGCACTGACAGAATTAATTACATGGTATAAAAAGCCATCAACATTCAATTAAATACAATAGCTAATTATAAACTTGTTAAGTCATCAGTGGAGTTCTATTCATGAGAAGTGCAATTATAACAATGTTTATTTAAAGGGAACACCAGTGAGTGACTGCAGTAGAGTTTGTTATTCTTATTTCCTTGGATCGTTTTAAGAACATAATCAAATATTCACAACTCATTTTAGCCGGAATCAATAGATTATGCTGCCTTCTAATATGCAAGCACATACATAACGTAACTCCATAGAGAATAAACTGGAGAAAAAAATATGTAGTGAATATAGCAGCATCCAAAACAAATTTCTCAGGATAATACAAGTTCAGGTAAAGTCAAGAGTCTACATCCCCCCTGTACATCAGTATAAATGTTTTAATTGTTTTTCCATTTCATCAACTGACCTAGTTCTCCTCACAACTCATGCAAACCTGTAAACCACAACAAAATCTATCTGCATGTCTCTTCACCCATTCACCACACTTTGACACAAAAGACAAGCTGACTGCCCCATTTCTACTTTTTTTTCCAGTCACATTAAACCTCTTTAAACATGTAATCCATGCTTACCCCTCTTCCCTGATTCATTATGCCATATCCCCTCCCAATGGCTCTGTTCATATTCCTATTCATGTTATATTCCATGGCCCTGCTGTGCAGCACAGAGGAATCTCAACTGTGGTCCAAAAACTGACATGTCCTTGTTGATGACACATACTCACAGGCTGAAGTTTCAATCTTTGTCCATTAGCTGACAGAGATGGATCAAGTCAATTAAGTAACAGAGTCTAGCGGTCTAAATATACTTTCTGGATTCAAAAACATTTTAAAATTAATTAAATTCTTAACTTTACTCTTATATATGAACATAAGCCTACAGTATGGCTCGCCCAATCTATCAAAGCTGGTATTACCTGAATGTCCAGTTGTAGTCATCAGAAACTCTCTCCATCAGGTCAAAGACAGGTCCTGGCAGGCTGCATATGGGACGGTTCCAGTTGTCTCGTACCCTCATGTACAAGTTTCGAGTGTAGAAGTTCTCAAAATCTTGATAAAGTGGTACGAAATCCTGAAAGCAGAGACAAACATATTCAACACACACAATAAGCCAGTAGAAGGACATTAAAGAGTGTTTGTAAAGTGGGTTGCTGATGAAACCTTGGAGACAATAAAAAGCAGGAAATGGGACTGTCTGGTTGCATTAAAAGGTCTCCAAGGACTAGAGCAAAGCAACATCCCCGATTAGATGATGACAGATTTCACAGGTACAGCACATTAAAATGGAATTAAACGTAATGGCAAAAACATAACGGTGATATCATATAATATTCTCCAAGACGGCATCTTTCAAGCACAATGATATGAATTCTTTTTCGCTAATGGACTAGTGTCAAGTATATCTTATAAATCAGATTTTTATATTGAGATGAAATTCACCAACAGATGATTGTGGTTTTAAAAATCAAATGACTCTGCACATCCTTTATAGTAAGAGATGGCTTTGTCTGCTCTGGCTCCAACATAAATATGTAAAATAAATCTTGTTCCATGTTGAACCTGAAGTAATAGAGATTTAAAGGTACTTGTTTTCTCTCCAACCTTCTCAAAGTAGTTTTCAGTTAGGAGCTCTTGCATAAAAAAAACAGACCATATTGTAAAGTATATGATATGTGTTTGCTCAAACTCTTCAAGACTGTACATGTGTTCATTTTATTGTGTCCCCCTCTGAACTAAAGTATAGAATAGGTGACTTCAAACCACATTTACTGTTATCTTGATGGGAGAATTATATCTACTGTAGCCTTTATACATACTATATGTTAGTTAATATTAATATGATAATTATTGAAAGAATTATTCCCTAACAACAATGTTAACAATGCTGTTGTCTGATCCAGTGAAGCCACCACCATGACCGAGCCCTCATACAGTAAAACTTTCCATCCCTTGACTTCATATTGACTGTTCTCAAACACAGGAAGAAAACTGCCTCCCTGCTAGAAACTGCTTTATTGTTTTCTGCCTGTACCGCTTTACCAAAATGGCAACAAAAACATGCTCACAGCATTACTTATTTTAATTCAAGCAGTGCAGAACAAATCATTACCACAAACTTACAATATCTTAAGTGCAATTTTTTGGATTTAAGCACTATGGCAACACAATGGCTCTTATGTTGCAGTGCTCAGGCCTTGTCTAGAATCTGAAGCACAGTAACAAAGAAGGAACTTGAATCCTCTGAGATTTAATTAGGTCTTCAACAGATATTCTCTGTGGTGTCCTGTCTCACCCATGGCAACATTAAAGTGCAGAGGAGCACGAATGAAGAAGGCAGAGGGAGCGCTTAAGAGCAAAAATTGAAATAATTAGGGGAAAACAAAATGTGTTGACACCCAAGGCATGCATGCTCCTCTATTCCAACTGTCTGTGTGTGCATGTGTGTGTCTGCAGTATGTGCGTATGCCCACAGTATGCCTAGGACTGTGATGATTGGATGTTTTACCAACCTTCTGTTCCTCTCTTTCCTGGGCGACATGGCACTTCTCTAAGCCCACAGCTCTGAGGAAGTCTCTGAGGTAGCCAAACAGGGTGACAATACCAAAGCCCAGGTATGTCATGACAGCCACGTACATGGGCGCCTGTTCAAAGGACTCCTGCCTGTGCTGCCTGGAGGCGACTCCAGTCCCTGGGCCATTTTTCTATACAACAAGAAGCCCACATAAGCTGTCTTACATTGCAAACGAGACAAGAGAAAACAATACCATTTGAATAAAAGTGGCTCGATTTCAAACAAATAGCTGTAATAGCACCAATTAACCTGGATTAAAAGGAGACATTCTACTGGTGTACTGACTTGACGTAAAACTGAAGTAAAAACAAACAGTACACATATTATAGTTAGTAGTTATGTTAAGTTAAATGAATGCTGCAAAAATGTTGTCATATTATACTGTAAACATTCACATAATAAGCCCATTTCACAGGAGACATTTTGGCTTGTCAGAGCAGAAAAAGCACAAGTGTTAGTATTACATAATGATGACTCTGTTCTATTTGAGTGTCCCAGTAAGTCATGATATTGTGACAGAGAGCCGGGATGCGCAATATCAAGACCCTCAAAACCAAATCAGGTGATTTAGCAATCGCCAATTTCATTATTTACACCTGTGTTATTCCTTCTGTCACATGTTAAAATGCCTTCTAGGAAAAATATTAGAAAACAATTCACACTTAATTTATGTATGTGAACCTGATAATTGTTTATGGGAAGTTGTTTTCTATACAGAACTGTATGTAAAATTGTGGCCAGTTAGAGCAATAACTTAAATGAAAAAATAAAATAAAATAGGTTTTTCTTCCCATAATCATCCTGTTCATACTGGCTATTAGAAGATCCCTTCATGATGCACTTACAGTGTCCCCCATCAAGTGATAGGGAACAAAATCCACAAGCCTTCTTCTGTGCAAAAATGTATTTAAAAGTTTATCTGAAGCTAATATGAAGCTTCAGCCAAACAAGTCAAATAAAGTAGATATCTTTCAACGTTACAGTCTTCTTAGTGCCAAAGTCCCTCTTTTTGTTTCTATACTTCCACCACAGCTCAACAGGGAGACACTGTCTGAGAAAACACGAAGAGGGACTTTGATGCTAAAAAGACTGAAATGTGGCAGATATCCACTTGATATGACTAACTCAGATTGCTAAAGCTTCAGATAAACTTTTAAATATATTTTTGCACATAATGACTGTGTGTACATTGTATGCCCCCACCACTTACACTGAAAGCGCCTTTGAAGGGGATCTTTTAATAGTCAGTATGAACAGGAGGAATGATTACAGTGAGGAAAATCTCTTTCATCGTTCATTTGGACACCTGACTGTTGTTTTAAGACACACTTGAAAAATTGGGTATCTTTAAGAAATGATGTTTCTTGTGAAAGGTGTTTCCCTGGCTGTCATTGCAGTTGATGGGGACATTTTTAACCAAACTGATGGATGGATGCAACAGTCAGTTGTTACACAAGAAATTACAGCAATGTTAAGTATTCATCTGAGCTTCAGTTCCTCACAAGGGCTAAGCAGATTTTTGCACTGGTGTCAACGAGCTAACGCTAAACATCTGTTTTTATGAAAGATTAATTGCTGCATGTTTCAATTATACTTATGGTTCTTATGAAGGTATTTCCACAATTCACAGTCATTTCTGTCCATCTAGAGCAACAAAAACACAAATATACACTGCTGCTTGCACAATAACGAATATTTTAATCAATTCTCAAGTTAGGACTGTTTATTGCTGGAATTGACATTTTGTTTTGTACAACTCAAGAAAATTATGAATTACTAAATATGGAAATAAATATGGAATTTTGACCAGTAAAGAGATGTCACTTCCGGCTGCCATTTTTGTTTGGTTTTTGGTTTTTCAGGCAGCATTAAAGTTGCAGCTTCGATAGCGGATTAAAAAAGCATATAAAATGCAGCAGACGGAACATGTATTGATCCAGTTGTACAGAAAATGCCTTTTAGATATGTGAAAATATCTTTAAGCAACGGTGAGTGTTGTTGAACCACCCAACGGCTGTGATTTAACGGTTAGCTTCATGGATGTAAACTAGCTAACCCATCTGAACGTAACAATATCTTTAAAAAGCACTTAATTTGTTGGACTAACTCAAGGAGAAACAGATATAAATAGTTATTACAGCTTTTTATGTGGTGTAGTAAAATTGTGATTGATTTTACTACAAAATGAAATTACCATACAAACAAAGAAACAAACAAGAACTGGCGTCGTAGCCTCAAGTCAGAACAAGCCAGGTGAACAAACATACTACGTCTAACGCATTCAAACAAAATTGCGCAACGTATAGAGAAAAAGATAAACAAAATCGCAAAACACACGACAGCAATTTCCTCACCTGACCAAGAAAACCTGCTTTCAGGGCGGGGTCGCTCATATATGGCTGTTTACATACATTCTCCCTTTTGGAGGAAATGTAAATGAACTTATCTCCAAACAACGACAATAGGCTAAAAAAATCGTATATTTGAAAATATTTATAACTTGCAACTTTGCCGAAATAGCACTACACAACAACTTCAATATTAAGTGCTAAAATTAGTGCAAAACATAGGAGATGACAAATTACATATTTACGTACCTATACGCTTAGACAGTGTAACTTAAGTAAGTTAATTTATTGATTGTGTTGATTTTTCTCGGTTTATATATAGTCTGTGAAACCGCCTCCATGGGTTACAAAGTTTGCCTACGTCACGGAGGTCGTTTCAGGTAAAGACCCCTGATAAAATACATGTGCACAGATTCAAGGCTATCTCACTGGGAAAGTGATAAAACAAGCTACCTGACTCCAGCACCGTAAAGCAGGCGCACTCACGGTGCATGATTTGGTGCACAGTGTTTTTTTGTAAATAAATCTTAAACCCTCCAGTCGCTGTCAGACATACCTCTCTCATGTAGTGATAGCCATTTTTCTTGATATCCTCACATCTCAGTCCATTCTGGTTTAAATGTGATTTTAAGTTGCCGTCAGCAGCTATTCTTGCCATATTTCTTAAGGCACAGCAGCGACTGTCTCCTCTGTTTGACTGTCAGGTAATATAACCGCTGTGCTTTACTGAACTCACAAAGGTGACTTCCTCCTTTCTGTTCGGTTCAGCCTCTTCTGAATTGTTGCCGTGTTTGAACATTGCTCGTGTTAAACGCTTCTCCAACAAGTGACACTTCAGTTATCTCATTGTTTCGGTATTGTGTAGATGTGCCGACTCACTTCTCCTTTATCCCATAAACGAAACTTTGCGTGGAGCATTGTAAACAAAAACAGCTCCATTTCACATCCTACACCTTACATCTAGACTGAGTCCTAAAATATAATTTTCCTTTGCATCTCTTTTCCACTTTGTCTTATGATATTCTCACCTTTCCACTAGTGGAGAATATACAAAATATACCTACTCAAGTACTTTACTTAAATAGAGTTTTGAGTACTTTACCTGAGTAAATGCTACTTTATACTTTTACTCCACTTTAATTCAGAGGAAATTGTCCTTTTTATTCCACTACATTTTAGACTACTTGTTACTTTGTAGAGCTCAACTACTACAACAGTAAAATGCTACTTATAAACTAACACATTAACAATCCAATAATATAATACATAATAATAAAGCACTCACAGGAGTCATTTTCCTGCATAACAGCTTCTTTTACTATTGATATGTCATGCATTTTGTTAATATGTCTGTGCTTTTACTTAAGTGGGATTTTGAATGTAGGACTTTTACTTCTCATGGAGTATTTTTGCACTGATGTATTGCTGCTTTTACCCCTCCACCGCCACAGCTTTCTGGAAGCTACAGTGAAACTTACTCCAATTAGTTTGAGTTCACAGTATAATTTTCCCATGTAGGTTTAAATTAGTCAAAACATAAAAAGTGCAAATGAAAAAATGCAGATGACCGGTCAGTCCCGTGGAGAAACATTAGTAGCACTACACACTACAGTGCGTAAGCAGCAGCACCATATATGGTTTGATACCTACAGTAATCTGATTACAGAGTGGCACTAATGATCCTTACAGTCACATTACAGATGGTTTAAACTTATGCAGTGACATTCAGATCACAAGGTTAAGACAGAAATTATCTTAAGTATATATACCTAATTTGACATATAATTACTCAAAATTGAGCTATATAATAACTAGGATCCCCTATCAAGGTATAAATATGTTTTATGACATTTCAGTATTGATATAGTGATAAAGAAAAATCTCTTGAAACTCAATTGAGAAAAAAACCCAGACAGGAATGTCTGTTGTTGGCAAATGCAGCAAATTATATGCCTGATAGGTACTCATTTAAAAATCCAATATTGTCATAAAGCGTTCCTGGTCATTGATTTGCAATATTGCCCACAATGGCTGGAGATAGATATTAAAGGAAATGATACCTTTGTTTCTATGTCTCTGAAAGTTGCCAATTTTATATTGTCTCACACTACATATTGTCATATTGCCCAGCCCTTATATTAATAATGATAATGTGGTACTTGTCTTATTCTTGATACAAAACCTGTCCTCATGCTTTCACAGGTTAGAGGTCAGACTCGGCTACATCTGGAGATGAGGGGGTGTCAGTATCTTGCTCAGGGACCCCAATGGAAGACAGATGCTACTAACATAGGGGCTTGAACTCCTGCTCACTCTGCTATACTGCCCCAAATGTACAGTAAGTAATAAGGAACTTTTATTCAGTACATGTGGCCAAATAGATTATGTCTTGGATTATAGCTTTAAGCAGAAAAGCCCAACCCAGCTCAGCCTAATGATACACATTACATCCCCTACAGCTACTGTGACATTGCTTTTGCAGGCACATAGACAACCCAGTAATTTGCAGTCACTGCAGTTCATCTTTTGAGCTGATGATTAACTGAAGTGTCATAAATCAGACACATTGTTATCGGCATAGGTCAAATCAAAAAAGCCTTGTAAACTTACTTCTGTATGCAGGCTGCTGACAATTCGGTGTCCGCCTGCATTGTTGAGATTTTCCCTTCTGGGGAAAAACAAAGAGATTGTTTGTTAGTAAAAGGTCAACGCCTATTCAGTGGTCCGGTGGTGCACTTAGTTTGTGGGTGCACAGTAAATCAGAACATGCTTGGTGTTGTGACAGTAAGTGTAATGTAAGTTTTTCTACATAACAACATTGAACTGTTGCTGTTTTGAAGAGGTTGTCTCTTTGGGGATATGCACAAGCAGAATATGAGAAGCAGCAGACAGTCCAACTGGTAATGTTAAGGGAGACTTGGAATGCAAGTGTATGTCTGAACATTATGCCTTGAGATTAAATGACAGTATCTGCTATACACTCTTACTTTATGTTGCAATATTCTATTGCTATGTGTTTAGACATGGTGCACATTTGATTAAGAACTGCAATATGGGATATTTTACAGCCTGTCTGAAATCTTCCATTTCTGTGTCAGTTAAACACACATCATTTATCACTATAGGTACGAGACTCTATCCTTCATTCACCATTTGACAGACATCATTTCCTCCTTTCCCAACCCACTACAGTCGGAAATTGTGCTGTCTCTTTGACATGTGTCTAGAGTTCTTAAAGGTGCAGTGCGTAGAATTTAGTGGCATCTAGCAGGGGGGACTTGGCAGAAATGGAATGTAATATTCATATGCATGTTTTAATTAGTGTATAATCACCTGAAAATAAGAACTGTGTTTTCATTACCTTAGAATGAGCCCTTTATATCTACATAAGGAGTGGCTCCTCTTCCACAGAGGCCATCATTTTGCACCGCCATGTTTCTACAGTAGCCCAGAACAGACAAACCAAACACTGGCTCTAAAGTAAAGTGTTTTTTGCCAGTTTTGCGGCCACTGCAAGTTCCGCTACATGCTTGGAAGGGGAGGGTCTTCATTTAAATTGCAAAGCTGTAAGAATCAGGCCTTCTTTGAATGCACTGTGTGATGTTTTGGCTGAAAGCACTCAGGCCCTGTGGGATAACACGTGTCATCCACCATCACTTCAGAGCTGCCTTCACTTCACACTAACAGATGAGGGTTGGTGTTGTCTCATAACTCAAGACCCTTGTCAGAGAGTGGGTGGGGGGGGGTGACACAGGCTGATACTTGCATGAGGGTAAACTGGAAAGGCTGACAGAAAAGTACTGGGAGATCATAGGTATTATTAGTTTGAGTGAAACAGAGACAAAAGGACATATAGTTGGTATTCTGCCATTACAGAGAGTGATTAAATGGAGGGTAGCAGACCACAGTCTTAGTAAATTAAAGGTATCCACCGCTCTCACCTCCTTGGAGTCTTGAATGGAGCTGTCACAGCGGCTGGTGCCTCCCTGCCTTCACTACAGGATTGCTTTCTACCAGTGGGACCAGATGTAACCTACATCTGTCAGGCTTCATTAGCTATGTCAATCTGGATAGCACTGTTCATTTTGGCTTCACAAACGCTCTTTTTTTTTTTTTTTTTTTTAAACTCAGTTTGCACATTTAGGCGATTTGCAATGTGAAGTTTGCAGCACTGAACTTTTAATCATACTTCATTTTGTTGCTGAACACACTGTCATTGTGAGTTTAACTAAAGTTAGTCAGTCTTAAAAGAGGATCATAAAATTAGGCTCATCTCCGCAGGGAAATTCTCAATTTTACATTTCAACAAGCATCTTTCATGTTTCTAAGTGCGACTGAAGATTGGACTTCATTTCTTCACATGAAATGTATCCTGTTTTATATTGATTGATGTTTTAATTTCCTAATAGGATTGATCCTTGTATTTCTAACCTCAGCTTCTCTTCTCCACATTTAGATTATTAGGTGCAGTTTTCCTTTTTAAGATGTGATGGGGGAAATTATTTTGAAGCTGCCATGAAAGAGATTCCCTACCTTGAATACTGATGAATGGTGAAATGGTGTATATAGGGAATGAGCTGCCCACAGCACAGTGGGATGTCTCACTCTACATTGCTTTCATGTGAGTGACATGTAAAATGGGTTATCCTTAAATACATAATGAATACTAATCCATATTTGACCTGCTTGCATGTATTTAATAGACATATACACAATGTTGCCAGCTTGACTAATTATTTATTATTCTTATGGATTTTAATTTTAATATGCTTTGTGAATTTATGTCTGTGTTGATGTTTGTGGTTTGGATGAAAAACAAGCTATTTGTGATTATCAAACACTCCTTAGAGTTCAGTATGCTCTCACTATTAAAAGGTTTTTGATGAGCTATGGAGAGTTCCTCCACCTAGTGGCAGTGCAGGGGACAGCAGTCCAGCCTACAATCACACACACAACCCCACTCAATACACTTCACCTGTGTTTTCCCTATAATGAAATATGCTCATGTCTTTAGTGACATGCAGTATTTGCTCACTGTAATGCTTGTGCTCAAAGCAAGACCTATCCATGATTTTTTTTAAACAGAATGTTTATTCTTTTCACATTAAATGCTACAAGAAGTGCACAACATCAACAGTAGCATGAATTCTTCTAAATCCTCTTGTTTTCCCAACCTCTTTGCTTGTAACAAGTACATTAGCAAAACATAAAAATATAAAAAATAAATAAATAAATATGCATGCTTATAAATACAATATACATATAGTTTAACAATGAATAATATATAATAAAGTAAAAAAGGTGCCTGCAATAAATCCAAAGGTATTTCACAAGCTCAGACAAACTTCACAATCTGTCATAAATCATCCAAGTGGTCTCCTCGTATCAGTACATTCCTCAAGTCACCATGTTTCACAAAATATATGAAAGGTCCCCAAATCTATTCATACAAATTCAGTTTACCTCTGAGTATATGCAATTTGTTCCATCGACATACAATGAATCGTATTCTTTATGCAAGCCCCCATACTAGGTTCTTGTTAGGACTTTATTGGAAGAAAACAAAAAGCGATTTGCTTGCAGATTGCACATATTAATGAATTTGAATTCCTCCATCCTCCAAGGAAGATCAAGGAGGATACAGCCTCAAAATAATAACCTTAGGTTCCAAGGGTACCCTTACAGACATAATTTTACCAGTTATACAAATCACCTCCCCCCAAAAAGTTCTTATCTTGTTGCATTCCCATATGCACTGTATAAACGTTCCTTGTAGAAGGTTACACTTCAAATAAAGGTCTGGAATATTATCATTGACTGGGTATTTCGACTGCTGTCAAGTAAGTGCGCATCAACCAGTTGTACTGAAGAAGTTTTGGGCTAGTATTGGCTGATTGTGCTTGGGCTTCTGTACAGTTGATATTTCTACATTTAGATCCCCCTTCCAAATCTCAAGTGTTGATTCTGAGGTTACTGTGGAACCTGATGCAAGCCAATTATACATCAATGAAATGAAACCCTTGCCATTACAATTCCTATTCATTAACTTCTCCAAAGGTGAAAGTTCTGGTTTCAACAATGAGTGCTGCTTAGAGGAAATAAAACTTCTTAGTTGTAAATACTTGAAAAAGGGTTTCCTTGGGATGCTGTGTTGCTGCTAGTTGATAATTCCTCAAATGTCATTAAGATGTCCCCTGTGTAAAGATCCTGAATTTTCCCGGGTCCATTTTTTGCCCACAGTTGGAAGCCTGTATCAGATTTACTTGGTGCAAATGAAACATTTCTGCAGATTTGATTGAAACCAGATGGAGGGCCTGATATACACATGTATTTTTTCACATCAAACCACACCTTGATCATGTTGTTTAACATAGGGTTAAGGGTATGTTTCCTTAAATATTTCAGCCCAGCTGAGTGTAGATACAGATGTAAAGGGATGTTGACAGTACATGATTCCATATCCATCCAAACTGCGAAATCCGTTGAAAAGTAAAACATTATTGTTCTCAGATGTGCTGCCCAGTAATACCATTGGACGTTTGGGCATTTAATCCCCCCTCTATCAAATGGGAGATATATAAGTGAGAGACGAATTATAGGGTGCCTAGCATTCCATATGAACTTCGTGAAAAGTTTTCTCATCCTTGAAAATATATAGGTAGGTGGCAGCAGGGGAATCCAACAGTCTATAGACTGTGATATAGACTCCATGACAGGTACATAATTAATGGATCCAATTTTGTCTAATCATCGGGCAATGTTAATGCCAAGATAAGTGAAATTCTCTGAAAGTATTTAATTTAAGGGCATGTACACTTGGATTCTGTTCCTCTTCCTCATTGAGTATCATAATTTAAGATTTTGAAGCATTTATTTTATAACCTGAGATCTTCCTAAAAAGTCTAATGAGTTAAAATAGAGAAGGGATAGAGGAATCTAATCTTTTTAAAAACAAAATGACATCATCTGCAAAAAGTGAGATTTTGTTGTCTGTGGTTCACATCTGAACTCCATGAATATGTTTGTGCATTCTGACTGCTATTGCCAGGATAAATAAAAGTGGTGATAAAGGGAGCCTTGAGGGCAACCCCTGCTTATTTTAAAAGCCTTAGATACCACATTGTTTGTTAGCACCTCTGCTGACAGTTGTGCATAATATACCTTTGTCTAATTTCAAAAATTCTCTCCAAAACAGGTGATGATGTTAAACAGATATGGCCATTTGACTCTATTAAAGGCCTTCTCTGCATCAATTGAAAGAAGTGCTGTGTCTGGTGCCCCTTGCTGGCTATATAATATATTTAGTGCCCTTCTGACACTGTGGGAGCCTTGTGTTCCAAATATAAAACTGTTCTGGTCTTTCCCCACCATAGAAGGGAGTATACCCTCCAATCTTCTCACTATAACTTTGCAGTGGATCATTGTATCAGAATTCGGTAAGCTGATATGGTGCGAATTTATTAAGGCCTCTCTCATTGAGGGTGGAAGAACCCCATAAGATTCTTTAAACATTTCATTTAGAGGGTTGATTGTATGTCTAAATTGTTAGTGTCTTCTGAGCAGTAAAGATTTTCATAATAATGTCTAAATGCTCCATTAATTTCCACTGGGTCCGCTATCTTTTTTCCTTCATCATCCTCAATGTAAGTTATTACTCTCTCTGCTTCTTGCTGTTTAATTCACCAAACAAGAAGTTTACCAGGTTTGTCTCCTTGGTCATAGTACAGATATTTGAGTCTCAACATATTGGCAACGGCCTCATTGGCAGATAGTCTGTTATACTCAGAACAAAGTGATAGCAGTTCCCTATTTGCATCTGTCGTATCCTGGCTGGAATATTTTTCTCTGCAATGTTTTAATCTTTGACTCTAACAAGATTATTCTTTCCTTGGCTTGTTTAGTCTGTTTGCTTGTAAAACTGAGAATTTATCCTCTAATATATGCTTTGAATGCTTCCTACCTGTTACATGTGGAAGTCTGAGTGGTGTGTATCTTAAAATATAGGTCAATTTATTGGCCTAGATATTCTTCAAACTTTGGATCCTTGAGCCAGAAAGTTTGGAATCTCCATTTAGGAGGAACATGTACCAGCTTTCTTTCTATGTAAATTAACTACACAGCCCCATGGTCTGAGAGAACTATGTTATTATAATGACATCCTTCAATTTTTGAAAGAAGTTCAGCAGAGATTAAAAAATAGTTGATCCTTGAATAGGTTTGCTGTATGCCAGAGAGCAGAGAGTATTCACTAGTGTTTGGGTTTAGATGCTGCCAAATGTCTTAGATGAAGCACTATGTGATTTTCCTGGTTTGCACATTAGTAACATCCAGACCAGAAGATCTGCATATGCACTAGCATTTAGACATACATTCAAGCTGCGAAGAGGGAATAACTTGGAACTATTTAACCCCTCCCTGAACCTGTCCAGCGTGAATGTGCTTGGACTACCTCTAATCTGTAAAGTATAAATCCCTTCAGCTATCAGTGAAGTAAGTCAGTTTGAGTTTCCTTAACTACTGCTCATGTTGCTGTTGTTATATAGATGTCAATCCACTCCATACTTATCTTAGTCATCAAATTTCCTCTTCCTCTGATAATAATAATAATAATAATAATAATAATAATAATGAAGACATATAAGCCCAAAACATGAAATAAAAATAGCATGTTATGTGACAACTCAGTAATTACAGGACAGACTGTTTTTCAAGTGAAGATGTCATGTGATAAACAGAGTAGTACTCTCAATATATGTCAACTGAAAATTCTTCGGTTACCTACATCACTGTTATCACATTGATTACTGGCATACCTTACTGTAAGGATATTAGCAATGGGCGAGAAAAGGTCCCTCTAGCAAAAAAAAGAGCAAAAAGAAAGTCCTTCTCCTGTGTCTAGTCTCCCATTCCAGCGACATAGTTGCTGACTGCTACTGGCGAGTCGAAGGTCTAAGTGGTCTCTCCGTAAGTCAAGAAAAGTCTGGCTGGAAATAGGATCCTATGCTTGGCGATGCCTTTCTCTTTTAGTTTTTGCCGTATGCCGTCAAAGCCCCTTTGTTGTTTGTAGACTTCAGCCGACAGGTCTTGGTGGAATCTGATAACACTGTCCTTGTACATTACCTGGCCTTTCAATCTTGCTGCCCTCAGGACCCTTTCTTTATCTCTGTAGATGAGAAACTTCACAATAAAGGTCTGCAGTGATTTAGAGGTGCGTTTTTGGCCGGTGATACGGTGAGCTTGCTCCACTGCAGGCACGGATATGTTGAGAGTTTCTGAGACCCATTTTTCAATAAAGGCACTGTAGTCTGTCCTCTCTTACTTTTCTGGTATGGCTGTTATTCTCAAGTTGTTACGCCTCATTCTATACTCTAGGTCATCTGTTTTGGACACCAATAACTTTATCTTGGCCTCCAAGTCTTTAACATTTGTCTGCAGATTGTTGATCGTATCCTCTGAGGAGGAAATGCGTTCTTCAGCCTTGTTCAAGTGGCCAGTGTGTTCCCTCATATTGACCTCAATAGCTTTAAGTACCCCATCAATTTTCTTTCAAATGTCCTGTTTGAGGGACTTGATAGCTTTCATGATGTCTGTATCTGGCACTTTCTGTTCGTGTTCATTATGCGCGTCGTTAGCTAGCACGCTGCCTCTATCATCTAGCAAATTTTCATCATTAGCTGTTAGTAGCTCTGTCCTTTTTTCCAGTCTTCGGCATATTTGTTTCCTCAAAACTTGAAATTAGTTTAGTACAACGATTCAGGGTGGTTAAATACGAATTATCAGATAGTTAGCGATGGAGCAGGAGAGTACGGCCCTGATCAGACAGAGCGCTTTTTGCAGGTTGCAAAACATGAAGCACACTGCCTTTTTTTGTTAAAGCCTACAATTTTAAAAGAGCAGCTTGCTGCATCTTTGCAAACATTGTTGCTAGGCAACCTCTGAATCACCTGTCCTTGTCCTAACCTGCTTATTTTGTCGTGAAGTAAACTCACAGATCTGTACCTTTTATTTGTTTAGTTATGGATCATGGTAACTACGGTTGGTAAAATCATATAGCTTCAGGTATCCAGCAACAGCCACCACTAGTTTAGTCCTCCATGATTGTTGTCTCCACTTGTTATCGTCACCACCACCACAGAAGGCCCACCTCTCAATTAATCCCATTGGACAATGGAAAAAACGCAAATGATGTCAACTCAAGGTGTTCAGGGTGCTCCTGCAAAAACATGAGGTGTATAGAGAAAAATGTGAAACGCAAAAGCAGCGAGCAAAAGGCTTCACTCTCATTGAAAACAATTACAAAAAACCACCCCAGGCTGCTAAAAAGCGCTCTGTCTGATCGGGGCCTATGTTTGTTCATTCACACCGCCATCCAGAAGTCTCGTCCAAAATGGGCAGTTCCATATCCAGGATTTAAGTGTTTATGGATGAACTCATGTCATGCTGTGCTGTTGGAGGCCAGTTGTAATGCAGAGCTATATTTAAACTTCCCCTGGGGTGCCATTAAATCATGTAATTTCTTCGTCAGGCCTGGCTGACCTCATTTTAATACCCACATCAGACGGCATTAAGAAAAAACATTAAAAAGAGGAATATTGAATTTTGTATCTACTGTGCTATCTTACACTTACATTTTACATTTCATCCCTTTCTCAGACATGCTTGTCATATTAGACTTTAAATAAGCATGCCAGCAGAATAAGCTCAGATTCCTTACATCTGGGTAGTGGAATGGCAGGAGCGGGATATTACAGTATGTATGATTGAGTGCATATGATTGTGTCTTTGTTTGCATCAGCTGCTGGGAGGGAGACTTGAAAGCGTCGCTATATAGTTCTGCAAAATGCTCAATCCATTTGGACCACCAGGAGAAATGGGAACATCATAAAAGGTTGATGCATAAAATGGCTGAATTGTTCTTTTTTTGCTATGCCGGGGATAAGAATACAGAATGTGTTTTTCACTCAGCTAAATAGGGTATAAAAGTTTAATTGTGTTTCTCTGTATTTTTTGGTTGGAAGGAGGAACAGACTGAAATATCACTTTGTATTAGAATTTTATAGACCATAAAATTCAATTTAGCTTTAGTTTTTGTTGCAGAGAAGTGAGGTTATGTTTGACAGCATGGGCTATTAATGCTGTGGACTCACTATACAAATTTCTTCAATTAGTCCCATGTGACCGTAGAAACCCTAGTCTGTTAGACTCCTGCAGCTGCAGCACTCCTAACCTTGAGTGGGTGTTCACATCCACAGGGGATGGAAGACTCCCCTGTTCTCTTCAGAAGCAAGCGGGAGAGAGGGGAAAAGACAGATTCAGAGACAGATATTTATAGAGAGAGTGGGAGAAAGTGAGATTGTGGCTTGAAAGGTTAAAGTAAGAGGGAGCTGCAGAATGACAGAGAAGGGGAATGACAGAGTTGTCGGGTGAAACAGGGAGATGGTAAAGAATAAAGATGAAGCAAGAAGATTTAGAAACGGATGATGCTTCAGACATCACCAGAGGCTGCGTGGACCCGGCTGTAAATTTCTGAGTCTCTGTAGATCAGGCAGGCACTTTACTGTCTGTGTTGACCCTAATTAAGTCCTGCAGATATTGTAAATGAGTCATTGAAAGGCTAGAGGGAATATCTTGGTAGGGTATGTCATGTATTTACGTCCACTGTTTCCCCACTGTCTCATCCCCTCCTCCAAGCTCCCCTGTTTTCAGTCTATAATCTTTACTTTGCTATGCCTATCCTAAAAGCAGATTGTTAATGCCATGAGAGACTTTGAAATATTTATATACTGCAGAAATAATATAGGTAGCTGAATTTATTAGCATTGTCAGCTGAAGTGAATTGCGCTTTGCTGAAGTGTTGTGAATTAATGTTGAATAGCTCATACATAAGTCAGAATGTGAACTCAAAGCCTTAATATTCCCATCTGGGTAGAATTATGTCACTAAGCAAACAGCTAAACCAGTAAATCACCTCCTCTGAAGTCAAATTTACCCAAATCTCTTTTTTTACTACTCTGACAACTGAAGCAACCATTTGTTCCAGGCACCCAGGAAGCTACTGGCCTTATGACATCGCATCTCTGCAAGGCTCCAGACTCCCAGTGTGCCGCCCTCCCAGCTGTAATTACTGTTTCCTATCTGCCGGGATTGTCCCGACCAGGCCCACCGAGACTCTGCACTAAATCTCCTTCATGTCGTCAGTCAGCATCCAGATAGGTAAGCTGGACAGCCCCAAAATGCAGGGCCTCCTTGAAGTGAGGTCCTCTCCAGGGTGGTTGATGTATGTTCTGACATGGGCTTATTTTAACGGACGGTCTCTCCTCCCACACCGGGCTGTTCTAAAGTCATTGTCACATCGGGCAAATGTGTCTGGGAGGATAGATGAGAGTCTGCCGTGTTCAGGATAGGGAGGAGAAAATGTTGTCTTGTCGACACGCTGATGAGACACACAGTGTGCTGCTATTTTCCTGCTGTAAAAGGAAGGAGTAGTTTATATGGCCTGGGCTGTCAAGAAACGAAATAAATGAGGATATATGGAGGGAGGTGTTAGTTACAACTCAGATGTTCAGCATTGTACTTTTCTATGTGTGTTTTGTGAGAGAAGGCACTGAACATATATTAAAATTAGTTTGACCAATAATTCATTTGTTGAGAAGACATGGTGGAAACAGCAACAGTTCATTTAGTTTCAGGAAGAACAATAAAACCCTCTCCTGAAAAATTATAATAATTCATGGGAGTCTTGGAAAAAGTGAGAAATAAGAACAAAGGAGAAAAGAGAGCTCAGAGCATCAACACAATGTCTATGATTGATGGGTATGTGGATGTTTCACTTTCCATTTGTTGCCAGTTACTTAATATAACAAGCATTCAATCTGGTTTTGATGTAGAGGGCTGATTGACTGAGAGCACTGCTGAATTTTAGTAGCATACGTTTCAGTTGATTGTTAAGAGGATGTTTCGGGGCTTTGTTCTTCCTGTATGTTGAAAAAATCTTTTTACCGGACATGAATTAGACTGAGATGTAAAACATTTCACTGAGCTTTGTTGCAGGCTGAGAGGGCCTAATGATGAAAGGAGTGGCTTTAGATTAAAATATTGATTTGTTTTTATGTTGTTGTCCAAAAATAAATTAAACACTTTTTCAATCAATGCATGGCTTTTGGAACTAAGATTACATAATCAGACTCAGTGGAACAAGTTGGAAGGCAGCTTTGCAACACACCACAATTATATGTATAGATAATGAAAGTGACACTGCACATAATAGGCAAAACATATCAACAATGACAAAGAATGTACAGTAAAAACTTATTATACTCAGTCATTCACAACCCTGCATATCAGCATGTCAGTTCAGAAGAAAAGGGGGACCAGTTGTGCTTTGAGCTGGTCTTCCATGCCATCAAATTTGCATTGGTACGAAAAGTGAAACAGAAATAAAAAGAGCAAGAGAGACAGATAGCTGAAGGGGCTTTTTTTTTTGAAAGCCTGCTTAGTTGAGCACAGTTATTATGAGAGTATCAATCCACATTACGACACACTGCTGTTCCACTCATTTACAACACGCTGCCAGTCCTCAAATGGGAATATCACAGTTACTGTATTTAAAAGTCACATTCAATATTTGTTATTCTTTTAGCTTCTGCTGGAGATGAATGTTAATAAGCCTTATAAGCCATGCAGAGCTTTGACTCCTTGTCACTGCACTGCAGGTTTTATCCTGGCTTCTGTGAACACATGGCGAGAGCCTGACACTCATGCCTCTTATTTTCTTAAAACTGGTTGCAAATGCAGTGGGTAGTGCAAACTGGGGGTACATTCGCACAAACAAATAATTACTGCAATTTCTGAAATGTGGAGCAGGATGAATGTATTATCAGCAGGTGGAGTTCTGGAGGATTTCAATAATGACCAATCACATCAGCTTCTCATTTTCTTTAAAAAGCACAGATTTTTTTCTTTCTTCGAGGCTTGTGCTCTTGTGTCTACAGTTTGCTTCACTCTCTCACTTTGGAAACGTCCCAGAGAAGAACGGGTCGATAGAGGAAACTCCCAGAGCAAAGAAGGAAGTTAATGGTTCACTTTCACCCCATGAAAGAGGGATCAATAAAACAAACGGATGCATTTAACACAGTATTTGTCAAATGTATGGCATGTCCTTTGAAAATAAAACATCATGGTTAGTGTAGTAAGTGTTGGCTTGTTGCTATTAATTTATGATGTAACTTCACCTGTTAATGTTTTCTGCACAGCTTCAACTTTCAGACACACCATGGACAAAAAACCCCATAACACTCAGCTCCCACTGATCACGTCACTCCTCAGTGGTTTACAATGGTTCATGTCACAGCTACAGTAGAACAAACTCACACCATTAGGTGACTTTTTCGAAATCTTGACTCTGATTTGGTGCTAAAAGCTGGAGTGCTAAAACCTCACAATTTTATTGTGTATTGGCCCACTTCATGCTCAGACTTGAGAAATTGCATTCCTGCAGTGTGTCTGCTCATGTTACCATCACTCTGGGTAGCCACCAGACAGCCACACACATATTTTGTGGTTGAAGGTGCTGGTGGCCAATATTGTGTACTGATACTCCATATATGATGCACTTATTTAGCCATTTTAATGCCAAAAACAGCATCAGCATTATAGACTACAACTCCCTTATTAAAACCATACAAATGAAATTCATTTAAGATTAGAGCCTATTTCGAACTGTCCCCACCTATTCAGTGGTAAGAAAAAAACTGTGACCGAGAAGTATGATTGGCTTGTCTTTGATGTTAAATTAATTTAGCAAAAACATTACTGAACAATCTAATGAATTTTCCAGTAATGAAAAGCCTGCAGCCTGCAAGTCTCAGCCTGCAGTTGAAAAGGAAAAAGAGACATGAGAATGATGGCGGCTGGCTGTGACACTGGTGGCAACAGGCCTGTGAGTCTGGAGGCAATGAGGGGAGGTTGCGTGCAGGCGGAGGGTGGGGAAAAGAGGAGGTGAGTGACTGATGGGCAATTGTCAACCCTCCTCCTATAGTAAATGTTGTGGGGGGACAAGTATGGCTCGCTAATTGGGACGAGATGTAAAAGTCCCTGTCACTCATCATCATCTTCACTAATATGTTTGGAGGCAAAAGCCAGCTGAAGCACTGAAGTGAATGATTAGTCACAAAACAGAAAACATCTTTTCTGGACGTAGCTCTTGTACTGATAAGATTGGTACCACACTGTGCCGCTGAACACAAAGCTGTCCGCTTTAATTATTGAACATCTGTACATTTAATTTGCAAGGCAATTTCGGAGAGAGACCCTGGGAGACAAAGCCTTGGACTGATATTTTCTTCCTCTTTTGCACAATCCATCTAACTGTGAATCACTCCTGTATAGCAATATCATGGATTATCATGATGGTCGTAATAGAGTACAGGTCTTGGCCTTCCAGCATCTATTTTTCTCTGACCTTGATTTGTTCCTTTCTTTCAGAACTCTTCATGTGACATCCTGAGGGAAATAACGCCAAAGAGATGGGGAGCGGGATGCGGCCTCTGGAATTTACTGTGAAATTAATGGAAGACATGTTATTCCAGTGAGCTGCTTAGCCAGTGTGAAAAACAGATAGTGACAGCGATAACAAAGCAGGTAATGAAATAGTGAGTGTCTTCTTACTGTTGTATGTTATTACCATTTTCTTTACTTTACTGTAATCATCCCTGACCAGAAGAGTGTGGCTGTTTCAGTTGATAGTAATAATTGTATACATGTTAAAAGGCTTCTGTTGATTTAATTTTCCATAATATATTATTTTAGTTCTCCCACAAATTAAACATTGATTTTAATTTGTTCCAAAACTGAACTCTAACAGGTATAATTGAGCTTAATTCACTATATAATTAGATTAATATGCTACCAAAATTTCCCAGTCTCTTTTTAAATGTCTGTTAAATACTAGTAGTTGGCAGTGTCTCTTCTTGGTAATTCCCTCTCTTGAATCTAACGATCCGAACAAAGTGAACCAGTATTATGGTCTAATTTGAGTGGCTTTTAAAACCTGCTAAGATCTCATTTCCATAACCCTCTAACTGGGAAAACAACAGCAATTAGGGGACTGGTATTAGCATGAAGTGACACCCCTGAGCTGCAGTCATGCAGCAGGTGGGTAATTGGCCCTGAGCTGTACAGTGAACACTCTGTGGGACTGTCCTTGTCTCGTGATGGGGACACCATCCGCTCCACAGGGTGGACTTATCAGCTCGCTGCCCTCTGAGCCACATGCAGCATTTCATAATTAACCAAGTGAGACGAGCAGGGTCAGAGAGAGACGCCGCAGTTCTGTACAGTAACTAGCTCTGCAGAAGTTTTCTCTTGCTCTCTTTTATGAGATGTATAGTATGTAGATTATTTGCATGCAGACAGTGTGTTACTGACAAAGCCAGAGAATGAAACTGGACTCCAGAGGCCTCCCTGGTGTTAATTGAGGTGTAATGTGATTTGTTTTGCCGGCCCTTCCAGCAGCCCTTCCCAGTCCATTGAATCAGATCCCCTGTGATTACTCTCTAATGGCCTCAGTTACATCTGGGTGCTTTAAACAACCCACAACTGCAAATGATAAGGTTAATGTCGCAATGACACTATGCAAAGTGAATAACCATTTAACCACTCTGTCTTTGCAGCACCGCTGTGGTGTATTTAAGAGAACTGTCCTTAAACACAAAGACTGTGTTTGAGCAGATGCAAAGCCAAAAGGGCTCATTATGGTGCAATACCACTGAGGTGGGTGGGGTGTTTTAGGTGAGTTTATATATATATGCAGATCAAGTTGCACAATGGATTTTTCTAGTTGGTTTGGCATGAAACGCTGCTTTTGTTTTCACCTGCCCAAACCATCATTTGTTATCACAAATGCATAATGGAAAGAGAAAATGAGCAACCAACAAAGAGATACAGTTGGCAGAAGCGCACACACAGACCTTTACTTGTAGAACATACACTGTAAGAATCTTGTCTTTCCGTTAATTAAATGCCGGTAGCCATCATTCAGCGCTATATGCTGAACATAATTACGCAATTTAGCAAAGTGACTTGGAAGAGTCTGTAGATATCAGGAGGACTGAAGTCCAATATAATGTGCTTTTTGATACTCAAAGCACCAAAGAAATTAGTTAGAAAAAGTCAATATTCATGTCTCTTTGCGAAGGAAAGGACACATTTTTTGTTAATCTACAAACATCATTGTGTTCATTTGATTTGGAACTACTTCTTACCAAATCACACCTGCCATATCTAGATCTGTGACTTATTGTGAGTAACTTTGTCATTGTATCTGGAAAGGCACATTGCTATTGAAATTTTCAAATGTATATTTTTGGATCTTTCATAGCCACAAAAAAAAAAGCCTCTGAGCCATGCTAAACAGTGAGCAACAGTCAATATCTTCATACCTCAGCAAATCATACTAAAACCATCAAGGTGGATAGATCACACTCTGCTTACAGTAAGCACAAAATGGAAATTCTATAGTGTTTTTGTGAACTGCCTCTTTAATGGTGTAATCAGTAACCTCGTCATTCAAAGACACAGGTGTTAGAATGGAGAGCGTGACTTATATTTGACTGTGTCAAATAATTTGCTTCAGTATCATATTCAGTAGTGAAAACATGCAACAATGGGATTTTCTTTTCTATTATGAAAGGAAAGGGGCTAGCAGGTGCAGGTCTGTGGGGAACATATTTATTTATTATAGGCAGCCGTGTGTTGATGTGCGGCGCTATACCCGACTAAACCGATCATTCTTGAGTGACCTTTCTGCATTGGTGCCACTGCACTGCAGTTCATGAATGTTTAATGGAAATGCTGGCTGTTTTGGGCCTGCCAAGCCGGGTTTGCTGCCTGACAGAAACATACTAACTCAAAGGCAGAGTGGAGGTTAAAAACGGTGGGTGCTACAAACAAAGGACACCAGACACCACCTTTGACAAGTAAACAACACCCCTCAGACCCACAGAAAGCAGGTGAGTATCAAATGAGGGAGCTATGCAATTATGCAAACAAAGACACACACGCACACAAATATCGACTCCCTCACACACTCACACATTTTGATCTCTCTTTATATTGGATGTCTGGTCCTGTTCAGCCCTTACAGACATTGTGACCCACATGTTTTGCTGCAGCAACCAGAGATTAATTAATGCTTATTAAATTTGATAGATAGATACATAGATAGATAGATAGATAGATAGACTGATAAATAATAAGCTCAGGCACATTGAAAAAGCATGGTTGGGGACTAAGTAGAGGATGAAAGGAGAAGTTGGTAAAGAGAACAGGAACAACAAGATGTACTGCTGCTGAGGTGTCGTTGCGACAATGTCTTCTTTACAGTCTTGCCCACAACCTGCATCCCCTGACACCTCTTCTGTCTCTTCGAATTTTCTATCTACCACCATGTACTCTCTCTAGTCACGAAACACTTTGAAATAAGTAAAAAAAAGAAGACAATAGCAAGAAGCAGTGTGCAGAAAGAAGCCATAATATTAAAAGAAGACGGAAGAGATAATTGGGTTCAAGAGTGAAATGAGATTGTACATGAAATAGTGGGGAAATGTGTAGAGGAGAGATGCCGGTTTGGCAGGCAGGCAGTAATGCAGATAGCAATTACCTAATTTATTTTTTAAAAAGCCCACACCATGTCCCTGAAACAAAACCTCCACTGGTTTGCTGATGCCATGTTTGACTATAAAGGCACAAACAACATCAAATCAAATCAAAGTCTTTTACTCTCTGTTTGCAAGATAAACACAATCAGCTTCTTATATCTGTCTGACAGCATCCCACTCTTCCAGCTTTATGGAGGAGACAGCACAAAGGGAATACTAGTCAAATGTGTCATGAAGTGTGAGTGTGTGTATGTGAGAGAGAGAGAGAGAGAGACTAAGGCTTCCTTCAGCACCATCATAGTGTCGGGAAACTTTTTACTCCAGCAAAGTCTTAACATTTTACCGCCAGGGTGGCAGATAATCAGCTGTGAGTTGAAATCTTAGGAAAAGAACAAGCAGATGAGTCAGCTGCACTAACAGAGTGGACGGCATATGAATATGATTTCAATAAAAACTCTCTACTTTAGAACTCCTACATATTCAGTGAGTCCAACTTTGGTCACTCAGTTTGACAAGCTTGCCACCACATGCATATTATATATCTAATTAAATAATGGGAAACAATGAAAAGAGGAATACGATTCACAAGGTCGGGTGCAGCTCTCTTTGTGTTTTTCAATCAGTTTTTTTTCCTTGATTATATAAATTATGCACATTGTGAAAAGTATTGTTCTCTAATTATTATTTCTACTTTTAAACTTGCATAAACCTTAAATCACCTCAATGACACCTCACTACTTAAAGATTCCCACTTCACCTTGAGGCGTCTCTTTAAATTTCCATTGGTTGGTAGTTGAGAGAAGCACTGAAGAGGGAAATAGATGATAGAGGCCTTTCGGTCTGGGCCAGGGCTGTGATGCAGAGAGCTGGTCTCATTGATAATGCATCAGGAGAAGAAATCCATCAGGACCACATCCATTTAATGCATGAAGCAGACATTTATGTATGAAAGTGCACGTGGCCTCTTGCTCTGAACCTGTGGCCAGGCTAAGTGGGGGCTGTCCTCTCCAGGTTGTCACCGAGTACAGTAGCTCAGGTCTCAGGGACACAGCGGCTCCCCCAGAGATCACTCCTGCCCAGTTCCAGACAAAAGGATGAAACATTCATGAGGTTTCCTTTTCGACAATGCCAGATCCAACATTGGTTACGGTGGCCTCCACACCTCTTCTTCCTCACTCCTCTTCACTCCCCCCCCCCCACCCTCGCACACATCATCATATCTGTCGTACCACTTGATAGAGCTTTCAGGTGAAAACATAAACCCGGTGTGGAGTGATTACCAAATGTGCTCTTGCGGAGGAAGGACTGGCATTTCTCTCTCTTTGTTGTGCATCTGACCTTTGAAAATATCACAGATTAAATCTTTAATTATTTATGAAGGCTAGTGGTGGTGATGGGGGAAGGGGGGGGGGGTGTTGCCACATGTGATGGGGCATTCTTAATGTAAGAGAAAAGACCAATGTTTTGGTTGTTGTAGTAATCAGACCAGCACGTATAAGATGCCCAGTTTGCTATTTGTCCTCATCAGACATTTTTGTTTGAGGACAGTCTCTTTTGTGTGATCTGCACTTTCAGTGTGTAATCTGTCCTTTCAGATATTATGATGTAGAGTTTAAATTTTAATATTGGACTCAAGTAGGAACCTCTTCGCAACATGTGTTTCAGACTGTTTAGTGAACTTCAAAACAGCACCCCTCAGATCTTCCCAGCTCCACACATCACCTACCCTCCTGCTGTAAACATCCCTGACACATTCATTTTGAAATAATCAAATAATCATGATTCAAAATATAATAGATAAACAAACAACAAAGAAAATAACTATGCTATATGGGAAAAAAGTAGTTCCCGGGAGAATGGTTTAACCAGTGTTTGATATGCAAATTCTCCTTTTCATTGGAACCAACAGTAAATGTCAGGAGGGGACACCAGGGAGGGGCTGAACATCTCAATTAAAGAGCGCTAACATGCATCATTCCAAACAACCCATGAAATGAAAGGCATCATTTAGATTGATCTACGGCATCAGTGAGAATAAATCAGAGCAGCAACCTAATAATGCAACACTCCAGGGTGCGTCTGAAAATTGCAGATAGGAATTCAGAACAGTATCTGCATAATGATGTTCCCCCCGATGAAATTGTTGATCAGTGTTTGGGAAATGGGTACTGTCGCTGTAAAATTGCTAAAGCTAAAATGTTTCTGTGGTGTACCACTGAAGGTGCTGTAATGGCTGAATCATGCTAAAAGTTTGTTTTCTTTGGTTCAAACTGTGGTTAAAGACAATGAAATGATTTGTGCGCACTCCCAATTAACCTTCTCCGGTGTTGGTGCCAGTTAAGCACTTTCAAGGAATTTGTAAATGTGCTCCTTGGCATACTCGGCCTATACTGTCTGTATATTGAGAAGGCATTTCAAGGTGGCTCTTGGCGAATTTTGTAATTCTGTGTTTTCCAAGTGTAGGAAACTGCTGACTGTCTGTCTATTGTTTTAGATTATCCATAACAGCCTGTGGTTAAAGTGATCACCTAATTAGCTAATATCCTAATGGTTCTGATTATGTTCAGACTTCTAACAAACTGCACCACAGATATTTTGGTGTCTTTGAGACCTCTTTTTTGAGGCACTTTGAGGCCTTTTACTTAGTTAAAAGAATGTACACTGGTTAGTAGTAGCGCTTACTTTCCTCATCCATTATGTTTTGTGTCTCAAAGTTAACACACAACCTCTCCCTTTCCCTCCATCAGCAAATGAATGTATGTTGGCATGGTCCCCTCACACAATTTGATGGGTGAAGGCTTTTCATGTCAGCTCAAGTTTTATAGATGGTTTCTATTTTGATCAGGTGCAGTCCAGAATAATTTGTCTTGCTACCCTAAAGGACACATCTTTGTACTCATTACTCTTGTGTCTAAAAATTGCCCACTTACAAGTAGGGAGACATTCTTTAAAAATTACTCAAGTGAACATAAATGTACTAACTTTCATCAATCAGAATCTGAATGTATTTGCCCGGTATGAAAAATGTACTGGGATTTATCTCTGTGACATCAATGCAGGAACATAGCAATAGCTCACAGTTTAATAAGACATATTTGTTTTTATTGTGTAGCAACAACAGGACCACAATTTTTCTAAAGAAGACAGTGCAAGTTACACAGAATCGACCATACATGTTTTTATCCAGTTTGTTCAGAAAGGCAGCATGTAATGTTTACTACAAATGTGGGAGAATACGTCTCACATCTAGATTTACATGTTCAACACAGAATTAATGTTGATAGCTAAGTGTTAGGCCCACAGTATATGACAGTATCAAGGGGTTATATTAACAACCCCCACTGAGAATGACCTAATTAGCTGACCAAGGAGGGGGTGAGATGTTAGAAGGCCACGCCATGAGGGGTCATACCACTAATGTCACCTCAGATTGTTCTGTTTGCTTTGTTTTATGGACTGAGTACTCATGTAGAAATATTCTACATATTTTTGCGTCATTAGATGCTTTTTATTTTCCACTAGATCTACTGTACATTGTGAACCACCCTTTACTGGTAACATTTTGATCAGACTTTTGCCTGGTCAGAACATTCTGTCTCACAGTACGATGCTGTTGTGGGGCATGACCACCAGTTCTGCTCAGACTGTAATCTGGGACAGTCTTGCTTGTTAAACTGCTCAACATATTCTCCAGCATCCAATGCAAATGCAAACGCAAGATGTTGAAGATTAAAAGAATTACTTGGAATTTGAAAAAAAAAGACTGCATTTAAGGCTTTAGATGACCCAGTTTCCAGGCATCCATCCAGTGGCTTAGTTGCTCTGGAGGCTTCTGAATATAGTGTTTGTGAATTCACTATGCAGTATGCAGTGTGTGTGTGTTTGTGCACATGTTTGTGAGTGTGTGTCAGTAGTCCTGCGCATGCACACATACATGCAAATGTTTTTTTGTGTGTGTGTGTTTCTTTTCTTGCTTATATGCAGTGTTTTATTTCGCTTGTGTTGTTTGGAACACATTCTTAGATCTCATCAAAAAACAGTGACCTAGATATAATTAACCCCCTCAAACCAGCAGAAAATTGTATTTAAAAGTAGCACAGCACCCATCAATCTGCTCTGCATGTCAGCACGGAGCAGCTCCCCATGTTAAAGTCGAGTTCCTAATAGAGGGAGATATCGTGGACTCCCTGCAGCATGTCGGGCTGGCAGTACACAAGGCAAGGGCTCAGAGAAATGTAGTAGACAGGTGATGGAATGAATAAGCTTGTCTTAAGGCAGTCTCCTGGCTGACAGGTACTCCACATGAAACACATGAATTCTAGAAAATAAGGGCTTCTGTTATTGCTAAAATGAGTATCACTCACTGAATAGCAGAGAAACAATTAATGCCTTAAACCATGGCGTTCGCTTCTGTGGCAGCATGACACAGAAATGCTTGAGCGGGATTCGATTTTCATTTATTCTTGCTGAGATAGAGGAATAACATAGCCACTTTCTAGGACATTATAAGGTGCAATTTTCCATTGGCTAAACAGTTCCCCTAGTCTCCTTTGAGCTAAATGAACCTACACGTCACACATGTCCCCTTAAAGAATCTTCACCAGTGCATAAGATCCTGATTACACTCTGCTATTAATCTAATAATCTGATTTAATTTGACTGTTCATTGTTCATGCATATCAATGTGGGAATACAGCTCATGTTCACAACCGTTTTCTTCAAAATGGAAGGGTGACTTATGGATGCTTTAGTTATTATGATGATAAGCAGACGTTAACCCATGTGTATTGTATCTGATCAGATCAGTCATTTTTAGTGTTCACTTTCTTCACATTCTCATGAGATTGATTTCCTCTGAAGACCTCTTAGAAGATCAAGATCCTCTTAGTAGCTCACGCATGTATCTGATTGCATAAATTACAAGTTAGATCAACTGTTTCTCACATGCTCACAGCATGTCATGAAGTGGATGCGTAGTCGTAAAAGGGAAAATTAATTCAAGGATATGAAATGTGGATTGATATGATTACAGGCAGAGATGTAATGCTACTTTGAAAAGGAAATTATCCACTGCACATAATGATTAATCATACTTAAGAAGGTTAAATTCACAGGATTTCAAGCAGCACTCTCAGTTGCCATTAGGCATCTCAAAATCTCACTTATAGTTTTACACAACAAGGTTCAAATAATTACAGGCTGGGGGCTGATTGGCTGAATTTTAAGTATATTCTTGTCTTAACAGTAGGTGGAATAATACAGTTTTTTTATAAGTACACTAATACAATCAGGTCTTCTAGCAGGCTTTGTTTCAAGAATTGAAATTAATTATACATTTTTTGTCCCTGTACATAAAATGTAGCATAAATTGCATGGCATATACTCAACAAGAAAGTTTTGTCTGAGTTATTTTTGATATGGGCATCCATGCTATTACTTGATCCTGTAGCTGATATTTTCTTAAAACCAAGTTTAACAATGACACTAAGGAGCAGATTTGTCCTTTTTGTCACGGATTCTGCACAACATAATGACTAACTCTTACAATGCTTATGTTTTACAAGACAGCAATATTCTGCACAGAGTCTTTTTCCTCTCGCTTTTTTCCTGCACACTGCGGCAGTGCTGCTGATGCGTGGTTTCCACAACCTCCCTTTGGGAGGTGTGAACCAGGGGAAGGGAAAGGTAGAGACAGGAGAAAGAGGAGGCGGGGAACACAGAACGCAGTAAACTTCAATAAGCACAATGTCCTCATCTTCTTGTTCTGGAGATCAGAGCTTCCAGTTTTTGTAGAGGAAATGAAGCATTGGTAATCCAATACCCCTGATATTCTGAAAAGTATGTCTAGTAAGTTGATTAGATGACGGGGTTATCATGCATAGCTGCACACTGTGATTATGGTAGGATCTGCACATGCAGTCATCAAACCTGCTGATTTTGTTTGATGAAACAAAGCAAACCCACTTGTAGGTTCAGATGCAAGCAGACAAACTGTGCCTCCATCCTCTAGGGGTATTTTATGATAGAGCTAAAAGATAAACGTCAGAACCCTGTGTCTTTTGGACTTTGTTGTAGACTGGTGCATCCCAGAATGTGAAGAATTAAATAAGTGAATATGTGTATGATAAAATATCTTTTCTCAGTCCTCGTCAGAATGGCAAGCACTACTGAGAATCCTACTGGCACACAGTCCTACCCCGGGGCTTGGGGATTACATGTGCTGCGTACACGTTAAAGCCTCTAAACCCTCGCCTCCGTAGAGCTGATCTGACTGCACAATCCCCCTCACTCTCAGCTCCACTCCACCGACCATTAGTCCTCCGTTCTCCCAGGATGCTGGCTGCTTACTTCCAGATCAGCAGAGCTCTGCAGTGCCCGCGAAGGTCGGACCATGAGTAAATTTGTCAGCTTGCCTCCATGTACACTGGATCACCGGGGAGTTGACCCTCTAGCTCACCATCAGTTCACTATGGACAGAGTCGGGCATTCTGACTAGAGAGAGGATTTTTCAAAATGAATGTATCTATCTATTTATATACCAGTCTATTTTTGGAGGAAAAACAGGTCAGAAGAGTCGGAGTTAGTGTTTTGCTCATTGCACTTGAACTCCAACACACTTAGACAGGCACACATGCAAACACACACTTATTTATGATCACGTGTCTGCACAACAGCACACACACACCTACACCCACCCACCCACACATACACTAACACACAAAACATATGCAATTTCAAGGGGTGAATTGAGGACCTAGAGCCAAGGAATACCTTGCAGAGCAGAGCATATTCAATTAGCCGCCGGCAGTTCTTCACCCTTACCTATCGTCGTTACATCACATTTCAATATTGCACAGAGGTGTGCCGCCAACGCACTGCTGACACATCAAAGAGCTGCAGCAAATCCACACTACTCCTCGGAGCCTCACAGCTATGTCACAGCCGTTCTTGGGGTAGGTCAGACAGGCGCAGGGAGAGGCCAGGCATGACTAAAGACCTTAGTAGACATATTAAAAAATGGATTCTCTATTTCCCACTTCGATGAGTTAAAGTTATCCGGCCAGCCTGTGGGCAGAGCTTGATGGTTTCCTGGTCCATCATGCCATGGTTAACTCTGAGGGTTAAGGAGAGATGATCTGGATCATAGGATGTGCATGACATGGTAGATGTGATGAATGAATTTTAAGTACAGCACTTTCTCAGACTCTTTTTTTTTAACTTACTTTTTCTTACTTTGCTGAAAAAGATGCTTAACCATGTCCTCTATCAATGAACTTGAAGTTAATACCCAAGTACATCAGGGCAAGCCTAGTGCACAGCAGGTAGTCAGTCCATTTAGCACAGTAATAAAAGTGATATCCTCAGTTCTTACAAATAAAGAGGGGCAAGGGCATATGGGAGCCAAGAAATTTGTAATAACATTCCTTCAGTCTGTCTTCCATCCCTCTTCAGGCTACTGTAGACTGAGATCTTCATCAAGATGTAGCAGATACAACTATATTTGCAGAAGCAGCATTAACACAGCGAATTAAAGTTAAAACAGTGTGCTCATTTGTTGCCTCTGGGTTTGCCTCCTTACCTCTTCCATGTCTCTTCCCCTCTCTCTGCTCCTCTACTGTTGGCCAAATGAGTTAGGGCTCCAAATTGAATTCTATCTTCATGTATTTCTTCCAGAGGGTTCGCTAATGAAGAATTTAATTATGGCTGAGAGCAAAACACAGGCAACAAAACCCCCTCATGTTTAAAACATATTTGGACTCACTATCTCTCTCTCTTTCTCTCACTCTCTATCTGTGCCTACCTCTGTAAGTTTGTTTTCTGAAAGTTTTGAGGTGAACTGAAGGTAAGACATACGTTAATATGGTAATCAGAAAGGACTACACCAGAAAATCTCAAGAGTGAGCATACGATGCATGCATGATCTTGATCAAAGTCAGGAGGTTCGACTATGTTACAGGCTTGTTTGCTCAATAAAAAAATCAGTGCCTAAATCCCCCAAAATAAGATTAAAATTTGATGACTGTAGCAATTGAAATAAAAGCACAACTTCATTAGTGCTCTGTGTCTTTTTACTTCGACTCTCTGTGAACATTACTTACCATGATATTCTACAATTATGTCTCTTTTAGCACTTTGTCCAGGGGCTTCCTCGAATATCGTTCTGCTGCCTGGGGGTTTCTCCCTTCTGCAGCCTGTTCTGCTCACACACAGTACCTTTTCCCCCTCTCTCCATCATGCAGACCTTCTCATCTTGTCTCCGTTGGCCAACCCTCCAGCAGCTATTTGTCACAAGCAGATGTTTCCGAGAACCATGACCTCCAAGTGTGGTTGCTGGGGAATGGGAGTTTGGCGCCAGCTCTGATTGGAAACCTGCAGAGCAGAGAGTGCATGGTCAAGGTGAGTAATACTAGCTCTTCGCAGGTCCTGAGGTCAGCTAATCTCCCATGGCAATCAAGAAGGTAACAGAACAAGTGAGAGGTCCCTGAGTGGGGCCGACCAGGCCCTGACATAGAAGTGATGGGGCCAGACTGAGACAGACTTTCAGGGACGCTATTTAATGTCTCCTCTCTAACTGTCTTGCACATTGCTGTTATGTGATATGTTGATATGTCTACATAATGGCATCAAAGGTGGCTACAGAAATCTACTCATGGTAAAAATATGCAGATGCATGTTATTATGGCTGTAGCCTATGAGTAACTGGGAAACAGGGAAACTGTGGACTGTGTTGGATACATAACGTAATAATAATATACATAATATTTAATAATCTAATTTTGAGTAGGATGAGTTCATTGTTGTTTTGGCTCTGCACATGTGATTCATTGACAATAAGAAAATATTGAAAATCGCCAGCCTTATCCTTTAATGTTTGTATCACGTCTGCTACCATTGTGTTTACAAGGAAGCACATGCACACCATGCTATGCACGCTATGATGTGATATACATTTTTGCCAGCTGCAGAGGGTGTTGGTGGTAACGTGCTCTACAAGTAACAATAGAAGAAGGCCGCCAGCCAATGTAAACAGTGCAGGTCTCAGAACATTCAAAAACAAAGGCTTTCTTTTATGGGGTAGGAAATACATTCAGCGTGTTTGTTTGGCATTAAAGATACAGATAGATTTTTTTTTTTTTGAAAAACAACAAAATCCAGTGTTGTTTACAATTAAAACTCCACATGGTACCTTTAAAATGACAGTCAGACTCTCTTGATCTCTCACTTTCACTCTCTCTCTCTTTATCTCTCCCTCATTCCTTTTCACACACACACACACACACACACACACACACACACAAACGCACCTGCTGATTTGGCTGAGGCTGGTCATCTTTGGCAACGGTTTTTGCTGTCACCTCACACCTTGCAGGTCATGTGTTATTACAGGCCATTGTTGTGCTCCCACCGCCACAAGTGAAATGATTTCCCAGCGGCCTGTTGCATATAATAATTTTTAAATTGGAGAGAGGTAGAGAGAGACAGGAAAGATATGAGGAAGTACTGTGGGCCAAAGAACTGTCATACAGTACATAATGAGCCATGTTCAAGCCAGTGTTCCTTGTGCTCAGTAGGCATCTTAGTCCACTTATTTAATGTGTGCACTGTGAAAATACTTCTGCTAGTAAATCTTGTCTGTTTACAGTGAAACCGTGTTTGTTTCCAATTAAAAATACTGAATTTACCTTTGAAAATAAAAGCGTTAATACAAGCTACAGATGTAAGTGCACTGAGGATAGACATTTACAGCCTCAGCTGCTATTCTACTGACGTACCTTGATAATATGATCACACATACTATATACCCAGAGATTTCACCAGGTAGTTCAAATATTAAAGCATTAAATGTATGTAGGGGAAGCAAATGAAACAAAATCGTTATTGTCAGTGTTAAAGGATTACATGCTCCAGAAGAAAGAGTGTAGCGCTAAACGTTTATGAAGAGCATTTTCAGCATGTACAGTATAAAACAGTTGTTGTTGGGTATAAATGTAATCCAGTGAACTCAGTCATACAGAATGTAGTTACATGCTAATGCCTGAGGATTAGGGCTGTACACACATGTGCTGAATATATTCCAAAATATGTCCACTTAATCTTGTCCATTATGAATATGACATTATATGTGTATGTATATTTCTAACCACATGCAGTGTCATAGTGATATGAAATATATGATAGATGATAGATGCTAACTCTGTAGTAATACCTCATTTAATTTTAATTCTCTTCTTGTGTCCTACTTTTCAGTCATTGGTATTCGTGTATAAGCTATAATATATTTAATAGTACCTGGCTGCATTACATACCTTTTGCATCACCTTTCTGTTAATAATAGCCAGTCAGCAGCTGGAAAATAGCAGGATCAAATAAATTACAGTTAAGACACAACATTACACATCTTAAGAAAGTGTTTGATTTTTTTATTACAAATAAAACTAAATGGGAATATGTACATATATTGACAAAAAATTAAGTTGCTCAGGATTTACTATCAATTTACTAAAACAAAACTTTCCAATAGATGATGAGCCTCTCATAAGAAAATTACTGCCACCTCTATGGCTAAAAAAACGTCGTCTATATTCCCAAAGAGGCGAGAGGGAATGTGGTGTGACAAATGCTCCTTATGATGATATACAGTACATACTGTAATTCATTAAAGGATGCATGTTGAATAATATCCTAACGTAATGAAGATGATAAAGAGCACTCATCCCTTTCTCCTCGAATTACTGCACAAGCATGGACTGTGGTTGCATAATTAATATGTTCTGAAATCAGTAATTAATAGAAAGGTTGGCATGCACATAATTCTGTGATTTAATCTATTAAGCCATGGATTTCAGAGTCAAGTCACTCTGCCATGAAACCACTTGGAATTTAAATTTGTGCTTTCATGAGCTGTTGTTAGCCTTTACGTCTTCCCTTCTCCCTCACTTTATCTGTCTCACTTTGGTTAGGTTTTTAATGAAGATTTCGAGGCTGGAGCTGATGACGAGTCTATTTCCCTGGACTTGATTCAGCTGTTTCTCCATCTGGCGTTTGAGCACCTGGGGTAAGCCTTCCTCTACAAACTGCTTTTCCCCGCCTTTCCAACGTTTCCCCCTGTTAACCAACTCTTCATTTTTGTATGCTTTGTTTTTCTTCGCTCTTCTTCTGCGCCTCTACTATCTTGTAGTTCCCAACTCTCCTGTTTGCATTTTAAGCAAAACATTAACATTTTCAAAATAAAAAAAAATGACAATTCTAGTCAACATATGCACCTTTTTCCTGAAAGAAGTTGGTGATTATACAGGCACAACATAATTCTCACATTCAGGGAGATCTGAATTACACAATATCTTTTGACTTCATGCATTTACATCATTGTGCATTTCCAACTCTTAATTTCACTTAAATTTTTGAGTTCCCCAACATGAATGTGAGCACTAAGCAATATGTGGTGAATCAGTCTTGCAATTTGCAAAGTGAACAGCCTGAGAGGCCAGATTTGATAACATAGTGTAGCACAGAGCTCCTCAACCCTAATGAACACTACAGATGTGTCAAGAAGTGGAGGAGGGGTATGCCAACGGCAATGTAAACAGCAGCCAATTACCTGCCTGGATGACGATTCTTTACTCCTGCTTAGTGCATACACGTGAGGAGGTCAGCACATCTGCTGCAAGGACTTGCACCGGTGTACTACACACACCAATATCAACCAAGCAACTGCCATTAGACACACTGCATGTCGAGCATGTCTTTTTCACCTTCAGTTTGTGTATTCGGTAGATTTTGTAATGAATATAAATATGAGAATACATATAGAGTATGAGATGCAACTATTGTCATACATATAGTAGGTAGTTGCTTTGTAATTTATATGTTTCAGTTTTGACCAATGTTAAAAAAAAAAACTTTCGTTGCACCAATTTACTATTTATTCATTTTTTGCCACAGCATACGTAAACGTTCTAGTTCACATTAGCATTACAGTTATTCTTGTGGAATTGTTATTAAGCAAGACAGACAAAGTAGGATTCAAACAGCAGTAGAGAAGGAGAAGGAGAGAGAAAGAAAGAGCGAGAGAGGAAGACTTGCCATCTGGATGTTTCCTGATCTCAGCCGCAGGCAAGACTGGCCGATGTGAAGGGCTGTAATCTAGATGCTGTATAGTTTAGTTTTGTTCTTTATGTAAGAGTTATATAACAGATGCACTCAAGGTGCTCATTGCCCCCACATTTTGGAACCAACTTCTTTAACATATTTTCTTTCACCTTTTAAGAGTAGGTCTTTCTCCTAAACAGACATATATGCTCTCTTGTGTACCAAATTATGTTCTTAAAAAATAAGATTTAAAAAGCTGGCTTCTCTTGCTTCAGTGACTTGCTTATGGATAAATCTTTTTAGGCTGCATTTATTTAGTCCTTTAGCTCTCATACTGAAAGTTCATCATTCAAGTCTTTGAGAAAAGAAAGGGCAATTATGCCCACTCACTAAAGAGAAAGGAGCTAAAATTTTAAAAAATGAATCACTGAATCAGATGGTTTTTTTTAAAGAATTTAATGTATTCAGTTCTGCCAAGTTTAATGCTGTTGCAGAGCGCTTCACTGTGTTCAGTGAAAAGGCTCTGTCCTTCAAAATGTTGTGAGATACTGTTACAAAAAAAGACATCAGCATACATCTTACCCTCAGGTGATCCTTTAGCTCTGGTTTCTCTCAAAATAGCTCCTTATTCGTTACGTATGGACCAAATAAAATTGAATAAACATTAGATCTTGATCCCAAATGCAAAACATTTGCACACACGGTGCTTGTTTTCCAGCCTGTCTGCCTATAGTCATGTAGCCGATGCATTTAAGAGTGCCTGAAAGGCAGCATAGCTTTCATTTGGTGTGGTTGGACAGTAATGCATGGTGACAAGTCTTGACTGAAAGTATCTCATTATACTGCACTATAAAATAAAAGAAATCAATGTTAGTGATGCCTGGCTTCCCACCAAAAGAGATACAGTGCAGCATAAGTCGTCTTGCTTCCACATCCACAGTGCAATACCTTTAAAAATAGAGAATGTGACTATTTTTATTAAGAGATATTGCTGATGCATGCTTCTGAATTGAGTAAATAAGAACATCCTTATCAGAGAGGGCAGGGTGTTTGCAGAGATTCATTTCTTTGAATTCAGCGAGCTGTAAAAGTGGTATTCCTGCCCGCAAGTGGAAGAAGAGCTAGTAAATGCACTGTTGAGAGATATACTGTGGGACAGCTACAATATCACTGACAGAAGGAACATGACTCTCTCGAGTCCATAATCATATTTCACTGTGGAATGTGGTGATTCTGATACGATGTAAGTCTGTTTTGTGCTCCGAGGCAGAACACAGGCACTATTGTCTCAAGGGTTTCACAAGGCCTAAATCTCATTACCTTTAAGTGCTATAATGCTGACATGCAAGTCGACAGTGCCATTGCCGTTGTGAAGCACAACGCACCCAAAACTAAAGTGGCCTGACTTTATTCTGCCGGGACAAAAGCCAGTGCCCATCCAGGCCTCCCATGGGTGTAAATTAGTTACACCCCTTTCTCTCTGAGGCCTCTGAAGCCCCCTCACTTCTACTGCATAGGGTTACAGCATGTCTCTAGTGGCAGGGCTTACTTAAAGGTGCAGTGTGTAAGATTTAGTGGCATCTAGCATGAGAGCTGAATACCCCTTCTCTGCTTCCAAGCGTGTAGAAGAACCTACGGTAGACGCGAAACTCGTGAAAAACATGAAGGCCCCTCTCTAGAGACAGTGTTTGGTTTGTCCTTTCTGGGCTACTGTAGAAACATGGCGGTGCAACATGGCGGCTCCGTGGAAGAGGACCAATTTCCCATGTAGATATAAAGGGCTCATCCTAAGGTAATGAAACACTAATTACACACTAAGTAAAACATACTTATGAATGTTATATTCCATTTCTGCCAACAATAGATGCCACTAAATTGTACACACTGCACCTTTAAAGCCCAACCCACATACTGTACCAAGACATGAGCTATCTTTGAAAATAACCTTGAGAAAGTAGGGCTGGAGGGGAGGGTTTTGGTACACTTGATTTGTCTCCTCTATAATAAGACTACATGATTTGGCCTCTCCAGAGAGCCTGTCACAGTGCAGTCAATGCTGAGTGTTGCCCTCTAAAACTATTGGAAGGCCAACAATGCATTTAATGGTTTGGCTTAATGCGGTGCAGTTATGTAAGCTCTGTGTTTAAACAAAAATGAAAATGTGTGGGTGACAATGAAATAGTACATAACCAAGCACCTTATTAACCAGATAAATATGGCACAATTTTGTGTTACACAACATTTTAACTGTATGTTCTGCCTTCAAAACCCCACAAGAGCAGCCGTTTTTTTTTCAAGAGAAGCTTTTTAATAGGCCTATTGGGGAATTTTATTTATGGGTAAGTCACTGTTCTCTGTCTCAGCTGCCTTGTAAAGCCAGGAGAGAAACTAAGCTATCTGATATTGTTTGTACAATGCTAGATAGGTGAATATGTCTACTACATTTTGTACACACTGTTCATGTGTGTTTTCATATACAGTACAGACCCATCCCTATGAATACTAATACACCAACACCCTGCGATACACACTTTCTTCTTTCAGTGCTGCCCTGTGGCCAGCACTACTGTCAGCTCTGTGACGCCTTCCATGAAATATTCACAATACAACGAGTCATGTTCAGACATCAGGGAGATCTGTGCTTGACTATCCTGTTCCCAGATCAGACCTGGCTAAGAGGAGTCACTGTTCACTTTGATCCTCTGCTGGGCCTCTTGACTAAAAGCTGTCTCTCCCCATGCCAAGCCAGCGCCATATACTATACACTGCTCCTTGTTTTCTTGTTCTACTGGCCTCGTCTTTCTGTCTTACTTCAACACTGACTAGTTACTACCTAGTGTTAAATAAGTCCTGAATGGATAAGAGATGCTGGATGAAAGAGAAAGACAGATAAAAAAGAGGGGGAAAAACAGCTTTGAGCACCTTTACTTTCATTGAAGCAACAGTGTATTAGCCCTGATATCTTGTTTATGTACAACTCATTTTGTTGTCACTGTGAACATTTGCTAAAGAGGTGCCTCAGGAGCTGTCGATTAGTGGCAGAGTACGTACAGTATGTGATGTTGGTTCAGGGTCTCAGTTGTAGAGACCATAAATTAACAGAAACAAAGAATATTATCTCTCTCAGCAGCAGTGATTAATCTCACTTTGGGCTTTTAACTCTGTACCCAGGTAGCAGCATGTTCCTAAATCAGGCAGCATTTGCCTGGCCATTTATTTATTAGAGAGCCCTCAAGAACATCCGCGGACACTTCAATTGCTACTGAAAAAAATGTGTCTCTTATGTTTTGCTACTCATTAAATCCAGTACCAAATGGCACTTGAGTTGTATCACATACTTGGCATTCACAGTGGAACCATTATATAGACAAACACAAGCCGTTTTGAATGACAGTGCAATTTGATTTTGTTCTCAGTAAAAGGCCATACAGTATTTGTCGATGATTCTCATAAAGCCTCTATACTTATTGTGCACACTTGCACTACAGCAACAGTTCATTTACTGTTGTGCCCTAAAAGGCATTTTCTCTATCTGTAGGGGAAATTAAGTGATTTCTCTTTGTTCTCAGTCACTACAACAGCATAATTGGGCTTTACACATCTGCTCTTTTACTCATTATGTCCAAAATATGTCCTGTTTTCTCAGACAAAAGTTCTCTCAAAGGTTTAGATTCATGTGACTTTCCTCAGAACTAGGAGCCAACTGTCAAAAAAAGCCATGCTTTGATTTTGTTCCACCTCAAGTCAGTGTGGTTATTAGTGTATATGCCTGCTTAGAGTATTAAGAGGTTACAGTTCATCCCTCCTAACTAAAGGTATTCAGTACTTTTAAAACAATGTGAGGGGAAAGTCCTTCAAGGTCAAATAGGGCTTCCCGAAGGCATCACAAACAGTACATTTGTTGTGCAAAATAGTAGACCAATAACATCCTGTACATTAAAGTGTCCTTCAGCATCTGATACCAGAACATGTCCTCTGCCCTGTCAGTCCCCAATGGTGAACCCCAAACTGATCAATAGAAGTAGGGTCTGTCTAAAGATAAGCAGCTGTGTGTGCAGATATACTTTCTCACTTGGCATCACTATTCTGTTGGTCTGTTATTTCTGCAGTTGCAGAGCGTGGACTGTCTGTTGTAGAGTGCAATGAAACTGACATTTCTTTTGTAGAAAGCACCAGTATCTTCTATTTTTTAACCTAGATTGTTAGGCAAGAGAAATCTTTAATGACAAGCACTGTTCAACTGCCTTAAAAGGCAAAACTTTTCAAGAACATTGTGTCCTTGCTTTTTTTCTTTTTACCCACTAGACCTATTCTGTACTTACGACTGAGTGAATAAGTGGCTGATATTGACTTTGGTACACAAATGTCAATGAAGACTGAAAGACAATGCTTTGCATAGTTGTGACAAGCAAAAAGTCACTCTGGCTATGAGAGCAGAGGGTGGTTATTGAACCTGGCACTCATCTCACCAGAGAATTGAAATGTTAGTGCATGCTGTTAACAGACCTCCTAATCAATGATGGACAAACACCAAGAATTCTCAGCGGGGACTTTGCTCTGCTTCACACAAAGGACTAAACAAGGACATCCTGTAGCCCCTCTCTGAAAAGAAATAAAAATATACCACCAATGTTTTAAAGCTTATTGATGAATACAAATCGGAAATGTTGCTTTGTCATCCAAGGGACAAATTAAAATCTTTCCCCAGCTTGAGAGTGCAATTAAAACTCTATCGTGGCAGTGACTTGACTTGGTCCTTTTAAACCAATCTCAAACTTGTTTGAGTCCGTTAATGGTACATAATTATGTAAGTGTCCTTATATTTGAATTGCCTTAATGAGTGTAATTTGGAGCGGTGTTTCCAGGATCTAGAGGCTGCAGTGTTGTTCTTTTGACACCTGCTGCCCTTCGGAGAAGCAGGAAGCCCTTTCAAGAAAATGTCTACTAATAGAACCAATTAACCAGTCTGACAAGTTCCCATAGTAATCACCATTGAAAGGAGATTGGGTTGCACTTAAGGCCAATCAAAGAGACAGGCAATCAGAAATTAAAAGACCATTAGGTTTTTAGCTTTCACTGTGACTTATGGCCATTGCAGAGAGGATAGGAGAAATTGAATGGCCATTATTTCCTATTGGAAATGTTGCTAAATGTATGTGAGAAAAATAAATTATTCATTGAAAATTTTGATTTGGAATTACCACATGCCACATAGCTTTGATGATGTTTGTTGCTGATGTTTGATGGCAAACATCAGTTGATGTTGTAAGCATACAACAACATACTGTAGAGGCCCTCTATTACTGAAAACAAGGCAGTCAAAAAAAAATCAGATTCGGGAAGAGTTGAATGAGGACACATCAAACAACAAAGCATAAAACAAGAAATGATATGGCAGCTCTAACTGGATGCGATATAGATGATCAGGAAAACAATTGTCCTGATTGCAATTGGAGGTGATCTCTAATCAAAAAGATTCAGTCTGACTCACCAGATGTGGACAGCTGTGCCTTACATCCATGTCTGGTGTACTCTGTTACCTTCCACCTTCCCCTCTGATATTTTATAAGGCATATTCAAACTGTTTTTATGTATGAAATAATAGAATTACCATTTTCATTGGTCTAATGAATTCAAACACACCGCAATGTTATTTTCACCTTTTACAGAATGATTGCCAGTTCTACCAGACCTTTCTCCTGTAATGGCAAAGTGCAAGTGTTGTGTGAATATGGGTTTGGCAATGGAAGAGTGGATATCAGTATTATTTGCTGAATGAGGCTGGCAGGAAGTAGGAGCCAGGGTTTACATTAGCTGGCATATGCCAGCTTTTTGCAGGTATCACATATAGTATTCCAGATGAAAATATCAACGGCCACAATGTCTGGTGGGAAATCCGATAATAGCCTAACAGCCTAATATTGTGTGACCTATAGTATGTTGCCAAGACAACTTTAATATAAACATATTATGCAAAAGTTTGCTTTTGTTAAGGCATTAAAATAGTCACTGACTGTTTGGTCATGTGCCTAAGTATGGCACAAGATTCAAAAGCCAGCACACAATCCAGCAACAGTCCTGCAGCTGACACAACTCTGAACCATTTTCTCTCAGGTAACGTTACATCTAGCATTGGCAAAGTGACACAAATGGATCAGCCCGGAACTCCACGGTTAAATATCCCCGGCCCTTGTGAGAGGTGGGCTTGGGGAGAGGCTTACTGTTTTATTTCTGTTTAAATGTAGGACATTATATGGCTATTTAAAACATACCTCTGGTAGTTGTTATATATGGCCATAATTCTGAATATTAACAACCATATTGACCATCAAAAAAAAAGTCTACCTTAAACTCTGGTAGGAGCAGAGATGTAGTATAACATAGCAGCACTTAAGATTCCTCATCATTTGAGTGGCATGAAAAAACATTTAGAGCGTCTCTCATGACATTCTAGAAATGTCATTTATATTGATTTTTATGAAATACAGCACAAATAAAGCAGGAGTGGTAGTCCAGAGAAAGAACTATGGCAGAGATATCAGTATAGAAGAAAGATGTATGGTGTGAATATCTGTCAATTAATTTCCCTAAATATTTTTTTCCCTTCATAGTTAAACAATGCTCCATAAAAGCATTCTCATGTCATCAAGTGCTAAAAGAAAACTGTGGCAAACTCATGAAATCTCATGCTTCTTTTGGCTAGTGTGCAGTCTCAGCACAGTATCACAGTTGCTGTGATCAAGGTCAGCTTTCATCCTCCAGACCTGATTTTCCTTGTCAGTATTCCAAGCACCTCAAAAGACACTGGCAACAGTTTTTACTTGGCAGATACCTCCCCGACCTGATAGGGCACATGGAAGAGACGCACTCTGAATAGTCGATTCTTCCAACCTGTGGTCAGCATTCCACATGCGTCCCTTGGAGCTAAACGCTCTTCCTCTGCTCCCCTTTTAAGCCCTCTGACAGGAAGGATGCGATATTGCACCTGGCCTCTTTCATGGCTCCCTCCCCCCTTCACCTCTGCCTCATGGTGGAACTGTTCCACCACTCCACACTAATTGTTCATTCCTTCTCTCCCTCTTATTTTGCTCTGACACCTCCTCCCGGTAGAGCTCCAGTGCTCACGCCTTGAGAAAAGAGGACAAGTCGTTATTCAAACTGTTGTCAAACTGAGTTCATAAGCAAGGACAGCTCTGCACCCCAGAATACAGACACAGTGAATACAGACACAGTGAAATCCGTTTTGATCTTGGCAGAGTTTCAGCACAGCAGATCTTTCTGATGCCAGAATGGTAAACATAACATCCTCCTGCTCAGCGTCAATAAGTCTGTGCTGTTTAATGAAGCCCAATCAGCGGGAACAACCTGGCAAAAGATCTCAATCAAACTTCATCTTCTTATCTAATGACTCCCTGTGGGACTTTCAGGTCCTGGCCTGATGCACCTCTGAGTCCAGCTCCAAGTCCAGCTTGTCTAATAAGAATCCTGGTCCCAAATGTGAACTGGCAATCTGTTCTCATTAAAGTGCACAAAATTAGAAAAAACACACATGCATAATGAAATGCACAAAAATAAACTTGATTTGGTTACATGGTTCATACTTAAGAGATGATTTCAAATGTGTCTGTTGACCTCAAGGCTTTGCTTATTTCAGTTTATCTTCAAATAGTGTAGGTCATGCCAATATTTACACTTACATTACAGTACAGACTCTTCTTTTAATGCTATTGTAGTGTAAATTATGTTATATTACTCAAGGGTCATGGATATTGAACATCATAGTCCAACAATATTCCATATACAGTACAGTTTGATCACTATGTTAAAAGAATGACACATACACATGTTCAGTCAAGTATGCAAGGTCAATGAACCAAAAGAAGTGTTATGTTAAAGGGTTTGGTTGGTGATATTTCCGATTTTTCTATTGTGTTCCTCTGTGCTGTAGACCTCTGTTGTTGTCCAAAAACTATTAAAAACATGTCAATGAGTGACACAGCCAAACTGTCTGACATGTTCCTTCAACCCTGAAGAGAGCGGCTACTGTAGCTTGTTTAGAAATGGCTCCATAGAGTAATAACAGCGATAAGATTGTAACTTTCAGGAGAGCGGTTTCCTGTACAGCAGATGCCATTGCGTATGCACGTTTACAGAGCTTCGCTAACTTGTTGTGCTACATATCACAACCTCTTGACTTTGTGCTACATTATACATTTCTCAAAAATCTTCAAGAGGTTTTGACATGTAGCAAAACAAACTAGCAAAGCTTTGTAAACAGAACCACATGTGCAGTGGCATCTGCTGTACAAGGAAGTTCTCTCCTGAGAGTTACAATCTTATCGCAGTTATTAGTCTCTGGAGCCGTTTCTGAACAAGGTACCGTAATTACACTCATTAGGGGCGAAGAAACATATGACCCAGTGCAGCGGTGTGGCTCATTGATGTGTTTTGGACAACAACGGAGGTCTACCGCACTGAGAAATAAGATATATCAGGCTTTGGATACTCACATGATACTTCTTTATGTTACTCCACTTATTTACTGTGGTTTTCCATTAATATCTAATCTGCATATCAGATGGCATTGGCCATTCCCCCAGAAGCTAATCTGAGCTGTGCTAATCTAATTTTGACTAGGATGAGTTCATTATTAGTTTGGCTCTTATTTGGCTCTTTATTGACAGTAAGAAAAATATAGAAAATTGGCAGCCATAGTTATATGTTGATTAGTTTTTAAATCATTATTCATATATTCCATGGCCACATTACCACAAGCGTTGTTAAAGTGGTACATGACTCTAGCTTCCTAGTTCCATATGCAACATTTGTGATATTAGGTGGAACCTTTTAAATGTAAATTTCAAATGATTTTCAATATTTGTGTCTATTTATTGTATACAGCAGATGGAAAATTAATTCAGAGTTTAGTTCACAATATGTATTGTACTTACTTCTTTCCTTCTTGCTTTCTTCGTTTTTTCTCAATACTTATATAATCTGTCACCTCCATCAGTTTCTCCATCTCTTGAACTAGATGCATACATATAATTTGCAGAAAAATAATTAATTCAACAGCCAGCAAAACTTATATTGCAATTATAGGATCATTTTAAAAACAGTATTTGTATTCATTGTCCGTGAGCCTCTTGTCATATGTGAGAGTGATTAGGGATTCATTATAACATAGCCTGACAGTGCTTAGCCTGTGTAATGTGTGCAGTGGATCAATGGTGATTCTCCAGCATGGAGCCTGGCCTTGTCGTGTGGAGAGGGGGTGTGCAGGGAAGGAGCGGGCAGATTAAAGCAGCTTTGTCTGTACGTAAGTGGATTATCAGCAGGTAGAGTGCTCCCTGTGTTTCTGCAGCGATTGTGTTAGTGCACTTCCTGCCTGGCCACAGAGAGGACCATCTGCCATTTAGCTCTGATGGATGGTCCCAAGCAGACGTCAGTCTCCTTTATGCAGAACACCTGCTGAATCCTGATCAGACTGTTGGCTCATATTAGTAAAGCCCATCAGTTTGTCACAATAGCATCCGTGTCTTGCTCCTGAGGTTCAAACAGGAACACCCATGCATATACACACACACACACACACACATTCCAAACTGTAAAACATGGTGAACAGATATGGGTGCTTAACCAATGTGGCATTGTTCCAATACATACTGCTCCATGTAGACATATAAACAAGCCTCATTATGGGCTGTATTATGCCCACTGCTCATTATATCGGTGAACAGACTGTAATATTTTGACTGGCATCAAATGGATATAGCTGTGCCAATTCCTAACAGGATTGTGTGTCTTGAAGCGTAAGCTCACCCAGTGACAAAGTACAGTATGTCTACTTCATGTACACGAGAGAGAAAAGAGAAACAGAGGGACACACAAGAAAAGAAAACCAGAAGGAGGAAGAGGAGAATGAATATAAGCTGCAGTATATATAGAAAATCATAGCACATATATCAGATTGTACAAAGGATATCAAAGTTCTTCTATAACCTCACGGATCAGACCAGTGGATCATTTAGACATTAGACAGTAGAAACTTTAGAAGAGGAAGAAATAACAGCCTTTTATGTGACACGTTGGGAGATGTAAATCAAGAGAGAAAATTTCTCTGTACATTATAATAGAAGAGAGAAATTCTTTGTGCAAAGAAAGAGGAATCCTTTGACAAATGACAAAAAGATATCTCAGAGTGTCAAGTGACCATCAACTACAGGGAGAGAATTCACAAATGGAAATTTTATCCAGTAAAACAAGTGTACTTCAGTATATCTGAATATTGAAATACAGTATGTGACAGAAGCTACCGCATGACAGCTTATTTAACATTTGAACATCCAAAAAGATAATAAAAAAAACACATGCTGACACGTTTTGCTTTTGCACACTCACTAGTATTTGCACAAATCTATCAATTCCACAGGTATAGCAGTGTAGATTTTTTGATGATATCTAATACATAAGCCTTGTACATAAGCCTTATTTAAGGGCCTGTCATACATGTACATGTGTGCCAGTAGATAAGAAATACTGGTGTATGTTTTATTTGACCTTTTTAACATTGATTACCATCTCTTATTTCACATCATATACAGTATAATACATTTCCAATTCATTGCACTCTTAAAGTACTTTATTTATTTCTTCTATGTCTCCCCTAAGTGAAAGCGTTTTTTTTGTTATTAAGACATCTATACACTCAACAGCAACAATATGTGTGTGTGTGTGTGTGTGTCAGTCACAGAACAAAAACATGTTTTGTTGCAGTGTGAAGGCTATTGACCCTCTCAGTGTGGCAGGAATGCTCTCAGCCAGATCAGAAGCCCTGATAGCCACCAAACGACAGCCAGAAGAAAGACCCTGTCTCCTCCTGACAACCATCTCCTACCACTCGTCACTTTATCTCATCAAGCCTGTCAAGAAATAAATTAGAATACAGCGAATGCAGGGTAAACAGAAGCGGTGTCCTCTGTGACACATATGACATTGGCTGACAATCTTGTTTTGCCATTAGTGCCCATGTAATTTCATGCATGTGCATTTTGAGATTGATTACAGTTTGGTGCACAGCTCTGGTTTGATAATATATGCCGTTGAAATTCAGAATATGAAAAATAAAATTCCATCATGTCGATGTGATGCACATTATAAATGTAATTGCCACTAAAAATTTAATTCTCAGAGTAAAAGAACTTTAATTTATAGGGAAAATATTTTGGACAATGGGGGGTTTTTTTTGGAAATAATATTTCAAATTTTATAGTATTAATTGTAGGAAGTATAGTTGTACAGTGTATGTTAAGGAAACTATCTTTGTATAAATGGATTTAAGTATGGATTTTTAAACATGAGTTTTGTGAAAATAGTCCAGGTGTGGTAAAATTGAAGACAAAAACAAGCATTTCTTACCAGCATTTTAAGGTCTAGTGGTCCTTTATTTGTAACACTTGCAAATCAGTCTCTGGAGTTAGAACAAGTGTAGTTAAAAGTCTTGATCAGAAAAAAAGGCTAGAGGCAGCAATGAGATGGTAGGCAGTGGTCAGAAGACAATGGGTCATTAGAAACCGACACCAGGTAATGAGCTTAGTAGTAGTAAAGGCTTATGGACAGGTACAGTATAACAGATCCACCAGGTCAAATTTCATGGAAAATGTGCCATTGGAGTGCTTCATGTCAGAGGGAAAGACATTCATTGCAGTTTACACCACACATAGGTCTTCGGTTAGCCCAACCTTTGTGTCCTTAGATGTAGGAGTGAAAAAGATGCCTACAAATAAGGATCAAGGATAACGTTCTCAGCTGGTATTTAGTATTCATTTTCAGAAAAAAGGGTGCTTCATAAGTTAGAATATTTGCTCACATAAAAATGTTGATCTTTTCTTGTCAGAAACCTGAATTTCTCTATTACAGATTTCAAGAAGGTGAGAGTGCAGATTCCATGATCTTTCACTGCTGTGGCTTCCAGTTGTTTCTGCAGCTCTGCAAACCTGGTCACCCACACTGTTGAACTCTTTAGCGCACAGTGATGAACTCTCTTTTTCTCTGAATTTCCAAATCTTGATTATTCAGGCACTCTGTGCAAGAGATGTGTTTTGTACAGTTCTCCAGAAAAACAAACAAAACAAGATCTTTTATCCATGAGGACACAAACATCCAGACATTGACTTGAGCTTTCTAAGCATCAGCTAGTGATTGCCGTCATCCAGCATGTGTGAAATGAATGAAACTGTCCTGATGGGAGTGTGAGCAGTAAACAGTACCATCAATCAAACTAAATAAGACAGGCAATGCAACAGCTGATGGTGTAATAAGGCATGCAGATGAGAGGGCACTTCAGCATAATCAAAAACTCACTTGCCACTGTGCCTGTGACTACATGACCATGCCAGTGTTTGCATGCATGCCAAATTACCAATAATTTCTTATCATGCCAATAATTCATGCTCATCTGCTTACAGCAAAGCAAGAGTGAACAAACATATTTATTTCTCTGCATTAATTGTATAAAAAAAATGATGTTAAGCACCTTTAATCTCAGTGTAGGCTAGATTTTTTACCATGCTCTATGCTGCACTCATCCATTGCATGCTTTATGGTCCTCCAGACAAAGTAATCAGTCCTGGAGGGGAGGATTCCTATCTCACCAATCTGATAAAGATATCAAGCCCATGCCTGTGTTCATCTTGGAGGGCTACACCATGCCTGCCTCTCAATAATAACCCTAAATCTTCACTATAGCCCTCCATCTACTGCTCACTGCCTCAGGCCACTTATATTCTATCAAAACAACCAGCATGGCCATCTCAGTCTCACTACCTGCAGTGCCTTTTACTGCCCTTCCTGTGAGCGCCGGGGCGCTGATGTAACTAAAATACACACCCACTCACCTAACTGCCGACAGGTGGATTGGTTTCCCCTGCAGCACTGAACACACTCCAGAGGGACGAACGGAAAAAACACTGTTTTGCTTTGGTGCCCCAGGTTTCTCATTTCAAATCATCACAGAGAATCAGAGCAACTTTTAAAGTCAGTATTTAATCTTTGAGTGCTTGCTTAACCCAGAGAGTTCTCGGCACATGGTAACAGTCACACCCAGCCGGCATCCGACTGTCTGTCAAATAACCCCCCCCCCCCCCCCCCCCCCCCCCCGCCCCCCTCCTCCCACCCTGCATCTGCCTTTCCTCCTCCTCCCCTTCCATCCCTATTTGACCCAGCACTGCTTTCATCTTCCTCCTCTGAGTACAAAGTGAATGCTGTGCTGCTGCTGGGACCCAGCCAGCCAAGGAAGGAGTCTACCACTTAGACACTGACAACAACCTATAAAATCACCCTCCCTCAACTCTCTCTCACTCTCTCTTCTTTCATTCTCTGCCTCTCTCTCTCTCTCTCCAAGCTCATAAACGCCCAGGCTTCCATTTTGCAGAAAAGACATTTTGCTGTAACTGCTGTGCTGTTCGTTTTCTGGGCTGCAGGATTACAGGTTATTTCCAGGCCTTCAGATATACACTGGCAGACCAGTGTCCCACTGACCCTCCAAAGCCTGCAATTTAGCAGGGTTATTTATGGAGCGAGGAGAACACATCCTCCCTCCTGCTCTCCTCTGCTTTCATGATGCAGGACAGCCACAGAGGCCCCTTCACACTTGTGCCTCAGCCCTCCCCTGCTTGGTGAGCATGGCACTTTCTCTGTGAGTCACAATCCTATTACCCCTCTACGGCCTCGTGGTGGGGCGATAAGAGCAGCCTGGCGCCCTGCAAGAGGGGTAACGCTGAGCCTCCTTTAGCTGCGGTAGGTGGCTTAACTGTAGGAAGAATGCTCCACAGAGCTTTTGGACTCATTTCAGTGGGAATTAACTTTTGCAAAGAGGTGTGTATGTTTGTTAAAGATGAAATTGCCTGCGGAAAAATAAACCAGAATACGGCTGTCCAATCATTTGTAGCATAATAAGCACTGAAATAGACATAAGATAAAATTGAGCTGGAAATGGACTTGTGACATCCGTATAGAAAACAGGACTGTGTTTTAAATATGAGAACAAAAACAATGCATTTTCATACTGAAGAACGAGGGCTTGGATTGAAGCATATTTGTATTTATCTCTCAGTCAGCAGGGTGTCATCTCCTATACGTTTTCACTTTCAGGGACACTGCACTCCCAATAGAAATACTGTCTTTACAAAACATCGTTTGGGTTATTTATGCCCACAATTCAAATTGGTGTCTCTGCTTTTATGTACAATCAGAAGTGGAATTGCTTCTCCTCCTGACTCACTGAATTGTAGCAACAATTGGTACATGCTGGTTGACTCATACGGCAAAAGAAAATTTACACCCTGAATGTAATATTTGTCCACATTGTACTGTATGTGGATGCAAATAGCAACCGTTTCTGTGCAGTGCTCTGACAAATACAGCACACATGACTACAGTGCAGTATATCTCTCTATGTACTTGCCTCTGCTGTGTGCTACTAGGAGCTCTGACACCGTTAGATATATTAAAAAGCAGACAGCCTTTCTTATCCTCCTCCTCCTCACCACCTGAAAGGAAATGAATGTCACCTCATTGAAATGAGGTTTCTTTCATTGGAAAGGAATAATTTTATTTCAGATGTCTATTTGCTATTTGGGACTGCCTTTTCTTTTTCCAAGTCTGATACTGCACTGGCCTTTTAATACTTTTATGTCGGTTTAAATGCAGAAATGCATCTGATATCAAGACCGGTAGTTGGTAGTATGCTGCATGTTTAGTGTACACATTTCATTTGTAGCTGTGTATCCAAGTTTCATGTAAGGCAGCTTGGGTGTCAGCTGAAAGATTGTTTCATTGTAACATGTGTAAGAGTGAGTGTGCTGACAGTGCTCTTAACCCTCTCATCAAAGCCCCAGCTTTCCTCTGAACCCCCTCCTCACTCAGGCCTTTATGTGAGCGTCAATCCCTGTTCAGCCCTGTACACTGCGCCTAATTATGCCGAAGCCAGCATGAGAAGTAGAAGGAGCATCCACTGTACGACTGGAACCCTGTCAGAGCAAGAAAGAGGGAACAGGAGAAAAGGGGCGGATAATTAGGAATCTGGTCCGTTTTCCTTTAACAGTTTTCACTCCTCTCCTTCTCACCCTGCTTCATCTGCATGTTTCAGAAGGTTTCTCCAATTACCGAGGCAGTACCCCCGACCGCTTCTCCATCCGCCACCAGGGGGGAAAATAGGAGGGTGTGTGAGGAGATGGGAAAATGGAAAGGATTCTGAGAACAGTGTGAGTTTGAATTAATGGTTTAAATTAGCAGTACTACAGGATAGACTAAAATTGAAGGTGAGGGATATCTGCATTGTAGTTACTGCTAGAAAGAGAGCTTACTGTTTTTTAGCCGTGTTCTTACTGGCAGCCTGAATCAAATGGACACACAGATGCTACGTATTTCCCAAAAGGGACCTCTCACATGCACTGTACTCCTTAGTAATGGCCGTGTGACGTCAGCCAGGATACGGTGTGAATCAGTAGCCTTGAGGGAACATATAGATGTCATACATTCAAACAGGATTTACACTACTCTATATGAGTCATTGACTGCCTCATGGATTATCAGTCATCAGTAGGACAGCAGCCTTTAAACGACAAAGCACTAAGATCAATCTTATTGAAATATTGACTGATTAGTGACATCTGAGTTTGTAACCTCCAATGCAACCTACACACAGTGTAGATTACAGCCACATGCACGCACACACACATGCAGTAAAACCACCCTCTCACCCTATCTCATTTCTCAGTTTTGCAGAATCAGCTGTAGCAGAGGTGACAATATGATGGTGCTGAGGGAAGGATGGTGAAGGTGAAAATGACTGAAACCAGGCAGGGAGAGTGGACTAGTGATTTGGATTTACTGTCACCTTCTCACATTGATTGGAGTGGAGGTTAATGTTCTGGAGAAAAAAAACATGATAGTATATGTATATTATATATTTGAGTAGCACATAGGGTAGCAGCTCTGCTAGTAAGCAATAATGTCACCTCTGTATGAGGCAGACAGTTGACTACTGAAGGTGTATTTTTGAGCAGAATGAGAGAGTACAAATAGCCATACCATGGTAACTGTAAAAACGAGGCTTTTAAGAGTAAAAAAAAGTGATCGCTATTATAATAGATTTTCCATCAGGCCAAATTTTTTCATTATTTCCCTGCTTACGTGGCTAGCATGGAAGCTCTGGATGATTGTGGCCTCTGCACAGCTGCCGCGTGAAACCCTTTCACTGTGCCTGAACAGAGAAAAAGAGTCTTAAAACAGCCAATTATTACTCTCTATTAGTCCTGACTGCTTAAAATATCAGCTTTGATGGAAAAGGGCTCTTTGATGGAAAAGTTAGATGTTCTTGGCGTAATTCGAATAATGCTTCCAGAGCAAGAATTATAGAGAGGAGCATTTGTAACAGTAACTACATGTATTATCTTACATTTTCACCTGGAAAGGTATTGAAAGAGGGACTTTTACCCTCCAGGTTCGCTTCAGCTACTTTTACTCCAGATCTAGAGTCATTGTTTCCCTTTTCACTTTCCATTAGTTTCCCCCCTAAAATAGCAGACAGCAGCAAAAACCTCTGTAGCTAATCTCCTCTTTCCTGGTTGGTCAGTATCGGCCCCTTCCTCGCTCTGCCGCTCACTTTCAGCAGAAATTAGGATGTATGAATTCATTGGGCTGGCTGTGGCTGTAGTCGTATAAAATGAACACATGTGAGCCCCGTGTCAAGCCATGTGTGCATGCTACACATCCACGGATATACTATCACTTTATTTTTCTGTTGACCCCATAATTCTCAGTTGTCCATGATTTATAACCGAAAATTGCTACAAAATCCCCCCCTACTGCTCTGCATTCATACACAGAAACCAATGAGAGGCATGTCATAGCTTCTTATGAATAAAAATGGATAATATTATAGGGGTGGGTCATTTCAACCATGTAATGTTGCTGTCATTTCTACTTTTCAGAGCCCAATGTATGCCACACTAGAGAAATATCCCCAGATCCCATGAGAGAAGTTTCATTCTCATACAGCCATAAGTCCTGCAACATCCTCAGAATATGAAATCAGCCAGCAGAAATGGATGGAAACAAAATTGCCAGGGGGTATAATAGGCAGCCCTATTAAAAACATACTGCGGTCATAAGAGAAGTTAGTGTGGTTACAAGGTCATAGTGGGGAGCAACCTAATTTACTGAGGATGGTAATGTTGCCTAGAAATGATATACAGTACTCACCTAGCAGTATTAAGGTAGAAAGCCTCTCCTCTAATGCATTAGTGTCACGGCTTTACTAATTAGTAAATGACCTCTCTGATACCAGTTTGGATAGCGCCTTGCCAGAGATTTGACCCTTTCAGCCAAATAGACTGGCACCGGAATATGCAGTGAAAAAAAAAAAAAAACACAGAGAGAGAGTTAGTTTTAGCCAACACAACACTCAACAGATTAACAAAGCACCATATTAACCTTCAGGTGCATCTAATTGTTGGGAAATTGAATGCAGCTCTCTGTGAGGGGGGGATCAATATATCGAGCTGGCCTGGCTTACAACCTCTAATCCTGCAAATCTTCTTGAGGTCCTGAAGTGCTGTATTGAATATCTGAATGACTCGGATAGCACTGCTTAAGCATAATTTATGTAATGCGTCTGCCTGTGTCCAGATTCATTCCCGCTCGAGCCCGGTGATTTTTCAAGATCAGTCGACCTTTGTCTCATCAAGATATATTTAGCTGCAGTGCCCGTTGAAGCCTTGGCACAAAAACTTTGAACCTGCGTTGCTTTATCTGCAGCTTGCCAAGACTATCGTGTCCATGGCCTCTATGATCTGTTCAAACTTTATCGGGCTTTTGCTTGATCTAAATAGTAAAGATACACAACTACAGATAGAGAAACATCTGAAGCTATTGATCACAGTATAGCTGGTTCATCCTCTGACAAATCTAGTGTGGCACAGGGAAAGTGAAATATCTCCTTTGTGGAGAGCTGAGTGAAGGCTATCTCCCAAATTCATAATGTTTATCACAAAAACAAACTGCCACTTGTCTTTGTTTAGAAGCTGCACTCTGCATGTGCTAATTTTAAGGGAAATAACAAATGCACTTACTTGCTACATTTTTTCAAGTGCAAATCTGTTCCTCTTAATCAGATTTTTATTTGTTATTTCTAATTATCCATATAAAAACACATTTAGTGTCTTTGGACTCTTTAATCCAGTGAGTCCTGTCATTTGTGCAGGGTGAGTCTGCCCTAAAGCCTCCTCTCTGTCCCCTCAATCACAGGTTACTGTGCCACTTGTCATCTGCAGTCAGGCCTGTTATTGAGAGGCTTCCCTCAGGCCGCTTCTTTGTCTTTAGTGGCTCGATTAAATTAGAGTGACACCTGGCATGGATCCTCAGCTGTAATGGCCCTTTCATCCCATCCCTTTTATCAGCATAATAGACCTCTGATGAAATATTACAAACCCACAGATCCTTCTCTGTGCTTCACTGAACTCTCTGTGGGGTCGGAGGAAACAAGCCATTGGTTCATGAGACTTTAATGATACAGCAAATTAAAAGGATGTATTCAAATAGGAATGAATAACATCAGGAAACAGCCAACCGTTTGCATTTCTCAGATATTGTAGTCATTGGATAAATTACTTTTGAAATTACATGAGCACTCTAATCACATTAAACGTATGGTTAGTGACTCGTGCACACTTGTCTTGTTGAAGTGGTGGTGGGCGGTGATATTTTTAACCTCTCCAAGTCAATGGCTGAGATTGTGCACGAGAGTTTGCTACTATTCCTGGAAATAGAAGACTGCGTTGGAAAGACAGCCTTCTTGTGTTGGTTTACAGCTACACATTGCCATATATAATACATTTTATGCACCTTTGTTATGCAAAAGAGGCATGATGAAAAGAATTTCATCATTGAGAAATGGAATTCTAGCTGCCCCTCCTCCTCCCAATGGTCATGAATGTTGCTGGAGGTGCAGCAGGAAAATCCCTTCCACTCCAATCTTGTTGAGCGCTGACGTACTTGGCCTTTTGATATTTCATGTGCCTCCTCTGTGCCACAGAGGGATCTGCAAGGAGATGTGGGGTGGGGGGGTGGGGGGGGGGGTGCGCACAGAGCAGTCAAACCTGTATCAGACACTCTCAGATTCATAGTAGACAGAGAACTCTGTGGATGTCTAAGCTAGTGCAGAAACTACGGGCTGCGCCTTTTCAGTGAACCCTGTGTCGGCACTCTGATGAAAGATATTAATTATTCACATAGTATCTTGCTTACAGTATCAGTGCATATTTCCTGACTTTGCACATTTTGAGCATATTTAACTACATTCTATTGTCCCACCGTTAGTCGCAAATGCAAATGCTGCAGAAAATTGCAAACAGTTGTATTTTAGCAGAGGATGCTCATGAATGTTCTGTTCTTGCTCTACTTGCTCCTCATGCTGCCTTGGGTGACAACATAATAATTGATAGTGAAAGAAATTATGTCGGAATTAGATGCGCTACTGGTTGGTTAATATTACATCTCTCTGTTGAGTCTTTGTTGCCTTGGGGTGGTCAAAATCTTCCACAACACAAGTTATCTGTCAGAGAATCCAAAGATTCATCCTGTTTTTTTCTCGAATTTTTTGCCGTCAGTAATTAACTCACAAATTGTTTAAATATTAATCCAATTAAAGTTAAAATCTTAATATGTCAGCAGCATATATATCAAGCCAAGTTTTCATTATAGTTTAATTTTGAAAAAACATTACAGCTGAAATCTAATTCCCACATTTATGCTGTGCTTCATAAACATGATTGTACATTTTCTTATTATTTTTTCCTTTGATCCCTCTACTATTATTAACTGCATAAACATGACAGCTGTGACGTCTGCCCACACATTGACAACAATGGACATGTATGTATAGTGCACTCCCTCCTTTACCACCATGTGAGAAAACACATGAGGCATATATTCCACCTCCTCTGAATGAATTCATAATGCTCATCCCACGCCTGTGTACGTGTGTGACTGCCTGCCAGTATAAACACATATTACTCACAGTCATGCAGAGAATGGGGTCTGTTTGGGATGAGTGCTTCAAATAAAGGTCTGGGGCTCTCTTTATCTATCATTCACACATAATTTCATTATTTTCATAGGACCTACAGTATAGGAGGCTGCATTCATCAGAGCTGTCACGTGTCAAAGCATGTATAATATGTTAATTCAGAGATACACGGCCTGCAGAAGAACATAAAACACACAAAGTCGAACAAGGAAAACTTCCACAAAATGCTACACTTTTATTCATCTCATGTCCTGTGATTATTTCCAGCAGCTCAGAGCGAGAACAGCTTTGGTATCTCAAAGGGAAGTGGAAATAAGGGGAAGGTAAGGCACAGTAAAGCTTAAATTGAGGCCATTATTGAGGGCAGTGAGGGAATAGTTTGGGGCTCGACTCAAAAAAGCATAAGCAGGGAGAGTTTTAGGTAGGTCAGATGAACACTAATGGAAACTCCTCTAAATCTCTCAAATAATCTAAAGGTGCAGCACATTGAATACTCACCCCTATCCTGACAATTAGAAAAGATATCTCTCTTACGTTTTACTGTTTAAAGCCAAATAATCTGATGTAACACTGAATTTAAACTTTGACTTCCCTTATCTGATTCTTCATAAATAAATAACTCCTGACATTTTCTAGCAACTTTGAAACCGGGTTTCTTTCTGACAGCGGAGGCAGCTGCAGCTAATTATCTGAGTTAATGGTAAGATGAGAAAGGATTCTTTGCTTCGCCAACATCAGATTCATCATCAGCTTGACAATTAGGCCGGGATCGTGCAGCTGTGAAGATGTTTGTGTAGGCAGATGATAGAAATGTGATGGTGCTGTGAATGCAGGAGTATTACTCTCAGTCCTTCTTTGACTGAACATTGAATCTCTGCTTCCCAAGATATAATGAATTGTGTGACACTTGCTTTTACTGTTCGTATTAAACTAGAATTGCCAAGATAATGCCTTTTTGAACGGTGCTAATTGCCTAGACTTTTAGATACAGTAACTAGCTTTCCCTGTGGTAAGCAGGACATAAAAAGGGCAGAGGAACAGGAGATAGCGCTCTACTTTTTAAATTGGGCCACAAAAGCAGGCTGGTAGAGCTCAGTTGGATTTCAAAGAACTCGGGCACAATATCACTGCACAGTAGATGTTATTATACTCCTTGCAATAATTCTGACAGAAATTGCCGGTGTGGGAAAATGTCCGGTCACTTTTAGGTTAAACGGGGGGGAAATGGGCATTCAGCAAATAAAATTCTCGTTTTGAAATGTGTATTCAGGGATGGGAAATGTATGCCTCTAGTTGTAAAATTGTGCTGACTCCCAGTCTAGTTGATTTGTTTGACAAAAGAAATACCTTGTTTCCAGTATAATGTCTCTGTTGATTACCAGACTCCCCGCTGCCAAGTGATAAGATTCTATCGCAGATAATGACCGAATATGAGAAATGGCGCTGTTAAACCATTCTTCTGGCAATAACTATAGGCCCACAGTACATTTCTATTCATATTTGTACAAACTCGAACCATGAATGCAATCGTTTAAAATCTGTCACTTCACATTTTCTTTGTGCTTACCAGGAAATAATTAAACTGGAAAGCCAGATTTCCTGGGTTTCGAGTTCTGAATGAATACACACAAAGCTAGGCTCCTGTGCCTCTCTGTGCTCTTTCTCTACCTCTGTATCACTCTCTATCATACATTAAAACGCATTAGCCACCCTCTATACGGTGCAGGAAGAGAGAGAGAGAGAGAGAGAGAGAGGGAGAGAGAGAGAAAGAGAGAGAGGGAAAGAGAGCATGTGTACAAATGAATCAGTGCTGTTTGTTGTTCTTTTTCAGGCTCGAGCTGTTTCAAGTAGCTTTTTTGAGAGAGCCGCAGATCATGTTTAGTAAGCTCACTCTCATTATATCAGACCCTGGGGAGGGAAGGGCCCTCTCACTCCATACTATCAAAGCCATGGAGCTGCCTTAGAGGACATGCTTCAGTATGAATAGAGGCTCTAGAGTACATACAAAAAGTAGCATGCTCAGCCCTCATCACCTCTCTCAGCGGGAAGCTGCCAACATTCAAGGTTTTGATCAAGCCTTGCCGTAATGGCTGTGGGTGACAGGTATACGAGACCATAGTTGTGGGAATAAATAGCTTGATTAGCATAATGCATCACCAACAAATTCAGCTTTCAGGGCATGTGAAAGAACTACTTTTTGCCTGAGTGCAGCATTCATATACCTTCTGGGATCGTATTTCATAGGACAAACACAATTATGTAAACAGCATATTTACCTCTGCACCATTGGAAGGTAATATAATTTACTTCCAGTGTGTGCCTGATACTCCTTCACTATGTTGTCTGTATTTTTGGCTGCTTTGAATAGGCTCTGAATCTCCCATTGTCCACCGAAAGCGTATTTCCCCTCTTCTCAGCAATCATAATTCACCTGATACACGACGCGCTTACCTCCAGAAATCCTAGCCATATTGATCCATCTGGAGCCGAGCGACATCGCTATAAACAGGCTAATCTAACATAAAAGCTGGCCTCTCAATGCCCCAGCCTGTTGAAACGATTTAGCTCTGCCTGGTAGCAATGAATAAATAAATAGATAAATGAGACACACAATTGCAGGGCCGATCCTGCAGTGAACCCCAACCACATGCGACTGGAGGCAACGGCTCAGAGATAGGAGATTATTTGAAATAATATCCCTTACATTTTGCAGCTCTTTAGCACCGCGGGGTCGGGGATGTGGGATGACAAAGAAGCGATGGTGGCCTATCATCAGTCAAACCCCTGTCTTGTTCCTGTCTCCACCTGTACCTTGTGCAAACTTTGTGACCTTTTACCATTCTCACACATGATTAATTGCTACTTTGACTGTCCACTAATAATCTATGTGATAATTATCAAGGGAATGACTACCTCACCTGAATACTAGTCAGGTCAGACTTGCCACCTACCTCTGTCCCTCTCTTTCAATTCTCCTCTCACCCCCTGCCTTGTTCCTCCTTGACTGGCTGCTACAGTATGCTGAGGTTAGTGCAATAAGGTTAGCGGGGGGCTCAAATACCCTTACATCTGTCAGGATTACAGCAATTCATAGTAACCTTCAGCAGCCCTTGCCAGATGCTCTCATAACACTTACGGGGCAGTTTTTGCACTTAGAATTCACCAGTATAACCTGTGCTCCAAACACTGTTGCACAGATACATGTGTACCTCTGGAGAAAACATATGGTTTAGGGGGGCTGTAGGGGAAAAGAGCTTTGAGATTTCCTTTGTGATTTGCTGAATTAAAAAACATATTTTTAAATTATTTTCTTTGATGAATTCTTTAAGCCCACAGCTGTGTTTCCCCCCTCTCTTCAGCCATTACTAATTCATTGACATTTTGCTAGGATGGAAATTACCAGGATGTTGAGGGTTGGATATGTGATTGCCGGCAGTATGCAGACTGATGTTTGAAACAGTCAAACAACAGGCCACGGTTCTTTTGAGCTGGAGCCCTTCCACTCACCGGTTTGTTTGCTGTTTATAGCGGTGAATTGTGGTGGGGGGGGTTTTTACGCAGATTTAGGAGACATTTCTATCCTCCACACCACATTAATATGCCCAGTAGTCAGTGATATGATTGTTTGTGCAGCATGTTAACCACGGTATAAAGAAACATCACTATCCTTCTTAGATACCAAAGGACCTTTTTTGTTCTGTTCACAGACTGATCTACACTTGAAACAATCAATCTTAGAGAGCATGAAGAATGTTGATCAGTGGTAATCCACAGTCCTCCCTCAAGTCTCAAGTCAGATTGAATCTTTTCATCCTTAATTCGTATTGAACAGTAATTAAACCCTTAATAAGACTTTCCTGGGTAATATGTGCCCAGTCTGTGTCAGTATCCACCAAGTGTGTTTTCCCTTTTCCCTCCCCCTGCTGAACCATATGTTTATTCCAAAGCCTTTGAGCAGAATTCCCAGTAACATTTATAGTTACAGATATAATAAACAGATATAAGACTGTAAACACGTTGAATTATTAAAATATCTTTGATAAAGTCGAACAGGATGCATGCACTCTATGTGCGAGTAAGCAATCCTCACAATTGAGATTTTTATCCTTTACTGTTACTATTTGGAGGAAAATATTGTATCGCCACAGTGACTTCCTCATCAGTAATACATGGTGACTCTTTCATTTCCTTTACTGACAAACTAATTATAATTAGACGCCTAACCATGCATTTTATTCTTAGCCCTGTGGGATTTAATTGCATTTCATTCATAGTATTAAAATGGTTACCCACAAAAATTGTCATCTCTCATTGAATAAAAAATATTCTGTTTTCACCAAGTATGGCCTGATCACATAATGAGTTTATGATAGATTTATATCTTAGAGGGTTTTGGAAGACTAATATCTACTTTGCAATAGCAAATAATTAGAGCTGCCAACACAACTGCTAATTGAAGCCTTGCTATTGATCAGTCGTTTTTGGGACTGTGGGACTTTTTTACAGAGCAGCACTGGTCCCACCACAGCTCTGGCAGTGAAATAGTTGCTTCTGGCAGCATGTCTGCCTTTTGAACTTGCTGTTACCAACACTTTAAAAATAGCAGATCAAGAAACACTGTACCTGTACTGTACCTGAACTGTAATTTTAGATCATTTACATTTGCAAAATAAAAACGTGAGCATGTCTGTGTGTCTGTGGAAAGCAGGCCTGCTTCTGACTCCTGGCACATTCTAGTCCCCTGCCACCTCCAGTGCAATTAATGATCTTGCTTACAACATTAGCGCCACAATCATGAAAAATCACACTGAAGCACCGAGTCCCCCAACATATTGAGTTCAATTCATCAAGGGCTTCATGCTCATTGGCGATGTCAAACTTAGTCTCAGCGTTATTGAGTGCATTGGTAATCAAGTACCTGCCATAAGCTCCCAGGAGTGATTATCTTTTTGAACATACAGTTCACGAAGAGATATAATGCATCTTGAGATTCAGTAAATGACTCATCTTGTTTTTGAGTTTTACAGCAAATCAGGTACTAAAAAAAAGTGAAACTCAATAATCTATAAAGGGTCTTTGTTAATCCATTGTTTTGTCAGTGTACAGGAAATTGTACCTGTGATTGGGATTTTTAACTTCACATAAAACACAAGCACAACACTTCTGAAAAGTGTTTCTAAGACAAAGATTTATACAAGAGAAGAAATCCCCTTTTGAGACTTGCTGTCTTTTTTTTATCAGCACACAGACACATCAACATCAACTGTGGGTCAAACAGCCAGGATGGTATGCTGGGAATTCAACACTTTGGAGTTTTCAAAGGTTTGAGATTGTTATATCATTCATTCTCTATCTCCTGACACTTGAAAACATGTGATGGCCATATCAAGGAGGCATTCTGTGACAAGACTGTAACCTGTAAAAATCTGAGATTGTTAAGATGCCTTTGCAGAAGTGATTGCGCATTAAAAAGCCATATTTAAGAGTTGTTCTCATTAAAATTCATATTAAGGTGGGGTGGTGTAATGTTGTGTTGTTCAGTACGATGCAAAATAGAGTTAGACTTTGAGGGAAAGTGGCATAAAGACAGGAATCATCAATCAACAGACAGCTCTCCTTGGCATTGTAAATCACTGCAGTGCTGAAGGGCATCATCTGTCCCCATCTCCTAATTTCAGACAAAGTATGAAGCATTATCAATTTGATAGCATCTCTTTTTACAGATGGGATGCACAGCCAATATGTACCACTCGTGTTGTTTATTTGCATCATCAACAATCATACACATTCGTTGGTCTCCCAGCGCTGTAGCACGTAAACACAGGACATGAACACCAGTTTGCCCATCCATTGTCCTCACCAGACAAGCCCGTGAATGTTTATCCGACACCAGAAAAAAATATCCAGTAGCACAGGAAATCAAAAGAATTTGCCTCATTAAAAAGAACAAGTAACACATTTGATTACAAACCAACATCAGTACAATTCTGAAGCATATAACATATGCTTCTCCAAATACTGACACTGTATGATCACATTTGGAGGGAGTGCTCAGCAGTTCAGAGTGCACAGATTTTCAACAAAGAGAAGTCCATAAGATAAACAGTTTCTAACACAGAATCAATCATTGATCTTTTTGCTGTAAACAAAACCAAGGTGCCAGAACAATTAGTAGTACACATTAGATGAAATGGAACCAGTCTGACCACACTGTGAGTACTGCAATGCAGACAGTTTTAGATAGAAAACCAAAGAAATCTTTCACTCTACCATGTAGTGGTGAATGGTGATCACTTCAAGTCCTAATTTTCACTGTAAACATAATGTCACTGATCTAACTGAATTATCACTGTAGTGACTGAGATGAGTGTAGGTGCAGAGCAACATGCTACAGAGAGATAGGGGTTATGTGTCTCATTATATCTAGTGTTCCCTAATCTAAGACCCCTCAAGCCCTCTCTAAGTGCCCCTTTACTAGATTCAAAGTATCAAAAAGCTGCAGATACAATTTCAACCACTCAAATACAAATGCCTAATGGGTTTTACACACTACAATAGGACAAACAGTGTTTTTTGACCGTAATTTTATGTTGGTATTGAGTATCATACAGCCTTTTTCACTTCCATTATAATGCCAATGATCCAGACTGAGTAATGACATGAAATACTCATCATAGAATAGAGAATGTGAAGTATTGCTGCTATATATGTATGTTCATTCTATGCAAGCATAGAAATAATAAACATACTGTAGCATATTCATCATATAAGATATCTCTGTGGTCAGCATTGGCCACAAATGTGGCATCATATACATTTCAGAATTTACATATTTTCATATATACAGGCACATCTAGTGCAAGATATTTTTTTTTTATCTTTTAGGACTTTTGTTCATCTGCATATTTGTACAATCCAACATCTGGACACATATTTCTGGTCCTACTCAAGTGGACCATTTACTAAAATCAAAACCACATAAGACCTTTTCTGAGGTCTGAGATCAGAATTTTTTTGAATAATGCTGACAAAAATAAATAACAGAAAGTGACACTTTGCACAAAGTGATAATTTTCTCTTTTACATAGGTGCACTGAAAATCAGTCAGCTGTGTGCGCAGGGGTTGTCAAGCATAGAAGATAAGCTCAGGAATCTGACCCCCCTGAACCCCTGTGCCATTAGTGCTGTCTGAGGAGCACTGGAATTGAAATGTCACTTTCCCACACTGCACCTCTGTCATCCCTTCCTGTCCGAAGTAGCTCAGCTCATTCCCATCCAGAACCACACTGGCAGTGTAGAAGGTATCGGGCTCAATCTGGACTGGATACTCAAACCACACTGGGAAAGTGTTGCTGGAACCGTCAGAGAAGTATTTGCTGAGGTTTTGTCCCAGCAGAACTCCTTGACGTTTGAGCTCAATCTTGGCACTGTACTCTGCTGAGCCACAGCTAGATCCATACAGTCCAAACCCAGCGATAAAAACTCTTTTATCCACTGCAAACTGTATACTGTCACAGCGGCCTCGATAACGCCACTGATTGCTTCGGTAGGCACAGGACTGGAATCTGTGGCAGCGCTGGGGTGTCAGGCCCTTCCTGGGCTGGCTGACAAACTGCAGCTCAGGCTTCTTGGCTGCTGTGTACCACAGGAAGATGTCATTGGTCTCATTAAGAGTCAACACGCCCGACTGGGCTGCTCCATTGGCAAAATCATCCAGAGCCATTGTAGGGATACGTATCAGGTACATGGCCTTGCCCAAAACCTTGCGCTTGTTATCAGTCGATGAGGTGAGCTCCTGTCTCTGGCACTCAGCATCAGCCCAGCTGAGCGCAGCCTCAAATACCACTATCTCTTTAGCGTTGAGTGTCTCACGCTGTAGGATGCTCTCAAGGGTCTGGGCGTCGATGTCGCAGAAGCCCTCAGAGCGTAATGCCAGCTCAGCCTGGGCATCAATCACCTCCCAGCAGCGCTGTGTCAGCTCTGGCTCCTCAAACAGGCAGCTCTGGGAGAGTAACACGCAGGCATTCTTGGCACTCAGGCTGGTCTCCAGGAAGTTGACGCAGGCACGTGCCAGGTGAGGGACAATGTACTTCTTGGCAGCATAAAGAGTGGCCAACACTGTGTCAGCACTAAGGTCAATCTCATCGCAGTAAATGTACCTGTTGACACAAAAATGTGACTCTCAGCTATATAGACATAAAAAAACTGGGAAAGCCGCACACTCATAACTGATGAGTTTATTTCAACAAATGAAGTTCAACATTCCAGCAAATGCCTTGATGTCTATGAACATTAAACAGGGCAATGATGTGAGGGTGTAATATTAATGTGTGTGTGTGTGTGTGTATGTATATATATATATATATATATACATATCACTGAAATAGCCAGAAGAGTGCACTCAGTAGTGCAGATCTCTGCCAGGTGTGTACAGTCAAGATGGCGGAGAAGATAATAGAAATGGGGATTTATTCATGTCATATTGTGCCTAACTTTAGTGCACCTGGCGGAGATAACTAGAAATTTTTAGACAATTATGGTTTAAACTGACTGACAGTATTACAGTATTGAAAGCAATGGCATCGCGGCATCTGCTCAAAAACAGTGGGGGAAAATGATGAAATGGGATTCTAAACAGAGTGAAATCATTGTGCAAACCAATCAAACCAGCCAACAAAATAGTTTTCTGTGGGCAGAAATATGTGTCACCAGAAACTGCATTTGAATCATTTATATTTGAATTTGAATTGCTCGACTTAAGATAAGATAAAATGTACTTTAATGTCCCCGTAGGGAAATTTGTTCTGGACTCTATCCTGTAGTTCCACAGAAGATAAAATCATACATATTGCATAGTGAAAGAAAAAACAACAGCACATGGTTTCCATACACATACACAGTTTACACATACACTTGAATAATTGCATTAAAAACCTGAATTTGAATCATATAATTTGACTTTGTAGTGTTTAACTTGAGTAATTGCATTGAAAAACTGGATCTGAATAACATAATTTGAAACTGAATTAATTAGTCTGGAACTGAATTCCAATAAACTTAAAATTGAAGGTTATATTATGAAATTGAATTCAGTTGCTTTGAAACTGTATTTGATCTTCACTGAAAATTCAACTTTCTATCGACTTCCACATTCAGTTCTCACAATTCACATTCAGTTTACTGAGACTCACATCCGGTTGTTGAGGAAGAGCAATTGAGTGCAGATTCACAGACCTCCTAAGTTCAAGTACCAAGTACTGTAATGACAGGTGCTTTTCATTTAGCTAATGTGTCTCCTTGCTTCCTTCACTCATGTCTCATCCTCACGTCTCAGCTCCTCCCAACGAGGATGCGAGAAAGAGATGCGAGGAAGGGACGTGAGGATGGAGGAATTAAATTCATCCCATGGGACGTCCTCGCTCACTCTAGTATCATGATGCACATCACCTCATCTCTCAAATATGTAGAAGTCAGCTATCACTATGTAGAAATTATTAAGTAACAGTTTGAACTCTAAAGTTTAAACTTAAAACTTAATAATTACTTAATAATTTCTGGGCCAGCCTAAATATTGAGAGCTGGAAGGAAAACACCTGATAACTGCTCCAGTGTTTAATTATTTGATTATAGATCTACAGTAGTATCTGGCTGTCACAGAATATGACACAAATAGACAAGTTAAATCCATTAATTAACACCGACGAAAAGGAGCAAGAAAAACAGCTGCAGCCTGCAGAATATGTTTAAATAAAATATTGCTTGTTTAGTTTGTGAAAGTCCTTTTCAGGCTCAGGATGATTTTATAGGAGACATGCAGCTGTGTGACATCATATTTTCCTGAAGGAGCTGAGACATACTGGAAATGGAAAAAAAGAAAGGAGAAGCCTTCTGGCTTATGAAGAAAAATAATAAACTTACAAGAGTCTTTTATGATTGATTCACGATTCAATAATTTTTATTTTATGAATAAATATGAAAAGCTGCTGTTGGTGCCGTCATTCCTGTTCCACCGGTACTTTTCCTGATCTGCTGTATTAAAACAACAGCCTCACTGTTTACTGTCCCATCAGATCAGCTGATCAGTCAATAAACACATTTGATCAAAAAAAACTTCCATAGAGGATACACCTGCGGTTCCTCGCTCTAAGCTTCTCCAGGAGCCTCCTCTCTCCTCACTCCTCTTCTCCTTGAGGTGCATTTAAGGGATTGGATGATCCTCGATGATGGTGGAGGGACAGCCGGAGGATGGAGGAGAAAGGATGCAAGGGAGCATAAATTGGCCAAATGAAAAGCACCCCATGGATCAATGGGAGTGAAGGAAATGGTCAAAAATAGATACTGTTGCAGAGGGAATAGGTGCTGATTGGCCGAAAAGGAGTTCTGTGAATTTGCACTTGATTGCTCTTTCTCACCAACCATATGTGTGTCTCAGTAAACTGAAATTAAATTGCAAGAACTGAATTTGAATTGTGAGAACTGAAAATGGAAGTATATAGAGAGTTGATTTTTCAGTGAGGATCAAATACAGTTTCAGAGCAACTGAATTCAATCTCATAATATTACATTCAGTTTCAAGTTTTATTGGAATTCAGTTCCAAACTAATGAATTCAATTTCAAATGATAATATTCAGATTCAGTTTTTCAATGCAATTACTCAAGTTAAACAATGCAAACTCAAATTATGTGATTTAAATTCAGTTTTTTTAATGCAATTATTCAAGTTGAGCAACTCAAATTCAAATATAAATGATTCAAATTCAGTGTCTAGTGACATATTTCTGCACATAGTTTTCCTCCTACAAACTTTTCTACCACCTACTGTAGCTCGCCTTGCAAAGACAGAGAAAACAAAACTGAAATAAAAGTGATGGAGGAACAGCAGGAAGGAAGTATAGAGAATAATATGGAGTGATCCAGCATGAAAAGTGGAAAGTGTAATGTAATGAATGAAACGAAAATAGACATATAGATTCTGTCTCTGAGACACAGGAAGAAAACACTTCATTTCAGCGATTATGTACGTAAAGATGACATTAAGAAAAGAAAGTGCTGCAAGAGCAAAAAGAGCAAGGCCAGTCACAGGAAGTGCTGTATGTTGCAGAGTTTAGACAGAGGAGAATCACTTACTTCAACATTGCCAGAAAGGCAGCTGGTTCCACATCTGGAATGTGGATTTCATCCTTGTTTTCAGCCAGTTCACCATAAAACATGGCATGGAACACTGAGCTGCCCACAGCCAAAACATACTGTTGGAGGAAGAGAAAACACAGTGCGAGAGGCAAAAAAGAAATGAAAACATGTCCTAGTTAATCTGGAATTTCACTGGAAACTACAGTACATTTTGTGTAGTAACTTTTGGAAAAAAAAGAGAAAGATTAGTTGTAATGGTAAATTTACTGAATCCAGCAACACATGTAACTCTTCTTTACATAAAAACACAAATCTCCTCATGGATATTGAACAATGCCTCAATTCTAATCACTGAAGATTGAACCTGTTGAGTTTCTCACATAATGAGCAATGCTCAGCCAGATAGTATTTCCCCTGAGGACAGAGAGGCAGATTTCTAATGAACAAGATTGCCTCTGATAAAAAAAAGGAATTCCTAACACAACTGAACTGAGTGCAACAAAAGTTCAATTTACTGAAATTAATAACTTATGATGAAATCAGATGCAACACAATGCAGCTAATAATTTCAAGAATAAGCACAGTATGTAAGGGTATGAATCCTGTAATTATACTTAAGCACATTCATGTTTTAGGTCTGTGTGTGCACGCGTGTGTTCGGTGCGTGTGAGTGTGCAGCACAAGTATATGTAGGTGGGTAAGTGGGTGGTATAAATTTCCCAAAAAAGGCACACAGTCTTGCTCTGAAGTGATTAAATTACAGTGAGCCCAATCTAAAATAAACCTTGCAAATAAGGGCTTTTCAAAAACAATGATGTTACACACTGAAGTGTATGTTTCTTTTTCACAAAGACAGGTCAGCTGAGACACAGTTGCTCTGTCATATGGATTTAGAGATCAGTATATGAATACTGCATATAGGGAATATGATTAGTCCTACCTCTTGACCCGTTGTATTTTACAGATGTTCATTTGAAAGATATAGCTTTGTAAATAAAATCATACTGCATGTCTGAATTCCTGCCAAATGGACACAATAAAGATCACTGTGCTGAACGTCATAATGTTCCATTTGCATAATGTCTCAGCATAAAGTGCAGCCCAGTCATCCTCAATGTCCTTCCGTAACTGCTTTCGCAAAATGCACAAAGTGCACTGCAGCTACCAATCATAGATAATCCATTTGGGTCCCATATAAAGTCCAGAAAAGATGACCCTTGCTGGACTAACAGTGTTGATGTGGGATGGACAGCAATGCCAAATTCATGGTTCTAAAACCCCTTAACAGACTTAATGTGAATTTTATAATCATATTCAAATGGAGTCAGAATGATTATGTGCTTTTAGATTATGCTCATAGTCAATCATTCATGTGAACATCTTGAAAAAACAATGAGGTCAGAGGGCGGATTGAACAAAGAAGTCAGAGGATGTCGACCTGCAGCTTTCAACTCGCATAAACAGGATGAATATATAGGCCTAATTATGATAATCATAATCATAGCTATTTAAAGTACATTTCATTGTACTGCCATTCCAAAATCCAAAAGCTAATCAAGTAAATGAGTACAAAAGTGTTTATAGGATGTGAGGTGCAGAGTTGAATGCACCTAATTCTATGTCTTATCATTGTAACTGCGTGCTGTTGAATGTATTTGATTAAAAGTTGAGTAATTGCGGAGCTGTTTCTGAAAAGCTGAGCTAAAGAAGAGACAAAGGCGATCCATTCTGTGTTGAGATGACTGCTGGAGAGGATATCCCTTCCTCCTTCGCTCACTCACAGCTTCTATCCTTCAGCCTCATTTACATAAATAATTGAGGACTGTCTCGAAAAGACACATGGTGCGGAAGTGAGAATGGAGCACAAAGGATTTCAGTTAAATTACTGCTGGCAGCGAGGAAGATTATTTTTATGCTGATATGATGTGAACAACATTGGGTCGGCTGATTGCTTGTTTGTTTATTTCCTCTCTGCTAACTGTGATTTTACTGGTTAGGGAAATTCTTACTCTGTGTCCTGGCAGCCGCTGCGTCCTTCCAGGCTGACCCACCACAAAGTGAACATCTGCCATCAGCTCATTGTTGAACATTACTGAATTTCTGAAAAGGGAAAGAAAGAAAAATACAGAAGAAAACAAATTTTATATACTTTATTACTTGTATATTTGTTCTAGGAGCGAGGAATAGGAGATATTAAATGATGATCAGTGCATATAAACTCACATATACTGTATGTATTTTATGAGAATAATAAAACTCATACCAACTAGTTGCCAGAGTCTTTAGCAGAAGTTCAAACAAAGTTGTAAATTACATGTATTTTTATCTTTCCTGCTACTCCTCTATAAACAAGACTTTTATGATTGTATGGAGTGTCCCTACTGATCAGGCAAGACTGAAGATTAATTTAAAAGTCTTACACATCAAACTAAAAATTATTTAATGTCTCAATCATTTTTGAACTTAAACCTATGCAAAGAGGTAACTGAGACAATCAACTGAATGGAAAATCCCCATTTTGAAAGAATGAGATCAACAATAAAGCTGTGTTCATATATTATTGAGTAGTGGAACATGTCACAGGGGTGGATAAACAGCCCCATGATGTTCTGGAGAGACAACAAAGCCAGGTCGGAAAGCACACATTTTGCTCTGGACCAGCTGGGGTCTTTTACTGATAGGCCAAGGTAAATATTTAGATTTTAGTACAGAGCAACCTCTGCCTGTTGTGCATATCAAACGCACCTGCTGTCTGTCCACCCTCTGTTATGTCAGAGCGACAAAGTCTGCAAGAGCAGAGAGGGTGTAAACAGAGATACCCCCAGCAGATTGAGGGCAGGGCGGAGGGAACACCCACTCACACTTGAACCCATACATACACACACACACACACACACACACACACACACACACAGAGGAACACACACACAGCAGTATACATTCAAGACTAGTTTTTAGGACACATTTCATTTTTATTAATTATATTGAGTTTCTGTTTATTCTTTCAGAAAACTAGCATTACAAATTCAGTGAAAACATGCCATTCTAATCTAACTTTCTTAGAAAATTTCAAATTAATTCATTTTGACTTCATCTTCTCTGTTTGTAATGTTTATGAGACATGTTGGGAGCAGCAGTAATGGTCCCTGGCTCAAGAAGAGGCTGGCTGGTTGTACCTACCTTTCTCTTATAGTGGAGTACAGTCCCTGCCAGTTACAGTTCTGAATGGTGTTGTTGTTGTTGAGGTTCTGCTGCTGGTACTGTTGCACTGTGGTGGTGGAAGCCGGCTTTTTGGTGGGAAAAATGTCAGCTGCCATTTTCTTCTTCTTCTTGCTCCTCAGAGTGATGATCTCATAACAGACTGGGGGCAGCTTGGAGCTGCCACTGGCATTCCCTTTCTTGGAGCTTTTACTTGACTTGCTTTTTACTGACTCAGGAAGCATTAAGAAGAAAGTCAGACATTTCATGTTCCTTCCCTTGGCATCGACCATGAGTGTGTTCAACTGCCGAGCAGTGGGAGTGCATGCAGAGAAGACATTCACCAGGAGTGGGCAGGTGCGAGGGAGGACTCGGGAAGAGGACAGCAGAGACTTGAGCTGTACTCAGCAGCACGGTAGTCAGAGATCCTGTCTGAGGTTTCACCTTTCGGGAACTACCAGGATAACTCTCTTGTTTTGCCCGTATTCTTCACTCCTCTGAAGAGTCAGGCTCAGACTGGTGATCCAAAGGCACTTTTCTTCTGTGTGAAGTTTGATCTGCTGACGAAGAGGCTCCTGGGGTTCCCATGCCTGCTTGTCCAGAGTGATGAGATCAGCTCTTCAAATCACTTCTTTTTCTCCTCTGTTCCCTCGCCTCTCTCACTCACTGCTCTGCTGAGGGTTGGCCTGACAGCCCCAGATTTAGTACAGCTGCAGTGGTCCTCAGGCAGGCAGCGATGTTTACTCAATTCCTTTCATTTCCCACTTACTCCTTGTGTGCTTCTCTTCCCCTCTCAGTCTCTCTTCCTCTGTGGTTCTACCTTTTTCCTCTTCAACACTTTCTTTTTTTTCCTCCCTCTCCTCCACGGAGCACAGTCATCTGCAGGATGCTGTAGCCGTGGATGCTGTGTCGCTCTGCTCAGCCACTCGTTCTGCTGACTACAGAGGTTGAATGGGAGAGCGCAGAAGAGATAGAGAGGCCCCCCCTCCCCTCCCCCGGACCCTCTCAGCACAGTACACGGCTCTCTTCACAGCACAGCCAATGGCAGCGCACGGCATTCATGATTGGCTAATGCAGCCTAGTGCAGCGCATACTTGAATATGCAATAGTCAACGTCTCTATTAAAGAGACAGCCATCCCCCATAAGAATGATATATTCATCCACAGATTTACTTCCTCTGTTTGCTTCACCTGGAGTCACTGCATTCAGTTTGCACCACAGCAAATATAGACTCCATGTTATAATTTAAAAGGGCAATGCAAATGCACAGGGATCTTTTTAAGGGCAGAATTTGCTTAATTCATGCATTCTCTGACAGTCATATTTCTTTTTTTAATAAGCTTTTCATAAATGTATACAAAGACTTGAATTTGCAATTCATTGTTCCCTTTGCTGCTTTAACTAGACTTATGACCTTAACAGTTTTGTACATGCAAAACCTCTTTAGATTCAAGTCCGTATAAGACTTACAGACACACTATCAAAATGCACAAGCAATGCTCATGCTACCGTAATTAGATCTTGTACTGTAACATATTGCAGTGTGCTAATATTCCTGTGTCTTTAAATATGTCTGATTTGAATTAGTATCCTGTTTTTGCCTTTTAAATACGTGAAGTCAGCATGTAACACTACAGACGTTCTCTCAGAGCCTGTCTTGTGAAAAGCTTACCGCTTCCAGTCCCAAACCTAGAAAGTGTTCTTGTGCTTAAGCTTTCTTGTTAAGTCATCTCTTCAGAAGAGTACATGGGGCTTTAAACGTAATGCAGTCTTTGCACAATGTATAATGCATACAGTTCTTTTGCTCTTCTTGTGTAGTTTGGCTTTTGCACAGTGGGTATTCTATTTAAAGCACTGGGATGATTTAGCTTTTTGGTGGTAGTGGTGTAAAATATTATGAAATGCTGACATATTTAATACAATAATAATTTAGTATTTAATTGATTTTATTTTATAGCTCATTGGTAATATTAATAGTGTTAATATTTACCTCCCATTAATACTAGTTTTGTCTTTAGTAGCACTATTATCACCAATAGTTGCTCATTTACTGCGTCATATCATATTTCATTTGTAAGAAGGGAAAATAAAACTAACAAAAAGAGCAGGAAGATGTGAATAAATTTAATTGAGAAAGCCTTGAAACACTGTCACAATAATGATTTTTCCATAAACCCTAATTAACTGTCTTAGTATCTGCTGCTCAGAGGAGAATTAGCCCACAAAGCTCCCTTATACACTGTGTGGTGTCGAACAGAGAAATTTGCTATGGTAACATCGAACCAACATTACAGGGCACCATGCTCTCAAATTGCAGGCCACTAGAGATGTTACCTTGGTAACCACATCCACAAGCAACAGCGGGACAGACATGTAGTATACAGACAGAAAAACAATGGCTATGGTAAAGGTAAAGTGCTTATGTAATTCTGCATCTTTCTACTTAACAAAAAACCTTAAATTAGATAATATTTGTGCTATGGTTTTTTTTTCCACTATTTTAGTCAAATAGAGCAGAATATTTAAGAAGCAACCCCGATAGCTGGTGACAGAATACACATGTTAAACCAACAGTTTTGTGATTTATCTGGCACCATGTCATAGTAGCCTATGTGACAAATATGATGTCATTATACGCATATCACCCTAAATGGCTTCCTGCTTTCTTTAATTGCATTTTCTCTCCATTCATCAGCAGAAAATGTAATCCTGTTATTCACACATTCAGGTCGGAGTGAGAGGAGGAAGTAATGGTGTTATCACAGCATCAACATCACCTTTGTCTCACACTATGTCATCACGTAGTCACACATTTTCACGGAAAAGGAAAACATTAGTAGTGGCACAGCAATCAGCATTGTGGCTGACAAAGACTGCTGGTCCTCATTTAATCATTTATGGTTAAATAATGTAAAAATTAATATAACACAGGCTAAAGTAAGTGTGCACGAAAATAGATGAATTCTGTGTTCGTCATATAGCCAGTGCTCAACATATCTCAACTATCATTCTTTTATGATTTTGAGATAAAATGTTCGAAGCAAGTACCCAGTTTAAACTTGTGCCTTGTATTTCAGTGCTTGGAAGAAGTCCAGCCTCAGTGTATTAACTTCAAAAGGTGAAGTTAAAAAGCATCAGAAGTCCAGCTGTGCCTTTGTTGATTGCGTCTTGATGACAATACTGAATGCAACACCCTTATCTTCAAAATAGTCCTTCTAAGACACTTTCATCTCTTAAGAAGTAACCAGTGCAGCCGGTGTGAAATCCAGACAAGGTGGAGAAAGTAGAAGTAGTCAGGTACTTTAAACATTTTCGATGATGCATCAATAAATTAGGTTGCTCTCCATCTCTGCTGTTGTTTCCACCAGCTCATATTCTATTTTATCCTTCATAAACAGGCTCAAGAAGTTTCCATGAAGTAAATGACTGTAATATTCATCAGTATTGTGACCAAAAAGATTACACATCTTATTAATACATACCGGCTTATCTGCAGTGTTTTGTAATCAGAATGAAAAATATACTTTAGTTGCTTTCTGATTAAAAAATGAAGTGCTGGGGGGTAGTTTTTCTGTATAAAAGTCCTATTAGTAATCAAATGAGGTGCTATCTTTATAGGGTTTCGTAGGAACATCTGAAAGCATAATTGCTCCAAAACCCACTGAATTATGAGGTCATTAGTTATGTCGTGGAGGGTGACTGCTTGCTAGTCTGAGTTTGAGCACAGAGATGCGGCCCTTGGTAGTGGCAGGACTCTTCTGCAGAGAGACACCTGCTGCGAGGCTTGGCTGAGCACAGCGGAGGAGAGAGGAGGCTGGGAAATGAACTGTGATGCTGGCCTGGCACACGGAGGCAGGGACAGGATCCAGCAGCTCGTCCTGTGTTCACCCCCGCATCCCCCCATCACCACCACCACCACCACCACCGCCTGCCCTCTCCGTCGCCACCGTTAAAGCAGGCAAGGGCACCTGACAGGTGGAAGGGGCGGAAGTGATGGCGTCTGCCCAGAGACTGAGCTTAGAACTCCTGAAAAAGAGAACTGTTAGTCAGCGGGGTCTGGGAGAGAGACGGCAGTCATGCAGAAGAACAGTGTGAGTGTTTGTTAGTTATGCATGTGTGTGTGTGTGTGTGTGTGTGTGTGTGCGTGTGTGTGTGTGTGTTGAAAGTGTCCATATGCGAGTTAATGTGTATTTATGAAACCGAAACTTGAGGTTTATCCAAACTCCCCTTCTGACACTGCTCTGTTTCTCCATTTTTCTTTTCTCCTCGTTCACATCGTCTCATAATCAGCTTGTCAAAATTTGAGTAATACGTTTACAATCGCAGGATAAACATATAATTAGATTATGCAATCATGTATTTTCCAAGATGAATTTTTCAACCATTTCTTGTCCAACAAATGGCCTAACACACACTGACCAGAGAACACAATAACACCATAGATAAGATGATAGCTTCTCCTTCGGCTCACAATTAATATGTCACAGTCAGAAGATGTATGGGGGTAATTTTATGTGCCTGGAGAGCACAGAAAAGCCACAGACTGTAGGAGGGCCACAAGATCCCCAAGCCTCTCTGGATCGCATGTGCTTGAGCAACTACTTTCACATAGGCACACTTTCACCACACATACAGTAGCTATCTATCTTTCTGTCTTGTCTGTCTTTCTTTCAGCTGTGTGTGCGTGTGTGTGTGTGTGTGCTGCTGCTGAGTGCGTGGACACAGTAATGACAGTGTAGAGATCACCTTATAACCCCGGCCCACCGCGTGTTCACACGCTGACTCCCACACACTTTCTACAGCTGCTCACTCATCGCCTCTCTGCACTGTCATATAAAACTTGACAGCCATAATTTTCATTCTGATTAAATGTTTTGCTCGTGGTACGGAGTAGTCTTCGCTGATCTATAATGTATTCTGCCCTGCGGTTAATTCTGTTTATTTGTTTGAGTGTTGTCTGCTGCCCCCCTCAAGGAATTACAGTTCTTTTTTAATGGAAGGGTGGATGCACCAGTGACTGTGGGTGTTACATTGTCTGTTCTTGGTTTTTATGTAGCTATATTGGCAACTAGGAAAATTGAAAGAGTATGATGCGGAGGAGCTGTACCTAGTAGGTAGTGTTTTAAAGATGATCCATAACAAATACCATGTTCAGATTCAAAGAGGTTCTTGACTTTGAAATTTAGCTTTTTGGGCTCAAGGTTGATGATTCAACCTTTTTCATCAAAACTGAGCCTCCATTTTCTCAACCCTCATCCAGTATGCGAGTACTGGAGGACATGACTCTGAATGAGCTAATCCTGTATCTTGACATTGGGTCAGAATGACTCTTTCCAAACTATCTGCCCTCCAAGTCTTCTATTATGGAGGCTTTCCAGGTCTGGTTTGCATTGATTAAACACAGAGGCACAGGCAGGTTACAGAGACCGGAGCACCTGCTGTTAAAGAAGTGACAGCTCAGCTGTGGGAGGAGTTCAGGGGTAATGGAAAATGATTTTTAGAGTCTGATTTCTAAACCTCAAAGAGGTTCTGGTAAACCATTGTAGGAGGCAGGATGTTGCTCAGTGGGGATAGGGAAGTGCTGGAATTTGTCAGGGGGGCATTGTTGTAAGGTGAAATGAAAACTTTGAGCAAATCCTGACAAGCAGAGCTGTAGTCTAGAGTCCTAAAAAGCCCCTTCTAAATGGCATTTAGTACTACCATTTTATTTTACTTTTCACATGTGTTATTCAGAAAATTAATTGTGATTAATACAAATTGCCTGTCCAATGCAGGATATACACTACAGTTGCTAGGAAGTCTCTTATCCTCTGTCTAATTCTACTACCATCCAGATCAATATGTGATTCATAAATTACAAATATTTTTGGCAATAGAAGTGCTCTGGAGTCTGACTGGAAGGATATGCTTCTTCACTAATTTATGAGAGTAATAAAGTACTACTTTATGAGCCCATATCGTTCATTAAAATCACTGACGTAGAATGTACTAAATTACATAACCAACATTGATTTTCCCGCAATACTAATCCAGTCTGGACACAGTTTATCTCCTTTGCATAGATCACTGAGGCAGTTACAGAGCTCTGCAGTGGAAACGTTTAATGTTCTGTTATTTGAGTTTAGAAATCAAGCGAGGACTGTGTTCCCTGAGATCTCCTGCAGGAGATGCGATGGAAGTGTGGGTGCTAGGGCAGCCACAGGGACCTTCCCAATTCTTACACACTCGAAGTTAGAGCTGCTTTGACATATTAAGCTTTCAGTAAAGCTTATTCAAATTTGGTGCCAGTTTCAGGACATAATATTCACAAACAGAAATCCAGGTGCAGCTATGGTTCAGGAAGCATCCAATTTCCTGCAACCTCATTTGAATGTGATCTCAAATGTGCATAGGAGTGTTGCAACAGTCGGGTGGGGGGTTGGGGTCAGCTCTGGGGTCTGTTACCTGTAAAGCACTTAAAATCAATATTAAAAAAGAGCTATGCAGGTTGTTATTACTAATACATACTAAGGATGAAACTACTATCAGTTATTTTTAAATTAGTCACCATTCTTCCTTCTCTCTATGGTTATAACACATATGTTCAATCAATGCAGTCCCAACGTTTCTTACTCTCAAATGATCCGATTGCTTTTCTCGCTATTATGAGAACACTGAAAACCAATCATAACCTACCTGTCAAATATTTATATACTGTATCCAATACCTCCATCTCCCCACCCCCACCAGGGTCCAGGACGTCTACTAGTACAGCATCAGGTTTTACAGACTCATAGTCCATCATCTCACATACATAAACTCACCTGCACCATCACACAGTTGTTAAATGTAAAATGTTTGAGTCAGTGACAGGGTTCAAATCACCCAGTGTTGTAAAGTATACAGGTTTTCATTCCAACCACAGCATTATAATTTGCATAATGTCAGACAGGAGACACCTATCAGTGAAATCAGCTGCTGTACTGTTAGTGTATGTAGGTGCTAAAACCTACATGCTTGTCACCCACACATGGGACATGGTTGCCTATTCCTGCAGCACAGCACCATGCTCTGCAAAAAGTAAAATATGGAAAGCAAGGTGTTGACGAAGCTGTTTCAGTGTTGGCAGGAGTCCCACCGATGCTGGAAAGGCTGACCATATGGTTCCTTCTGTGATGTGATTTAACATGTCTGCATCTCATGCAGATGCAGGAACTGATGTATGAACACAAGAAGCCCAGTCATAATGTGCACTTTATCTTTGCAGTAGCTTATACATTTTCAAATCACATATTACCGTAGGAGTTGTGCTGTCTTGGATTGTGATAAATATGTACATGATTATCTAAACAAACTCCTGATGTGTTCAAGCTGCGTCAAAGGAGCCCCAAAGGAGCAGAGTGCTGACCAGGCACATATAGGCATGGAGAAAACAAAGACAGCGAGAGAAAAAGAGAGAGAGCAGACAGATGGAAAAGAGATATAGAGATGGTTTGTGATGAGGGTCCTTTTGTCGAGGAGGAGGGGATGTCTCCTTACTGTGTTAATAAAGGAGGAGAATGGCAGTGGGATAACAGTAATGATGTGCTCAGCTGTCTAGATCATATCTATGACATTTATACAGAGGGAAAGATAAGTGACAGAGAACAACAACATTTGAATATACAATGAACGTGTTAAGTAAAAGAAGACTTATTATGTAGTTTATATAATATTAAGGATTAATATATTGGATATACTTCACACTGAGATTCTGCTATTAAGATGCCATAACGTTGTGGTCAGATGCTATAGCTTGTTAAAATACGGATGCTGTCAGATGACCCCATGTTCTATATTGCAACATGAAATTGTATATGTGTGTGAGAGAATGTGTGTGTGTGTGTGTGTGTTTATCAACAGAAACCGCTTGGCAAGAGAAGGTCAGAGAGGAGATTGGGTTTTCTGAACTGAAAGTGAAAACAGTCCCTATAGAAAGCCATGGAAAAGCAAAAAAGTGAGATATGGTTCTGTGGAGCACATGGGAAAAGCCCTTCAAAGCTGATTCTTAATCCTTTTCTACCCCAGACCTCCTCCCTTCTCCTTCCCTCAGTTTAATCTCTGACACTGCATTAACATTTAAATTTTTCACAGCAATTTGAATCCAGTGTATGCCACGACCACCTAGATTTATTCATTTACACTAATTACCTAGTGCTGCAATGGGAGTGGATGGTTTAACCTTCTCACTGCTAATTTCTCATGATTTCTCCACAGCCCCACAGGGGTAAAATATGACCTTTTCCAATTTTATTATCAGCAACACAAACAAGTGACACTAATCAGAATAATGTAGTGGCACCTTTAAAAAGCATTTCATTCCATTTCAATTTGTAGAAAATTGACCATATGTAGAATGTTTTATCTTATTTGGCTTTACTTTCAGTACATGATTCGTGGTTCTGCTTTGTAGTAGAGATTTCTGTCCCAAACATATTCTCTGGCAGCCGGCCAGTTTGTTATATTCACTGGAGTTGAACAACTAAAGAGCTAAACCTGTTGCAAAGATTGCTATGAAAGATTGTGAGGTTTTGCTGATTTGTCTGTCTGTCCAGCCCCACACAGTGTTATCTTAGAGACAGCTTTTGGTTTGTTGCCCCTGGCGAAGACGAAATAATGGCTTTTTGAGACAAAAGGACTTGTGCGCCCTTGAGAAAATGTGACTTTAACAATTTCACAAACCTGCCCAGAGTAGGTGACAAAAAGAGGAGCCACAAAGGTCCACATACATTTATGAATTTGACTATTACCTGTAGTTAAAATACAATAGTTATCATCCATGATTGCAGTGTATGAATAAGTGACAAATAAAATTAAGCAAAATAGTTGGTGGAGGCCAGGAAGAAGTAAGTAAAGACACTCAAAAAGAGCCAACAAACAAGCTGTCATTTTTCTGCTGAGGAAAGTCTCATCCTTGCTCTTGTCTGTATATTATTTCCTGAGCCAGTAAGTCAAACCACCCACAATTTCAGAGGGAGGGATGTCGCTATGGACAGTATCGGACTAACCTTCACATTCATGCAAATCAAACATATGCACAGTGCCAATTAGACTGCCAACTGAAAGATTCTGTTTTGTCTCCTTTGTTGTGAGTACTAAGCCCCCAGGCATCTGGTAATTTCTCAGCACAATTAATTTGGGTAAAATTTATTAAAAGGTCAGCAGTGAATGATTGATTATGGCTTGTTGTAATTTGAATATTCTTTCCTGTGATGTGATTGGAAATGAGATAGTGAGTCAATACAAATGCAAAGCATCTTTCTCTATCTTTTTTACCTAGCAGGACATATAAAACAGTTTTGATCTATAGTAGTTTGCAGCTACACATACCTCTCACTGAGGTATGTGTAGCTGCACTGATACACATTTAACACTCCTGTATACTCCTGACTGCAGAAAGATTTAGGCACAGTGGATAACATACTGATGTTACCCTGAAGCAATGTCATATTCATGGTTTCAGAAACGTTCCTATTCTCAAAGGTGCTCATGCCAATCAAATGTAATGTCAGTAAAAGCCACCAAAGCTCACTATTTAAAACTTTCATATCTTAATTTCCTTCGAATGAAGAGCTAAAGCTGACTAATTAGAATGATGCTACTTTTGGAGCTGCATGCTACACTTATGCTCTCTAATTTCAGATTTGTCTGACAGTGGTGCAGCCCATGTGGGTGGTGTAAAGCCTGGCAGCTCACCTCCAACATGCCAGGAGAAAAGACTGCACATACTTATTATAAGAGAAGAACATCGTTGTCACAGTATAAGGTGGTAGAAGATTTAGTTTTTGGCATTTCGTAGATGAAATCCTTCAAGATGAGCTTCACATTTCTTTTGCATGGCAGTCTAAAATGGTGCACATCCAGTAAAAAAAAGGACAGGATCATGTAGGATTAGCACATATTAGTTTTAATTATAGAATAATTATAGAATATGTATTTACTGTTTTGGGCATGGTTTTAAACAAAGGACAATTTAATGTGTTTAATTTAATTCAAAAAGCATCTAACAGGAAAGCACTTTTTAGTCAATCTAGTGTATTTTAACGGTCAAATTATGATAACATCTAAACTACCCTGATGCAGTAAAACCAGCATTTGCACACACTGTTTGCTGCAGGGTTTCTTGTACCGTATAGTAGGTGTGGTGCAGCCTGTCGCTGCTGTATTCCACCCCTGAGTGCTGTGAAGCTGATTTATAAGAGGGAGGGGCCCGTGAGCTGCAATCAGCCCATTTCCATCAGCGTTATGGCTGCCTGACAACATCCAGCTGTCCCTGATGTGCCACCGTGGGCCAATGGTGCGCTTGTCAGCTCTGCTGTTTTACTGCGGTGCTCACACAGACGAAAACATATACACACATGCATACTTGGCCACACAGTCACACATGCTGACATGCATGCTCCCACACACGTGAAATCACTAAATGAGATACATCGTAGTCTTCCCCAGCTTTGTCATAGAAATGAGATCTGTAGTCATGATGCATAAATATAGGATTTTATATGTGACAAATACTGAATACATGCTAATTACTAATGGTTACTGTATGTCACAGCCAGATATAGAAAAATACGGATACGTGTGAAATACAGCTCAACCTGCAACATGCGGAATCACTGGATAAATTAGTTTCCACAAATAGGCTTACATGATGGCTATAAACATTAAATTAATAATTATTGTATTGGTATAATTTCAAAGTGACAATTATAGCTTTGATAAAGCCAGGATGAAAATGAAAATAATTATAATTTGTTTAAGCTTTTACAGTAATTCCCACAATCCCTGCCTTCAGACTCTTTATACTGTTAGTACCATATCTAGTCTGTATGGACATCACACTTACATATGAATCCCAAATTTTAAATAGCAATTGGTTTGATCCTGTGTTATGTTTATGTCACACCTTTCCTAACTATTCCTAACTATGACTTTCCTTCAATTCACTTTTGATACTTTGCGAGTTGTATGCAAAAGTTACAAGCAGTTTGTGGCGAGCGAAGAAGCTTCTCTAGTGAATGAGTTTTACAAGATGATGCTCTGTTCCACTTTCAGACTGAGAGCACAGATAATCAGAGCACTGACTCACAAAAGCATCAGTGTTGTGCTTCATCAGTGCAATCGCTCTCTACCCTTTTCCTGATGTCGCCTCTCCAGCTGCTCTCACTAACTTATGATATAATGACATTATACTGTAACTCGATGAATTGTGAACCCAGCTGGCTAAACCTCATTTTGCTTTTTACAACAGCTGGGATGCAACGCGCACTGGGCACCCACCATGCTGCAGGGGCAAAGTATGAAAACAGAAAAAAATCTACCTAACTATCATTATTCTTGTCTGAGCTAATCACCTAAATTAAAACCAGAACAACGTGATTAAATGACTAAATAACGCTGTTTGTCTTGAAGAAAAAAAAAAGTTCTTGATTGAATAACACACTCTATCAGAACACTGAGTACTATTTCTGACTGCTGATCTCTGTGATACATGCTGCTCTCTGTCAGAGCTGCAGAAGTACAAAATATGCCTTAATAGTTGCCACCATCTTCATGCTATTCAGCTACTATAACAATGAAAGGGGCTATTTCTGCTTAAATATACTGACTATATTTTTATTTATATTTTTTCATATGGTAAAGCATGATACTGATACCCCTGGTGTTTGGTTAGCAGTGGCCTCATTTTGTTAAAATATCATGACATGCATCCATAGTACTGGAAGGAGTTGTAGATACATATGTCAAAGAATTGGAAAGACTAAAAGTCTAGTCATGGTATCAGCCTTGAGACACTGTGATGAATTCTTATCTCACAAAAGAAAATTTTTGGCTCAATTAAAAATGTGGACAGCTTTACTATTTTTAGCTATTTTTCACTAATATGAAGTCATATGAAGATGTAAAGTTTGTGCTGAATAATGACAGAAGAGAAAGATCCTGTTTTAATCTAAATCGAAGGGGTTCATATTCTGTGTTGTGGACATTTACTGTATAAGGTAGGTTATATCTCAGAGCTTGTCAAGCTACATTTTCAGACTTGGCACAAATTTTTCAGTCCAAGGCCACCAGTTCACTAGAGGATACCGTATCAGTGTCACGCTTTGCCTCGCCTAGGCATGAAAAGTAAAGTACAGTACAGTACCAGCAGGGTTCGATGGTTTTATGGCATGACAATGCTGCGGTTAAGGTCTGGTTAGGTTTAGGCACAAAAACCTCTTGGTTAGGGTTAGGGTTAGGGAAAGATCATGGTTTGGGTTAAAATGATCACTTGAAACGTGGTGTGGGTTAATTTTACCACTTCCTTAAAGTTAGGCAACCTTCGTCATCATGGCAACAGTTAACACCACGACAATTGTAGTTAAAGTTTTTAAAAAACTTTCCCTACACTGGCCGTTGGAAGCGAACAGCGGTCTCCTGCAGCAAAGTCCACTAAGTCCACTTTTTGCAAGTTGATACCAGGCTGCAAGGTGAGCAGTATTTAAACAGTTTTAGATGTACCTTCTGCTGTGCTCTGTCAACCAATTTAAAAATGTAATGTACTACTAATAGATTACTAGTACATTTACATAAATATATGTATACATATTGCTTGAGCATTTCCAGTACACTTTAAATGTAACTTAATATTCCCAAAATATATTATAGGTGAGACTGTGCCAACATGTATTTAAATGTTCTCCGCTAATATGTGAAGTATGTTATAAATATACTTGCAATGTAAACTATGATATTTCAAATGTGTTTTAAGTACACTTGTTACACAGGGTGGAACAGGTGAACCCAAGTGCAGACACTCACACGTGAGGAGACAGGGATATAGTAGGAGCAATATATTTATTTTAAAAGGCGAGGGGAAAGGGAAATGTATGCCTGGGGAAGCTTGGGCTGGAAGCTGGGAACCAGAGGCTGGGAAGAGCCGGGGTCCAGAGCAGGGAAGCAAGGCTGACAAGACGAGGGGACAGGAGACAGGGACTGGAGCCAGAGCAGACAGGACTGCAGGACACAGGGTTAGGTGAGGGAAAACAGGGAACAACAAGAAAACAAGATAAATGTGTGAAGTGTGAAGTGGCTTGAAGCGTAGTAGCTCTGACAGGTAGCAGAGTCTACGATCTGGCAGAGTGGAAGTGGCAGGGCTGAGTATTTGTAGAGGGCTTGATTACTGAGATGAAGTGCATCTGGTGTGTCTTACACACACATACACACAGGGAGAGAGAGAGGGAGAGAGCTACTTAGGGAGTGGCAACAGGTAGGAGACAAAGGATCGTGATAACACTCCTGTAATCTCATATTATGTATGAAGGTCTACTCTGTATTTAATGTTAGTACATACCAGAGACAGAAATTAGATTTAATTCTTTTTATATTACAAATACAGTTAAGTAATACTGTTAAAATACATTATTAATATACGTTGAATTGAGTCCAACTTATGAATAATAGATTTCAATGAACACTGTGTCATCAGTTTTATTGTGTAAAATGCGATTACAAATAAACATTCAAATTTTACAACTTTAAGAAGTATTGTTTAACATAAACAAGTATTTCCTCTCTTTACAAATTAGGGTAAATAAAACAGAGTACTCTCACCATCCAAACAGCATCCCCCTGCACATTATTGTAACACAATGCAGTGCATTGAAAAAAGGTTCCTGCGGGTTTACAGTTAAAGTCTACTGTAAACTCAAGCAGTAAATAAATATTCTACATTACAAGTGCAACGTAGTGGAGTATATTTAAGCACATTGATAGCACACTGCAGAGTCTCCCTTATAATACATTTGTAGGAGTTTTCAAGTACACTTAAAGTGTACTGGACATGCTCAAGCAGTATGTAAAAATACACTAGTAGACTAATATAGATGCAAGGAGTTTTTCCTTGCCGCTGTCGCCAAGTGCTGCTCATGGGGGAATTGTTGGGTTTCTATAAATTAAAGAGTACAGTCTAGACCTGCTCTATGTGAAAAGTGCCCTGAGATAACTTTGTTATCATTTGGCGTCTTATAATTGAAATTGAATTGAATGTATTTGTAATCTATTAATGTTAGATTTTATGTACACTCAAAGCAGCGCCGCCGCTACACACACATGCATCACGCGCTGTGCGTAGGACACCAAGTGCCGGAGGGGGTACCAAACAGCACCTTGGTAAAGTTGGAAATATATTCACAGATTTGAACTTCCTGGATCAATAACTCATAAGCGAAATGCTGTTAAAACATGAACGACGGCTCTTTCCTACCATAGTAAGGTAGACAACAAGCTACAATCTAATTTTCACCAAAATGAGCCATCGTCTGAGCTGGATTAATAATGTTGCTCTATACGTACAGCCGGCTGGGAGAGGAGTGCACAGGGACTGTCTAAAAAGTGCAACACTGAAAAGAGATACTACAAAAATATTCAATAACTTCACTCTTATACAGTGTAGTTATTGTGATATCTTGAACTGGAGAAACTGTTACCTGCTGGTAGTGTTACAGTACATGTAAATTCAGGCCAGTCAAATCAAACTTTATGGAAATTCACCAGATGGTTGCCAAGATATTTTATTCTGGACCAAGGAGATGAAGTGAGGGCAAGTGATGCTAAGAAGCACAAATAATCTTACATATAGGAGTGGATGATTTCATTATTTCATCATGTCACATGATGACACTGTCACACTAAACTGAAGGTCAGTTCTATTCAAGATTTTATCTTTCTTCCTTAGTATCATTTGATTGAAAGTCAGTGACGTCCTGACTTTTGGTCACTGTGGAAAAAATATGTTAGTGCTCCAATAATATTTTCACCCATATGATAAAATTATAGGATACAGCATCTATTATGATATACATTTGCAATGCAGAATTAATCAGTTGAAATTCTGATGTTTTGTGATCAAATTTTCTCCTCATTTCTCCTTCTAAGTTGGAGGTTGTGATCAGAGGATTGGTGGGCAAAGATTGTGACCACACAGAGAAAGTAACCATTTCTAATGTCTTAACTTAACCATGGTTAAATTCTGTCTTCACAGCAATTTCATTTTTAGACAGAGCGTGAAATAAAAAATTTGTTTTTTCTGTTCTGGCAGATTGACATTGCAGTGTTGCTGGTGTTGCTGACATTGCATTACAGTGCAGACATGTATTGATTTTGCCCACTTAATGCATTCAAGATACAATACTACAGCTCCACTCAGCTAAGGAACTAGTCTATCTTTCTCTTATCAAGTGTAACTAACAACTTACATTTCATTTGGAGGATGTCTTTACTGCATAAAGATGCTAAAGAACCTGTTGGATTGTAAATGTGAGTGCTGCAGCCACATACTGTATATTAGATTACATATCACTTAAAACCTTGCATGCATTTCCTTATTTGCATTCCTGCATTTGCAATTAAATATGATTAATACTATTAGGATAGTAACTAAAGTGCACAGGTTTTAAACACATGCAATTCAAAAGCAACAAACAGAGAGCTGTGTAATTTTGCAGACGTTTAAAGCAATGTGTTTTAACCATAGGGGGGAAAATGGTTGTAATTGAAATGCAGTGTCATTTGGCAAACTGCTGATGTGAGAAAAGTAATAAATGAAATAGTTCTTAACATCTTCCTCTCACTGTCATTTTATCTCCTGTTATATCATCCAAGAGGCAGTTATCGCTTTGTTGCCTCCCAGAAGAAACCTTGTTTAAAAGTGAAGACATTCGTCCCAAGTGAGATCACGGTCTAATCAGATTTAAATGGATGTAAAATATAACAATGGAACCATAATATCAATCCTATCCCTTTCTTTCCACTAAAATACCATAGAAATGTTACTCTGGTAGAAGCAATCCAGTGCTAGTAAAACATCCAGACCCTTCAAATTCTACACAATTTTAGCTGTTATCATGCCTGATTTCCAGATGAAATTGGTTTGTGCATTCTACTTATTGCTCCCGCCCATCTCTCATGGTTGAAGCAGACAATAAATCAAACGTCTCGGTGACTTTCAGGATTTTTGCAACCACGTTAAATTTTGAAAGTCACACTCAAAGATAAAACGTCCTCTACACCATCTTTACATTTGTTTTAGCTTGTCTGTTTCAGGGTGCTCATTTGACTGAGCCTCTATGTTAATCTCATATAAACATCACAGTGGTGATGATGGGTACTGAAGACACAGACAGAGTGCCCTTTCTCCATTTCTCTTCAGTGATAGATAGAAGAGTGGAAATGATAGAGCATGCTGTGGGAGGGAAAAGGCCAGTTACAGCCTCTGGGCTCCCTTATGCCTCCTAGAAATGGAGCTAGACTGATCAACATAAACACGGATCAAATAATCTGCAGATGTGTCTCAAAATTGTGACAGCTCTGTAGAATTTAGCTGCATATACTGTGGCTTAGATTTAACCTGTTTGGCTTTTGGCAGATGCCGTTTATAGACCAACATGTCCACCATGGAATAAGAATCCTGGCTTTGCTAATCAGCCACAGTTGTAAAGCAAAAGTTTCTGTCCTCTCTTCACCTTGAATATCATAGCATGCACTTTGAAAAGAGGATGTTTTTAATCATGCCACAGCCGTATTAGCAGGGGTATTTCTAAATACCTCAGGCTTCTGAAAAGACAGCCTGCTCTGCTGTGCATTGTGTGTGTTGTTTATGCTTGATTCATACTCAGCGTCTGCGGCAGATTGGCTCACAGGGGCTGCTTGCAGACATTTGAATTAAAGCTGCAAAACTATTAAAAATGTATGGTCTGTATGAATGCGTGACCTATATTTTTCCATGCAAATAAATAAATAAACAGGGGTTTAGGGAGGATGAGGCAAATCTTCAGAAGTGGGACACAGGATGAGCTAATGACATTATAACAATAAAGACTTTGGATTTCACACTGAGAGCGTAATGGAGAGCAATTCTATCTTACTCATTCCCTCACCACCACCACCCCCCCCTTCGCCTCTGCTTCTCCCATAGTCTATCCCACAATGCCGCCTGCAATATCTGAACCAGCATGACTGTGTTGTGAATTGGCCTCTCCTAGTTCAATTGTATATTGTGACTCACCTCTCTTTGCACGCTTCAGGAGGGCACAGAGAACGCCTTGGCTTTCATGTTTTGGTGTATTTTTCTAGAGCCAGGACATTGACAAAAGGTGTTTTTTGGGGTCTTTGTCTTATTAACGGTGATGTGGCCTGTCTCCTTCATTCTGTCCCTGGACTATGTCTGTCTATCTTCTTTTTTTCCCGCTTCTCTCTGTGCTCCTTTCCCCTCCACCGTGTCTGCCTCCCTCTGTTGTCTCAGTAGATTTCTTCTTCACTCTGCCATTCAGACAATGTCAGGGACCATGGCAGTGAGAATAAAGGCCACTGGTTTCTCTCGCTGCATGATGAACTGTTGTTGTCTGACTGAAGCAGCCTCTAAAATTCACTGAGAGAGAAAAAAAAAGTGGAAAACAAACCCATCAACTATCAACAGCCCCTGATTTGTGTGGAACCTTCGCAGTCATTCTGCAGTCGTTTTTGTGAAGAGAAATGAAACCGAAGTCTGATTAGAAGAAGACTAAAGGGGCTTTGAGTCAAGGCATTAACATCACTTTGTCATTTAGATCCTGTGCATGAAAAGGTCACCTTGTTATCTCGCACATGGTCTCATGTGGCATTAGTTTTTCAGCCTGAAATCTGTCTATAGACCACTGAACCAGGGACATAACACTGACCCTCACTCTGTGACAGGAGAGTAACCTTTTACCTCTTGTTTTCTGCAAAGGCCATCCTGTCTCTGATGCAGCTCATAAACCAGTGTTTTTTACCCTCTGTGTGTGTATATGCCTCTGTGTATCCATTTATGTGTGTGTCTAAGTTCAGGCAAGGCTGTTGGCTGCTTATATGAAGCAGAAGAGTGTATCCATGCTGAAATGACTAATTGGGAAATATAGTGTACAAGCTCATTTGATGCACTAAGCAACTTATTCCCTTTGCATGAATAACTGCAGGTTTATGCCCTAAATACAGTGTTCATGTGAAGCTTCTTACACCACTGCAGCCAGAATATTCTTGATTATAAACCCAGTGCTTGATTATGAGAATCTCTAAACATCATTATGCTGTTTTTGCCCTCATGTGTGTATTATGTCGTCTCCCCTGAGGGACTTCTTCCCCCTCCTTCTGCACCTCTGCTGTGACCGCTGCCACAAGCTTGGCATCAAAGGGCCATTAAAGAGGCTTCTTCTAAATGAACTTGACAGCAAAGCCAAGGCGTGGTGATATGGGTGGACATGCAAATCAATATTTCACATCATCAACCACTGGTTGGTGGAGCATAGGGACAGGATGACGAGGTGCGGCCAATACTGTCAGTGATTTGGACCGCAAGAGAAGTCAAGTAAGGGCTGCATCTTATACTTGTGCAATAGGTACTGTAGAGGTAATTAAAAGCCAGATATCTTTCTGTTTTATTGCCGAAGCCACATTCAGTTATTCTGCTCTGCAGCAGTTAAGCTCTCAATTTACAGGAAGATGAGTTGGAGGCGGTTGATCACACTGAAACGGCATCTGCGTTTGTTTATCCCCCCATACATGCCATAACTGTTTGCAGTCTCAATGTAGAAAGAAAGGATCAGTGTAAGCAAGGCAGATGGAAGGCATATGGAAGCAAAGACAATTCCCCCTCATTGAATTGTACCGTTTAGTGCTACAAACCGGCTAAGCAATGTGTCACAACACTAGCACTGTTGATGCAGCTTGGCAGCACTATGAACAGCAAACATGTCATTCAGTTGTAAATGATGTTACACGCAAGGTCACCTTGTGTAAAGGTTGGGAAGGAGGAAGAAATGAGCTGAGGGTGTAATTCATCTCTTCATGTCAGAGATATATATATCACGGTGCAAATCGAAACACATGCAGTTAAACTCCCAGATAACACAAACACAAACATAGCACAGATGTCTATATTTATGAGCTCATTAAACCATGCATCTAAAAACTGTCAATTCTGTGTTTATTGCTGTAAATCATATATTGTCGTAAATGTTGCTGCATCACTATAGAAAGTATCATTTGGTATTGATTTGTTAATAAGGTGAAGCAATATCAACCTATTTAAATATCGCTATTCAAACCAATATATGCAGATGCAGCGCTGTAAGTCATGCTGTATCTTCTTATTGGCCATGCTAAATCTCCGTCCTTGTGTGACTTTCAACTCCAAGCCGTGCTCCCTCAAGGATACATGTCTTAGCATAATACAGACGTCTTAGGAGTCATTGAGATGGTCCCTCTACTCTGACAGACAGACACTGCCAGGCAAGGAATCCCCCTCCCCCATACTAGCTCCTTGCCAGCACAATGCCAACTCTGTGCCTCACTAGCTTTGGCACCCTTGACCGTTGACTCTCTCATTCACACCTCCCCTCCCCCAGACACACAGGATACAGTGAGGCACTGTATGGTTCACATCTACTTTAACCGTCCTGTCTGCTAACATTACATTTGGTGTCAGTAGAGGAGGGCTGTGCAAGGGGACATCTCACATTCTCAAATTGAGTTAGTCACATTTTTTTTTTCTTTTTTCCAATAAACCATATTTTTATCATAATCTAATATCAACCTTTTCCTGGGTACCGTGCCAGATATGGGGAGACTGGCAAGGTCAGATCCATCCCTACAGTCCCCAGCTGGCACTAACCCCAGTGACAAGGGTGTCTGGGAGAGGGAGACATTTTCATGCTGGATGCACAATTTGTCCAGTGTTTACTCTCCTGTCCATTTGCATCACTGACAGTAGACCTGAGTGACATCAACATGAAGTCACAAAATGCTATTGCTTTTTTTTCTTGGTTAGCTTGGAAATCCTCCAAATTTTGCACATTATGCATGAATGATTTAACAAAATATTTGTACTGTGCAAACATATATACACAGTATTTATTAAATTATAAATTTATTGTCACGACTTGCTGACTTACTGGAATGTATTTTTTTCCTTTTGACTCATGAATTGATTTATGCATTTCATTTTTGTGAGCAATTAGTTTTGGATCAATTATGGTTAATTAGAGGAGGATGATGACCTGTGATAGAAGGAAGTGGTGGGACATGTGAATCAAGAAGCAGAGGCCTGTTAAGGTGGCAGAGTTCACCCTTTCTCTAATTTTAAAGCATAGGTTCAGGTTTTTTCAAGTCTGTCTTAATACAATACTGACATGCCAGTATGTACGTTGAAATGGATCTTGGTTGCTGTAACCATTTCTACTCTCCATACTGACCCTGAAGCTCTTCTGTCTGAACGTGACTACACTGTAAGAAATGAGGGACAGAATCCAGAGCCTTTGTTCTGTGCAAATATGTATTCCAAAGTTCGACTGAAGCTAAGCTGAGGTTTCCGCAGTCTGAGTTAGCTAAATCGAGTCAATATATTCCAAAGTTACCACCAGTTTAATACAAAATTCCCTCTTTTTGCTTCTGTGGACTGAAATTCAGTTGCGGCTGGTCAGTAGAGGGCACTAGGACACCACCCTACCACTCCCTACTTGAAGAAGGCTCACATAGACCTTCATTGAATAAGACTTTACAAAATGACTTTGAAATATATATTTTTTTAAATGAGCAAGGTAAATATTATATAGTTAGTGAGTAAAATGTATAATCTGCAATAAAAATGTTGATTTAAAATGTATATTGTCTAGGTGATGTATTTCCAGCCGGGGGCACAAGATTCTTTGCCAGTTGACATGCGCAATTTGCTTCTCTTCACTATAAGAGATACAAGCTTGTTGGGCACATTTGTCCAGCGCCCAAATGGCTTTTATCTAAATGCATCTGATTTACACACCACCACCCAACGGGTGGCAGGAGAGAGCAAGTTGCACATCATGGTACATCCGGGTATATTTGTGATTAAACGTGTCTGCATCTCAGCAGCAGCTGGCCAAGAAACGCTGCATACTGGGCCCACGAGAACTTCAGAGGGTAGCTACAGAGGTGAGATAGAAGATAAATGTGTGATGCTGGTCTTTACAATGGTTTTAGCCGTGGTAGTGCTGTATTGTGCAGAAAAGTGGACAACACGCCTTAAAGTAGGCCCTATTTAATATAATAGTCTAGTTTTATAGTGGTGCTATGTTATTTTGTGTTGTCCCTATTAAATAAACGCATACATTGATGAAATGATAACACTGCTCCCAACCTCCAAAAAAAGTGCGCCCTCCCAAATAAAAATTTCACCAGCCGCCACTGCTGAAATTCCTGGCTGAGCTGTGGCGGAAGGTAAAAACTATTCCTTTAATATTAAAAACCAAGTCCTAAACCCACAGAATGCCCTCACTTTACAAACCTATTTTCACGCTGAAATACAAATCAGGAGATGAAAGTGCATGTATAAAAGCTAGTTATTATCTTTTCTCTCGCCAAATACGTCAATCCATCACAGCATTTTAGTACAGGATTGTTATCTGTGTACTCTGTGCTCCTACGTCACTTCGCATTGTTCCGCTCCTCACAGGCATCTTTGAAATAAACCCGTTAAATGTCAGTGAAATTAGCCAAGACTTACTATATGTAACCCATCTGAGCAGATTATCGAGATACAAAACTGTGAAATTAGCTCTCTGAAGATGCAGTTTTTCACACTAAATGCTTCCAAGAAAAGCCCTAATCTGATGATTTCAATCAGTTGGTGTACTGGGTTATAGTGTTTCAACATTTTATGTTACACCAAGGCATTTATTTTCATTTTTTTACAAGATCAGCTCAACAGAAAACAACAATTTGTGTGTATAGCTTGGATGTGCTTATTGAATATTCAGGTACGCGACTGGAAATGTGGTCCTATATCGCATATTACATAAGCATAACAGGGTTCCTCAGCCCTGCTCGCAAATGTATAGTCACACCTGATCATGAACAGAATGACCTGATTTCCTGTATCTCTAGAGACATCTGTGCAGATGAAGAAGCACGGTGCATCAGGCCTCCGTTTCCCTTCTTCCACAACCTGTCATGGAATCAATCCTTGCCTTTAGATGTGCTCTCCATAGGGAATGAATCAGAGAAGGTGCTGTGGTTTAACCTTCTCTGTCTTCCTCTCTCTCTCTCTGTTTCTATCTGTGAACGTATCCATCCATTCACCCATCCTTATATTTTGTCATCCTCTCTCTTCTTTTCCCGTGGAGATTAGCTCTCTCTTTCTCTTCTCTTCCTCTCATGCTGACTTTCTTTCCGCCTCTTCCTCTCTCTCTCTCTCTTTTTTTTTTATCTCTCCTTGTCTTCTCTCCTCCCCCCTCTCTCTCTCTCTCTTTCTCTCCTGTCTTGGTAGCGCGGCAGCTCTTGGAGCTGAGGGACTATGATTAGGACAGAAGAGAACTGGCTGTAAGACAGAGACAAACCCAGAACTGGGTCATCATTGTTTCTGTGTGAGGGCCCGCTCTGCAGATGAAAAGCTCAAAGACAAGAGGAGCAAACGATGCTCAATACAGCACCGGGAGCCCTAGACATTTCTGGGCTACAGAAATACTCATACAACTGAGGAATCGGAACTGCAACACAGATTTTATGTAATAAGAGCTGAATAAAACATGCTACTGGCCCGGTTTTCTATCTCTGAACCCTTCGAGTTAGTAATCATCCGCTGGTCGACTATAGCTACACGGCAGAGATGAAGCGCAATCACAGTGAAGTTCAGTGATCATGAAGCACAAGACAGGAAAAACCTTGGTTGTCACAGGGTAATAGTATTTTGACATTGATCATCATTTTTCTCCTGTTCTTCCATGCTCTTCCTCTCTTTCTTGTCCTCTGCAGTCATCTCTCTCTCTGTCTTCCACCCCTTTAGCAAACAGTCTGACAGGGTCTGTCCCACTGGCCAACCATTCAGCACTCATCATGCGCATCATTTCCTCTCATCATTCCCCCTGGTGTGCTTCTTCCATCTCCTCTGGCCTGTTCACTTGCCATCAACCACTCCCCATAAACCCTTTCATTTGTGTGTGTGTGTGCCTCTGTGTGTAGTGTACAGGAGTAGGTGTAGTACATGTATATCTAAGGATGCAAACTATTGCATGTAATCTGCTTCTACATGTCTTTTAAGTGTGTTGTCGTGACTATTTCCACAAACAAAATATGTCATTGTGTGAAATGGGTTGTGATATCAGTTTGAAGCAACCACAGCTGGATAATACTGTAAAATCTACACGGTCACAACATTTATGTCAAAACAAGCAGCAGATGATGGTTTTGTTTATATTTTCACACGTCGTATGTTGAAAGCAACAAGTTCTTCATAAATTTCCATGACAACTTTGTGGCCACGTCTCTAAATTGAGCTGAGCGGGAGGGTGAAGACTCTTTATTCTTCACGTGACAGACATCCTTGTTGATTTCTCAATTCCCCACAAATGTGACATCAAATGGTAAATTCTGCCTTTGTATTTCGTTCTTTTCGTCTTTTCCTCGGCACGGTATGTGTGATGTCTGTTTCTTGTGTCAAATCTTTATTGCAAATCAGAATCAATGGTGCCTTGGCCTACTTTCCCAAACCATCGAGGAGCAAATAATCAGCCCAAGCTGCGGATTTGCCTGGCAGTCTCTCAAACGTGGATGCTTGTGAAGCATCCTTTTCTGCAAGTGTTGGGTTTCACCGAGAGACTGTCAAGAGCATTGAGTGTATTTCTTGTAGGTGACAGGAAGAATACTGAGGCTTCTACTGCCATCTAGAGTGTAATTATAGGTGGTTCATGGGTGAAAGCTGTGTGGTCAGAAAGGATTTCCAAATATGTTTAAACTGATCTGCGTGCAGTACATCAAATAGCTTTACTGTATTTGAGCACACGTCACAAGTCATTACTTAGACGTGCTACTTTTCCCCATGTGTCTAACTATTCAAAATCTTAAGTAGCTTCATTATTTACTCCAATAGACAATACAATACTGGACTTTTCATTTGTGGATTGTCCTCCTTCTCTGCTCTTGCCCCTTCGCCTCTTTCACAGACAAGCCTAGTCCTCACAGCACAGAAGTAATGCAAGATCAGTTCCCACTGCCAGAAATTGCCTGGAGGTTTATAAATGAACTACTTGTTGTTCAGAGTGTGGGAAGATTTTTCTTTTTATTAGCCCAACCACTTTTTGCTGATTTATTTTCCATGCTGATTTTTTCCAATCATCATTTTCATCTTGCTTTAATTAAACCTTTTACTGGACAGAAGCACGGGCCATTATACTCTCTATATTTCAGAGAGAATAGATTGGAAAATGACTAATACCTTATGCTGACCTTTCTCAATCACTGTCTGCTGGCAAGGCTATGGAAAGCAATTTCACCAACATATTTATCTCATCCAAAGCACACCTTAGACTTAATCCTAATGGCCTTTTCATTAGCCTTTTAATTGAGTAACACGTAGACTGTTAAAATGCATCTCAGCAGCTTCTGAAAAGTAGCCCGACGTCTGATCCAGCCTATACACATTAATTTGGGGTAGTTAAACCCTCACTAACCTCCAAGTGTATTCATCAATCCCGCATGTTCCCCCTATTTTATTCCTCATCTGACTATGTGACCTAATAAATTACCTGCTGAATGGAAAAAGAGCCTGACTCACCATTTACATATCAGCCAAGTGTGTATGACAGTGTTGGGGGAAAATGAATATAATTACATTAATAACAGGATTGTAATAATCCCATTAGAAAATACGGATGGTGATTTATTAACTACTATAAAATGTGTTTTATAGTCATATGCAATAATTACAGTCCTGTACCTGTTCAGACATACAGCACATTGTTTTAAACAAAGATTTATTCATTTTGGTTGATGTAATTTTTAATGACATTAACATTTCGAATTACCATCAATAAAATAGATATGAATGAATATGAATGAATATCAGTATGAATATTTGATTTGTTTGTTGATAACTGCATTTTGTATGGGTATAAAAAATCAACTTAATCAAGAATAATCAGATGTATCTGATTCCTCTGTACCTGTTGAGAAAAAAATCATTATTTTCCTAATGTAATAAAATAGACATTTTAAAGGGTTGTGTTTAACATTGTTGTGAGTCCTTGTGTAGCAGAAATTACAGTTACAGTTTGTACCAAGCACCTGGACAAAAAAGGTGTGCATGTGTTTTGCACACTAATCAGATCAATCCACCAGAGGGTTACATCACTGATTACAGTTTGGAGGATGTGATTTTTCCAACATGGGTATTCATCCACACATGGTAGATAATTGTTATACACAGCCTGCTCTGTATGAATAATAAGATCTAATCAGAATCACTTCATAATCAACCCCAAGAGGTCTTCTCATCTGTACACTAATTCTGACATTAGCGTGAAGTTTGTGACACTGCCAGTAGATGGCAGTACTTCCTAAGCTTGTCTGGACTGGCAGTGTATGCAGTGAGAATATCCCAGGGACAAAGGTCAAATAACACAGCACTGTTGACCAAGAATGGGTCAACACATAAATATCTCCAGGGACTTTCTCAAGTGCCTAGTGCAGCTACTTAGTGTGAGATTTGCCACAGGAAAAGGCAAAAGTCCCATTTCCACCTCGGCAAAATGAAATCAGAAGCCCTTGGGATTTGACTCTGACCTTCCGAGCCCTCACTGCTGCTGAGTGATTACTGGAATATAAGAGGCTTGAAGGTGTAGGGCTGTATTAACTACATAATGCTATAAAACACAAAGCTACAAAAAAATCCAAATGTGAGACAATGTACATACAGTATATTAATAATGATTATCCTCTAATTAACATCATCAATCATTAAGTGTAATTTAGAGTCTCATGGAGCAGACAGACAGTCACATACAAGCAATAAAAACAAGAAGAACAATAGCGTCTGCAACAAGCAGTAGTACAGTATATACTCTAATTTAAGGCATAATGCCCATCTTGTTTGTTTAAACCTGCAGTGCAGAACTCTTGTATCCCCCCTCTGGCAATGAAAGTAAATAGAATAGTTAGTAAATATTTAGTGGAGGGTTAAACCAGAAGTTAGCCGGCTTGGCTGGTGGAAGTTTCTGGTGCCCGTGCTCTATGGGCGCCCTTCAGCTCTGGCAAAGCAATCATTGTTGGTTGACGTAAAACGCATCACTACCGGTATGCCAGCGTGGGAAAGTCGCCACACCACAAACACCAGATAAACTTTGTATACTGTTAAATACAGAGAGATTTATCTGACATTGATGTGGCGGTGATAATCTGGTGGTGATAAGCTCAATCAGCATTGTGTAAACTCATTTGGAAAGGGCTTGAATGTAATGGATGTTCATTTAATATGTAAAAGTCTCGCACTCCACCTTTAACGTTTAGTGGACAGGAATTCCTTTGGTTCTCCTCAGACCTGCATGCATTTTATTGGCTTGTGTGGGATTTGGGCAGGAAACCAGAGCTAATGCCCCCTCTCCCACTTCAAACAGATGCCAGGCACCCTTAAATGTCATGGGGTGGTTAGAGAGTTGAAGGAGGTGGGAGGGAGGGGGATTGAGGAGCGAGAAGCTGGGGCTGAGCGAAAGAGAGAAATCCAGTCACACCGAGCTCTCTTCAGAGCTTATCAGTGTATGCTGGATGTAGTCTTACTCAGGCTGCTAAGGCAAACCAGATGCAGTTAAGGTTGCTCTGTGCCACTATGTGTCAGGTACAGCCTGGGTCAACCTGAGGCGCCTTGGCTGTATAGGAGGAGGCCACTGTACAGTTCAAACGTGCTGCAGATGTTCCTGACTAGCGTACAGTACAGTCTTAGGTCCTGTGGTTCATCCTCCTGACTTGACAGCATCCCAAAAAAGTTTTGAAGTTTTCATGGTGTCACTTCAATTACTCACCCCGATGGATTTCTTCTGCTTTTTAGATTGACAGCTTGCAGCGGTTTATAGCTAGAGTATCAAAGCCTTGCGAGTGTGTGTTTTGGGGTGTGTTGGTCACTGGGAATCCCACGGTGTCTTTCTACTCTTGCCAGCAGCAGTGTTTATAGGATTTTGTCTCATTTTCTCCAGTGTTAATTTATTTCCATAAAGGCAGCCATGACACATTCTCTCCTTTGCTTTCTGTCTCTGTGTGGCTTTACTTTACAGAGCTATGAATTTTTCTCCCCGTCTCTGTGCTGAATGAAAGAATAGACCGGATTGACCTCTGCTGCATGGTTATTTTGACAATGAGCATCATCATCATTGTCAATTTCTCTCTGTCTCTTCCTCATTTTGTCTCTCCTCTCTATCTTCCCCCCAGTTTACATGTCTATGGACTGCTATTGCATTGTTTTGCGGTTTTGGATAACTTCTCACCATATTGTTACGCTTCCAGAGGTATGTCATTATGGTTCATCTGTGTCAGAGGGTAAATGAACATGTTGTGGCACGGTCGACTTCAATTTCCCATGTCTGTGACTAAGTCTCTCAAATCTCCAGCCTGCCAGATTCATACTCCTCCCTCCTTGTGGGTCTGTTTGGCAACCAGCAAATGCCATCTCTCTCATCATTGGATTATACTAGTGCAGCGCCTGTTCAAAACACGCCTATTCGGAACCTTCCGATTGCTTGGCCTCCGTTATTGCTGCCTCAACGCATATAAAAATGAATACTGTTGATGTGAGGTGTGAATGAGTATCAACAACATGAAAGAAACTAGCAGGGAGCTTTTGAAAAAATGTGCATCCTAAAATAAAGTGGATAGATCATATTGGGTTCTTAGATGGTTTATTTTCTGTGGCTTCAGTTCGGATCATTTGAGTGGGTATGTTTGCTCAAAAGATTTGTGCTTGTATGAGACATACTGGTTTTGAACTGCCCGTGGGAAGTAGCCTAAGAGTCTGTTCAGTCTTGATTAAAAGCTCTGTTGTTGCTGTCTTCATTTTTCAGAACACGCCATGTGAAATTAATTTTCTCGAGCTGAGCTGATACTAAAAGGTGACGTGAAAACACAGCAGATCACCGATTGGTCAGTCATTCATGGGCTTTCTGTTTCAGAGAAAGCTTTCCACCACTCCCTCTCTTCGCTTCGCCGCTCGCTCGCTCTCTCTCTTTCTCTCTCGCTCTCTTTTCAATTCAATGGGTTTTTATTGGCCTGAAAGTTTCAAGAACAATCTTATTATTTATATGAATTATGTATATGCAGTATATTCTATGCATGTGTGTGTGTGTGTGTGTGCGTACGTGCGTGAATTCATGCTTGTGTTGTGTGTGTCTAGGTCATTCACTGTCCCTCAGGTTGTGGCATGTTGATACGTACTGGGCAGCAAGATATGTCCTCCTTCTCCTCGGAGTATTTTCAATTTTGAGAGGTCATTAAGTTCTTTGAAATCTGAAATTACAGAGGTGAACTTGTTAAAGTTAATGTTCCTTATTTCGTTGACTGTTTTACATTGTAGGAGGAAATAGAAGTCTAGTAATCTCTCTTTCTCTCTCTCTCTCTCTCTCTCTGTCTCTCTCTCCGCTGCTGTGCTTGACACATGGCATTCACACATGAGGAAAAAACAACACAGATTTGTCCTGTTGTTCTTTACTGCTGCATTAGTTGGACGTAATGAATGAATGAAAAGGAGAAATGCAGAGGTGGAAATGAAACAGAATCTGAGAGCATCTGTCTCTACAGTAAATCATCTGTTGAGTGTTTGATGGTTGTTTATTTGTGCTTTAGAACATAACTGCCGTGTAACAATCAGAAAATAAGGTATTTCTGTCTTTCACGGGCTTTCCCTCTCTCTCAGAAAAAGCTAACTCATGCTGTCAGTTCACTCAACCTCTCTCTCTTTTTCTTGTCTTTTGTAAAATGAGTTGGGAAGCTGACAACAAAGCCTAACTTTTAACATTATCAAACGAAGAGAGATGTCCTCCCCTTGTCTCTCTCATGGCAGGGCTGTACTGCTCTGATCTCCGCCTGTGCTCATGATTATGACATGCAGTTGCAGAACCCAGAAGCCCGACCTTGCTGCTGCAGAGCGGAACGGCTCTCTGATCGTTTGTTTACTCAAGGTTTATTAATATTGATCATGTCCTAATTGCACCAAATTTGACAGTGCACTTCCTTAGGTCCACGGCGATGTACCCGTCAAGTGTGGAGTAGATCGGATGAATGGTTTTTGAGATATGAAAAGGACAACCATACAGACAGGCAGACAGACAGACAGGCAGACAGACAGAGATTCTTTCCTTTGGTAGTGAGATAGAGCTCATTTGCCTTTGATTGCAAAACCATTAACATGCAAATGTATTGGTGACTGACCTGTGACCTTTCTCATCAACTGACAAGCAAAACCGGTCTCATCACTTCGCCTCTCAGGCTCTTTGGACCCCAGGGGCCTGGTTCAGGGTTTGGTAGTGTTTGCGCTGTCTCTCTGTCAGACTTGCATGATCCACTGCCACTTAAGGAGGGAGAACAAGGCTGAGAAATGAGGCATTTCCGGGCCCAAGGGTTTATTCCTACAGCACAGTGGATTACATTACAACAGACACAGTGGAGACGCAACCCATTTTTTAAAGAAATCTTCAGCTCTGAACACTGAACACCAGATCATCTTAGTGTCTAATCTGCATAGAGAAACTTGCAAACAGAATACAAAGCTTCTACATGTCTTCTACATCAAATGTTTTCTACCCAGTTTCGGTACTTTGAAAAGGTGAATCATACAGTGTCCTCATCAGGCTTGCATTGTTGTACCCTCAGGATTTACACTGCTGGATGCTAAAAAAAGAAATGCTTATCACATATCCAGTGGAGAAAACACTCTATCTGCCTTTGTGTTTCTTTATTTGTACTTTCCAGCTCTCCCTCATCCCACAAATATGATGTAGAACAAGGAGGGAACCAAATTGAAAAAAAACAATACTATAGGCTTTGTGTTCTTTGTTTTTGTTGGAAATATGTTTTTCATAGGGAGTGTTCTGCACATACACTGAAAGAGTATGGATTATACATTTCTCTCTTAAGAACAAAGTTAAGTAAATATAGTAAACCTTTTTTTTAAAGTAGGAAAAAGTCAAATAAAAACAAAAAATACCACTTGAGTTCCGATAGCGAGGAATTAGGCAACTAAGAAAATTTCATCAATACAATAACAATGTTCAGTTATGTGGGTAAATAACTAGCAAAAGATTACATGTCATTTCACATTAGGGGGAATTCTATGGATGGACATCGATCTAATAAAATGAAAAAACACTTTGCATCATCTTCATCAGCGTTGTTTATCTCAGTCAGTCTGTATTTGTCTTTATTTCTCTCTCTCTACCCCTTCTCATCAGATGGCCATCAACTTCCGCTGTGGTGGGGTTTCCGTGGTGACACCATCCTTCTCTGGGCAGATTGTTTGCTGGGGATCAGGGTTAACCATGTGCTGCAGGAGCAGAGGGTGCTGTTGGGAGGTGGGGGTGGTTGGGGGCTGGCGCAGGACAACAATCTGAGCGCTTGGTCCCTGGAGCAGGAGGTCACTCAGCTCCTCCTCTGTAGAGTTGACCACCGATACACCATTCAGCTCCACCAGCCTATGGGGGGGAAAAACAGAGACAAAACAAAGAAATGTATTATATATTAATGTGATTAGATCTGATTTATAAATTAAGAAAAAGAAAATAGAAAAGTTTTTGATTAAATACAGAATGTAATGTACTTATCGCTGATCAACTAAAGGAGACATTCTGCCTCAACTCCTTGAAAATATCAAAATAACAAGAAACAAATAATATCAAACACTTCAAAAATAACTTAGCATGAAATATTGAAAAACATCACCTTTACACAGAGCTCATGAAAAAAATCCCCTTCATTAGTTTTTATTTATAGCCACCAGGATAAAACTGACAGGGAAATAGCAGCCCCTTGTATTTTTTCATTGGCTGTGTAAAGAGCATTGGCACAGATGCTGTGATCAGTGAGCACACACGGTGAGGCTCAAAGGCTTTTCGGCTTCTGTGGTTTTGTCTCTGCACTGTCATGCAGACTTCTGTTTCTTTGGCTGTACAGTCTCAAAGGGGGATGTAAACAGCACGGTGTGTGTGTGTGTGTGTGTGTGTGTGTGTGTGTGTGTGTGTGTGGTTGGTGCTCATGCTCGTGCGGTAGATCGAAGTATGTGCTTATTGTAATGCAGTAATCACTTAATTATATGAAATACTTTTATCTGCTCCTTTTCACTCTCTTCTGCATCCAAGATATTACATTACAGTGTTTTTTTGTTTTGGGGCCAATATCTGTTGGGTTTCCATAGCTACCAAGCATAGAAAAATAGAGCGATGAAAGAAACGGGTGGAATGAGTGAGATACTAAATACTACTCTGACTAAATAGGTGGCCTCTGTGAACATCAACCAAGTATGTGTCATTAATTCTGGCTAAATAACATTGAAATTCTTTAGTGTGCGTTACCTGTCACCCACGCATAGGTGCGAGTTGTCCACCTTGGCCACCACTAGGCCACAGCCTTCTTTGTAGTGACATGTAAAGCCATAGCAGCCATCAGGTCCCTGGGTCTCCTGGACAACCAGCAGCATGGCTGGAGACTGTGGCGACACCAGCTGGCTCAGGCTACTGATGGCCAAACTCTTTTTCCGAGCTTTCTCCTGAATGCAGAAACAACATATTTACAGCAAAAACACATATAAACATGCACAAAAGCATGGCAGAAATATGCTTAAATGCAAATGGTACAGGGTTTGAGATATTCCCCGTACACAGGTTTGCTGTAAATTAATGCTAAATGTACTGCAAGTGGCACAAGAAGTAGTATGTCTCATGCTTTTCATTTAGTCCGAGTTCAATCAGATAAACCTATAAAATGATATCACACTTGCAGTATATTTGCAGGAAATAAAGTTATTGAATAGTTGGGCATTTTTAGGAAATAAGCTCTATTGCTTTATTGCTTAGAATTTGATGAGGAGATGGATAGCACTGTTATGTATGTCCATTAAATATGAAGCTAAAACCAGCAGTCACCTCAGTTTAGCATAAAAACTGGAAGCTGGAGGAGACAGCTAGCCTAGCTCCGACACATAATACCTGTAAAACTGCTACTTGTTTGTTACATTTAGGTTTTTGTACGGATTAAACAAACAAGCTATAACTTGTGAGCTCTAGAGGTGCTGGTAGGCAGATTTTTTTTTATTTACCTTTTGACAGAGACAGGCTAGTTGTTTCCCCCTGATTCAAATCTTTATGCTAAGCTAAGCCAACCGTCTCCTGGCTGTTTTTACTGACATGAGAGTGAGATTGATCTTCTCATCTAACTCTTAGCAAGAAAATGAAAATGAAAAGCATTTTATAAAATGTTGAACTATTATGCACATAAGTTCAATCTCTTATCATTATCTTTATCACAACCCAATTACGCAAAAGAATCTTTAAAAGTTTTGCCTCTGGATATAAAACTAACTTAGTAATGATTTTCTTGAAATGAATACACAACTGTATTTCTTAGAATTAAGCTTTTAAGATTTCAAATACCACTAAGTGGAGGTCCCTAAGTGATAAGACTGGAGACCACCAAGATGCAATGATTAGCTGTGTAAGAGATCACACCACAAGTAGCTTGCAGGGATCAGAAATAACTTGTGAGTCTGACCACTGAATTCCAATGCTCCCTTATCCAGCCTCTTGGCATACTCCCCCCTCCCCCCGTATGGCGTGTGAATGCCTTGCAGCAATAGATGTCGCCTTGCCAGGGTCAAGGGTCAAAGCTAAGGCTTCTCTCTCCTCAGACAAGTGAGCCAGACAGGATATATCCACGGAAACGCAGCCGAAGCCCCTTGAGAAGCACACTCTAATGCGCATCATTTTCCCTTTTCCCTGAATGTTGGACATACACCAAGAGACCAAGGAATTTTCTCTTCATATTCTTCTTGTTTATCCACAAGATTTGATCAAATCCTAACCTACCTAGGCCAGACACAGGCCATTCCACACTACCCATATACACTCCAGATACAACCAATGTCTAGTTAGGCAATTAAAACACTATCCTCTGAGATCACAAAGCTGGCACAAAAAAGAAATAATAGCTCGTTTCACCCACCCACTTACAAATTTCATAAAGACAATAATTTGCTTCCATCATCAGAAGCTACAACATGAACTGTTGAAGGACTTTGTTCCCCTTGTGTGAGAAGTGATTCTCTGACAGGCCAGGCAATACTGTAGATGATAAGTGGAAAGGATTGCATATCATTTATAATGATGGGTGTAGTAGTAGTTCTAAATTCAGTCCTGTCATTCTGAATGTGGATGCCTTGGCTGCTCCAACAGCAGAGATCTTTAGCACAATCAACCTTGGGGTTGAAAACGGAGGACAGAGTAATGAGAGACAATCTGACCACTTTGAGCAACCACAACTTGTAATATGGCTTTTTCTATATAAAAACTGGAGACAAACTAACCCTTTCTTAAATTCAGAGGTATGCCAGAGCAAAGAGGTGGCAGATTTTTCTCAAAACTCAATCTATCCTCAAAGACCATGTGAGACTAAAGAGCGCGGGAATCAGTAATTCTCCCAATTTCCCCTCTTTAATAGTCTGTCTGAAGTTTTTTGAGTTGTCCAAGCTAAACTGCTTATTTAAAATCATTTCCCCCATTTGTTTTCCTTCCTATCCTCCCTTCACTCTCTCCCTCTGTTTCTCTTTGTCCTTCCCTCTCGGCTGCTTTATTGATGCTCTCCAGTTGCAATAGATCCTGGAGATTAGACTGCCGATGATGAAATATTTCCTTATTGTCTGTAATGCAGGGCAGCCTACAAGACCAAACACGGGGCGGTCTGCTCCTTATTAGAGCAGCGGCTCCATCAGTTCCCAGGCTGCTCCTCAGCTCTGACCTGTGTGTTAACTCTGATTAGGTCATATGATAAACATTAGCGCTGCTGCTTTTCCCACAAACTCAGCACCTAAAAAAGCGTGGCCCCGGGGCGGCAACGTGACACGGGGCACCTTTCAAAGCCAAAGCCGCGTGTGTCCTTTCATGGCACCTCGTTAGGGCTTCTCCAACGGGATAAAAGACCCACATTAAAAAAGAAGTGGGCTCCTCCGGGGATAGATGAAGATAGTTTTACACATGCTGGCCCATTTCTCCATTGCACTCTCCCAGTGGCTTTTGTCAGACACATTCCTTTGTTGGTATGGTCACAGGCTCTCGGATGTCAGCGCTAAACATCGTTTTCTCAGAAAAAGTGCATGTTCATCCAAAGGACTTCACTCTGCCTTGTATACCCACTCTGAAAATGGGACTAACTGCACAGCTTAACGAAACAGAGTAGGTTGAATGCAGCATTGTGCTGTCACTCAGGAGAACAGTGACAAGAAGATCAAAGATGGTGGACATAATAGTGTCAAGTATAGGGCCTATTACATCAGGAAGCTGTTAACACCTTTTCTGGTCTCAGATCTAATCATTTGTTAGCTAATGAAATGAGATGACACTTATACTGCGTTTACTGTGTATATTGCAAAAAATGTTCTGATATGACCAAAGACGGAGAGAGTAGGCAGCCTTCACTACATTATTGTCCATAAAACACCAAATTTGACTCTGTTTTTTCTTAAGCCAAAGTTTGATTTTAGTACCCCATTCCACAAATGCTTCTCCCAGTAACTATTATTGTTTTGGTACAAATCTCAGTTGCTCATTGTTTATTTTTAGCAATCAAAACATTCTCTGACTCAAACCATGCAACTCTCCCACATATCCATGTAAGCATGTTTCACATGCTGTCAATTAAAGTTCCTCGAATGAGCTCCAGACTTTCAACTTTCACTTTCGCAGTAGTGTTAATGCATGAAAGGTGCTAGTAATCTTTATTTGATCAATAGTACCTTAATATAGCTTTCTTGTAGAGCATTTTGGAGGTGAGCCACCTGTCGGTTCAGATGTACCATGGAAATTTCCTCCTTAAACCCCTGGCAGTTCAGCTTCATCTTTTCCAAAAGGCGAACATCAAACTGTCTGGACAGCAAGACATAAAATACTGTTATAACAAACAAGGTCACATTGTACTATCACAGAAATACACATACATGTCTTATGAGGTTTGTTGTGACATGTTTAAGTTTTTAAATCTACTGTAACAGAGTTAAGCAAACATAGCAGATGGTTTATTTTATGTGGAGTAGCAGTGCTTTTCAATTGTGACCTTTGCAGTATGTGAAAGTGTAGTTGCTGTCTCTCTGCCATGTAACCCATCCATCCTGCTGGACATGGTTAAGATTTGCAGGTAGGACTATTTCAAGAACCATTTGCCCTACATGTCTCTTAAGATTTGATTACTGTTATCTATGTATTCACTTTTTAATTCTTTCTGACACCTGATTTTGACTTTACAGTACCATCACATAGAGTTTATTGGACAGATTGCAGTCAAACACTCTGGTTCAGTAACACAAACAACTAGATCGTGGACAGACAGTCGCTCTCTTTTATATTCACAACAGTGGACTTTTTTGGAGTCTCTAACTGCATTTTCTGTATTTGAATTGTTGGTGGAAAGTTTAGTTTATGGATTGTTGAATAAGCTACTACTGTAATGAACGAGGACAGTCCACTTACTTCTTCTTGTGAGCAGCAGCGTTGTTAATGTTGTCTCTAAGGGTCTGCAGGCTCTGCCTCTTGTCGTTCAGTCGGCTTTTGACCAACTCCAGCTTCTGTTTCAGCTCAGCAGAGCCAAGTCTGTCTACATTCACATCTCCATCCATGTTCTTTAACTCTGAGCAGAATTCCACCAGGCCGTGGTGGAGCTCCTGGACCTTGGGGTCAAAAAAGTTCAGCTTTCAATGGTGATTGTGATTATACTCAGTGCTCGGTGAATTAATTCATTATGTACTCCACTAATTTTGCATCATTAGTTGTAGAGAACATGTTAATCTGTTACATATTTTCACAGATATAGTTGAACAGAGATAGTGACCTGAAGGATGACATTTTGTAACGAGTCCACCTGTTGCTTTAACTCCCTGATCCTCTCCTCTTTAGCTGCCTGGACATTTTTGTTGGCGTTGCTGTTCTCATCAGAGCTGTTGACTTCTGGGCTGTTTTGGGAAGCAGGACTCGGTGGTTTCTCCTATGATGCAAAAACATAGAGGAGACGTCTTTGGTATAGGGGTTCATAGCTGACATATAAATGTTGAGAAAATGACCAGCATTACCATTTTACACAAGTGCAGTTCCAGTTGCCTGTTCCCTGATGTTGACATCAGCAGAGTCTTAATCTGCTGATCTGGTGAGAGCTCCTTGGGTGAATCTTGAAATCAAAGCATATGGAAAGTGTATGTATATGGTATTTCTTTGTTTTTTTGTGATAACATATGTTATGTAGTGTGCATCATGTACTGTATTGTGCACCTGGCTTATCTTTCATTATGAATAGGCTTCTATCTTCTGTCATTCCCAGCGTTTTGATACACGAATCCATGATTTTTCCCACTGTTGTTTCCTTTGGGGTTCTGAGATGAACTATCTGCTCTGTTGCTGCAACACAACATGACACTGCAATCAGATGTAATAAAGAGGCCTTGTTTATCCTTAAATAAGTGTGCATCATAGATATGACAGCCACACAGTGCCCAACAGGCTGGACGCTGCATCATGTGACCATAAGTGAATATTTTTAATTTATTTTGAACATAGTCCCATTAAGGTTTTTCTGATATCTTCTCAGTTATCACACCCTGTGTATATTTAACCTCTTAACCTATTCAATTACTCACCATTAATAGTGATCTCTATCAGGTGAGAATTCCTCTGTACCATGTAGTGTTGGCTATTGTTTCTACAATGGAAAAAAACCAACAGATTAAAATTTGTTTGCTTTGTTTCAAACAAGCTGTGAAGTGTTCAGTATAGGTGTTGTGAGCAGTATAAGTTATATAACAGCAGACTGTACCTTAGCTTGAGGGAACGCCGATTCTTGGTCAGGCAGCTCACATGAGGAGAGGACTTTGACTTACTCATCGACACTAATGCTGCAGTGAATGTCTCAACATTATTAGGCCCTACAGATTCTGTAGAAAAGAGAAACATTAGTCTACTTGACATACTTGATTTGCAAACTGCTGAGTTAAGAGTTTATTTGTCATGTTTTAATGGTAAAAGTGTACCAAGTAGAGAGTCAAGTCTCTGGGTCATGGCGTTTGGAGGATGCAGCTCATTATAAATGGCAGACAGTAACTGCTCCCTATCTTCCAGTGTGGCAATATGGAGGATGTCCAGAGTCTTCATATCTACTGAAGCTAAGTCTGCTCCACACAGTTTTGCTTCTGCAAGAGGAACATTTAGTAATACACCTATATTATACAACAAATCTGGGAGATGTACTGCAGTCAATATATAATCCACAACAATTACACTTGAAAAAGAACTGACAAACACAAAGAAGACATTTTTGTCCATGCTATCTCTTATTTAAAACATTTTTTTTTGTTAAAGGGGAACTATTATGCTCATTTTCAGCTCTATATTTTTATTTTTGGACTCCACTAGAGTAGCTTTGCATGATTCAGAGTTCAAAAAACTCCTTATTTATCTTATACTGTCCCTTTATGCAGCCCGTCAGTTCAGCCTCTGTCTCTAACAGGCAGTCTTAGCTCCTGTCTCTTTAAGGCCCCCCTCCTGATGAGCCCACTCTGTTCTGATTGGCCAGCTTTCAGGAAGCCTGCCAAGGGGCCGCCGTATCAGAGTTGTGTTAAGGTACTGCAGATGCAGAGCCAATATTTCCTGCTTTACTGCTTCAAATTAAAAGCTTTTAAATGACTAAGGAACGGGAGACTTTTATTGTGAGGAATTTACATGAAATGAAACATGTTCCTCACCAAATTAGCAGCACTTCATTGGCGGAGCTAAAAAACAGTCGACACAACAATATATGGAGATATTTGGAGCTCTTTGTTCAGTGGATCAGTCAGAAATAATTCAGGGAGGAATAGTACAAGCAGAAACAGCCACAGTGATGATGATGTTTGATGAAGAGCTGCAGACAAACAGCACACCTCCAACAGGTAAACAACTTATTTTACTTCATCATGCTGCGTAATGGAAAAACACTCACAGCGTACCAGCTCAACTTGAGTCATGGCCTTGTGGGACTACCCCCAAACAATGGGAAAACAGCATAGTGTTAGCAGAGCGGAGCAGTGAACTTGGTGCTCTGTGTGGAGCAGATGACCATATAAAGAAATCCATCACGAGCCGACATCGACTCGGGCTGAAAGTAGAAAAAATTGTTGGAAGCAGTCTGAAGCCAGTGCTTTTTGCTCAGGGATTACTTCTACATACGTTTACCTCATTATTTGACACTTTGTCCATGTTTAATATAAAAATCCAATGATGTAACATCATAAATATGTGACTGAAAATAAGAAAAAACATAATAGGTCCCCTCTAAGGAAAATCTGGAAATCGAACATTACTCTGTAGTAAGTGACATCTTTATGAAAAGTAGAACAAATGTGAACATTAAGATGTGGCTGTTAAAAAATTAAGTTTTACAGGTTGATATTAGCTTTCAGCTACTGGCAGCTTTACAAAATGATCTCAGTTTGTTACATCTGTACGGTGACGGACTACCTTTATCATCCAACTTAGACATCTCAGATTTGGTCTTTGATGCCACGTTAGAAATTATGAGGAGTGAATTTATTTCTGATCATAAATTTTTGCATCTGCTTGTGTCAGAATTAATATTAAGGGGATGTAAGACAATAAATATCAGAAATGCATCATGCCTGTAACTGAAGAGAGTTATAGACAAATAGAATTACATAAAGAGTTTTCTTTAGGTAGAAAGGAAACTCTAATGACACAAATACCCATTTTTTAACCCGAAGCATAGATTGTATGAGATATTAAGGATAGTAAGACAAGTATATTCGCATACAGCTCTCTAGCCACTTTAACATGATTTGTAGAGTAATGGTGTCAGGTTCAATCTGGTCTTATCCTTATCTCCTTTTCCTCTTAATTTATTGATGTTCATAAAAAACTATTTATTTGTTCTTCAGTAAAGATAAAACTAATTTATTATGGAGCTACAGGGCTGGGAGAGGAGACAGCCAGAAGAATGTGTTTCACCTCTGATGAAAGGGAGACATTTCTGCAGTCCAATACTGGTAAACCACTGGCAGACTTCATCTGTGTTCAGCTCCTTGAGGGATTTGGCCACTTGCCTGTCCATGTCCTGGGGAGAAGGAGAAGTTACTACATACTACATACCTGCTGCTCATAGAGCTATGTGGAAAACTGCTTTTATAAACACCTCATTGCAAAAAAACAAACCTGTATGTAATGCAATAGATAGTTATATATATATAGATAGATATAGATATAGATATATACAACATGATGCACAAAGATGAGGCAAGACAAGAAAAAAGGAAGGCAAGATAAGAAGACAAAATATGGTTGAACTCCAAGGCACTTTGTCATTGTCTGTCACTGATTCATGGAGTGTGTTGGAATCCATGTTTCAACATATTACAGCAAATAAACACAGTTGTGTGTTTAACCATAAACAATTGTTTGAAAAGGACAAAGAAATGTTTACTTAGCGGGGAACCTAAACACAGGTTTCTATGTAATTGCTGCCTTAGTCACAGATTCGCTGTTTATGGTGTTCCTGGGAAGAAAACTACAGTGTTCCCTGCTGCCAGTAGAGGCTTTACAAGGTAACTGTGGGGAGATTTGATAAATTGAGGTGAGAGGTCTGCCTTGTCTTAGGGATATCACTATTATGTTGTAAGACAGAGAGACTTTTAGTAAAAAAGAACCCTATTAGATCATAATTTACCAAAACCAGTTATTTTCTATAATTTGGGGTCCCAGTGTGAGGCTCTAGTGTGAGACGTGGCTGCTTAAGAGACATGTTGCATACTGTAAATGACTCATATGAAATTGATGAGGCACCAGGGGAAAATTAAACAGCTGATAATGCATGTAGATAATAAGTTCAGGACACGAGCAATTTGCCTTAAAAAAAAAAAAAAGACTTTCTTTTTTCTGTCCGTTTTGTGTTTTAGCTAACACACGGATTGCTAAGGATACAAGCAATCTTGCTTGGCAAATCCTGGACACAAAGAATAAAATCCTGAGACTATTTGCAGAGTCATTGCTTTGACAGATCAAGGGAGCTGGGAAATATAAACAGAGCATATTCTGTAATTGCAGCAGCTCTGGGCTGTGTGCTGATGCCACCCTGAAGGCCTTGCTTTGATGGTTTACAGTACCTTCTCAGGGAAGTTTCCATTCTGATCCTTAGACAGAGGCATATATGATGCTGCATGAAAGGCATGGAGAAAAACAAGAGAGTTGTAAGGTTGTATTTGAATTTATATCAGTTGGAACAATAAGGTTGTCCATAATATAACAACACCAGACTCACCAACAGTTATGCGTCGTTGCCGTGGCGACCCCTCCTCTTCCTGTTGTTGGTTTGTGGCCTGGGTTAAAGTGTGGAAAGTGCTGCTGCTGGTAAGTGTGTCCCCAAGACTGCAGGAGCGAGTTAACGGTTTCTGTCACGTAATACAGATTGCAGTTAACAGTGGACTGAAAATCCAGCCCGCTCTAATCAATTTACCATCAGTAAGTATTTTTAACTTCACGAGTAGTAATACACAGTCACAGTCTAAATCAGATAAAGCACATTTCTCCCAGGAATGTGTAGTGACTCTCTGTACATACCTTTAAATACATTAAAGGTGCATGTGTGGGCCTTGTTGGCTGCAGATAGAGCATGTGATATACAGGACGAAGAGATCATGAGAAGAACTTTTAAGTAAGAGGTTCACTGCATGGCCTTCATACCTTTTGATGAGTAAATGTGTCCATCGTGCCGGCGTGAGGAAGAAGACAAAGTTCAGCCTTCAGCATGTCAGAGCAGCTCACATCTCTATTGCTCAGGACATCTACGTAGAAATATAGACAACATGTCAATAAATGCTTACAGTATGAACACATCCTAGTTAGTTACCATATTGGAAACAAACTTTGTCCTTGTTTTCCCTTTTTCAAGTCATTCTGTTCTCGTGGGCCTGCTCAGACTTTTATTATTGTACAGGTCACCAAGTCCATTTGCAGTGCATTAGCCGGTGCTGATACTGGACACAGCTAGATGGGGTTGCTTAGCAACCTGTCAGACACACTAACGTCTGTCTGCTTGATGACATACTTTTCTGACAACTCAAGTTCTTTCCCACAGAAAGCACATATTCTTACATTTTCCAAATGTCACTTGGTCAGCGAGCAGATATCTTTTTTTTCTGCTATCATAACAAGCAAGACGAATGAGGCTGAGAATATGGCATCCAGGCTAGGCCCAGCTTTCTCAGGCAAACACAACGCTGTGATGTGATTGTGATAGATGTTGGAATGTTTACAGTTCAAACTTGTAACTACTTTAACTTTTATACCTTCGCTGATTGAAACGTCAAGAACCCTTTACCATTTAAAAAACAGTAGTCTTTTCAAATAGTTCACCCATCAAAAAATTCAGCCTAATTTCTTAAACACATGTTTTTCATTTCAGGGGCCTTCTTCTGAAAGGCTGGTTTGACATGGACAGGAGTTTAGATGGAGTCAGAATCAGATAAGACAGTGTAATTGGTTTATGTGTGTCAGCAGTGGAATCTTGTCTGGGTCCTGGTGAGACAGTGGAGTACAGGGAAGGGGGGCAACTAGCAAGCACTCTCTCCATCACCTGGCTGACCTGTGAGTCACTCTGAAGAGGATCATAATGTCTGGCCCACAGCTAAGCAAAATCAGAAGACTGTCCACGCAAAACAGAACTGTCCTGACTGGTACAGCTAAGGAAGAACAGCGAGGAGCACCCTCTTTTAGCTGACCTCAGACATAACAGTGTGTCTTTGAAATGCTGACTTCCATTCTTGTACTGTGACTTCTTTTCACCGAAGGGACTCAAGGTGGCGAGCTGTCTGAGAATGCTAATGGAGGGTAGTAGTACACCCACCCTACCACAGTCATACCCAGACATACAGCCTGCGTCTTCCAGGAAAAGTCTAATCAAAACAAAGAAGGACAGGAAATTTTGGGCAGACTCAAGGACACAGCCTGATGCTGGCTAAGTCAGGACAAGTAAAAGCATGAGTGAGCTCCCGCACCCTTGACTGGTTAGCATAGACAAACACATTGCATCCTTGCACGCACACACAGACACAATGAGCAATCAGGTGCGTGACAAAGTTTGACAACCACTCACACACAGATACACACAGGATTAATCATGAAGTAAAGCTCTAGAGTCAGAACTTTTCAGCACATTTGTGTAATGGATAGGCAAAAAGCGATGCTTATCGTTTCAAGTATTATTGTCCTCTTGGTTTGAAAAGAAAGTAAGCTCTTTGAGAGACGACTGAGGGAGGAGAGTATGCTGAGTCACAGGAACCCAAAACCTGGGAACCGCCTGCCCAGCCATGCACTGGGAATACACACACAATGGCTAAAAAGGGAGTTCCAACAAAGGGGAACTTCTGCAACTCCCAAAGGAGGCGTTGGAGGTACTGTAGCCATGTCACATAATGACTGCAATTTCATCTGAATGGGGAGCTGAGATCAAAACGAAGAGGCAACACATGAGCTCAACAGCTGGATGAAGCGAACCATCATCTGGTGCCATTTACCTCTCACCTATAGTTCCCCTAAATGGAAACAGAAAGATTTAAATACAAACACTTATTAACCCAAATTCACCTCAAGTAAACTCACCCAAGTTGTGCTCAGTAAATGTCAAAAGATTTATTCCAGTGTTGAAGCTTCCTATGACAGAAGCAGAAAGCAAGAGAACCATTCTGACAAAAATATTAATGGAACTTTTTTTGTTGCTATGTCAAGTTTATCGTTCAGTAACGAGTTAGCTCCTTTGCACAGCAGATATTTTGACTTGTCATAGTAGCCAAAGCACAGTTGTTACCAGTAACATTAACGATGATTCCGCTCTATTCAAGTGTCCCAGTAAACCATGATAGTGAGCCAGTATGCACAATACCAGGAAACTGAAGCAGCTAAATATAATTCAGGCATCATTAATTTTATTATTTACACCTATGCTTTTCCCACTGTGACACCCGTATTCAGACCAAATCGCTGCACCACCGCACAACCTGATTTGGTCTGAATATGGCCTTAAAGCCCTGTTGTTCCAGGGTGTGGTTAGCCTAGCTTAGCAGTTAGTATCCTTAAGAAGAAGAAAACAAAAAAAAAATCTCATTGATATATTTAGTTTTGTTAGTTCACAAGCTAGACAGCAATACAGAATTACCTGGGTTATGTTCAGCATTAGAAAAATGTATCATTAATTGGTTAGGACAGGAGTTGCCATCGGCAATGCTTTCTGCTCGTTAATTGTTTGTTAAACCACAATCTCTTTTTCGATTTCTATCAGAGTTAAAGATAAAACTTGTACATAAGAGACTTTTTTACTGCTTCCAGTCTTTGTGCCTATGTAGCAAAACTAAACGTCTCGCTACCTTGCTACTGAACACAGAGATTAAATTGATATTGATCTTTCTATCTATCTTCTCACAAGAAAGCAAACAACCATATTTCCCAAAATATCAGAGCTTTGCTTTAAGTGTGAATTGCAGTGTAAAAGCACTGGAGATGTTATCACTGTTGGACTCACTTTTCTGCGGGTACTCAGGGATAGGAGCCACCTGGTAGGCACTACGTAAAAACCTGGGCTTTGATTTTTCTTTATCCCCTTCTTTGGTTGCCACAGCATCCCTTTCTTCTCCGAGCTGATCATTTATGCCCTCCTCAGGCTTAGCTGTTCTATCAGCACCAAACTGATTCTCAGAGAACCCCCCCTCCTTTGACTCCTCTGGCTCCACACTCTCCATCTTCTCCTCATAGCTCTCCTGATCCTGAGTAGCAAAGCTTCCCTCACTTCCCGAAGTATGTGCCACACTTTCCTCTGAATTAATGTCAAAGAACTGATCATCGTCAACGACATCAGAGGGAGTGGGTGGAATCAAGTTGATGACTGGTGGTGTCAGGAGGCTCCCTGAAGCTGGTGTGCTATCAGTACCACTCTCAAACAGCAATGGGTCTTCCTCCTCTTCTTCATCATCTTCCCCACTGGTAGAAGTGATGGCCTGTTCGGATTGGGGCTGAATAGGCAGTGAAGACAGAGGCTTCAGTCGTTTCTCTTTCAGAGCTCTCCGGCAGGCGGACACAGAGCTGGCTGAGCGAGCCATGTTGCTCCTCGAGGTCATGGGGTCTTCCTCAAACAGGCTGAAGCTGGCGTTAACTATCCCCAGATCCTCCACTGTAATCTGGATAGCCTCCTTCTCACCTGATCCCTGTTGATCCATGTGTGGATGCTGAGGGCCCCCATTTATCTTCTTTTCCTGCTCCTGCAGAGGATCCTTCTCCTCGTCTTGCAAACATGAGCAGCAGAACAGTCTGCATGAAAAACGCGAAGTGGTCTTTCTCCAGGGGCGCCTACGAGGCCGCAGTTTCTCTGAGTCTGTATTTTTGCTTGCCATGGCAGCAGCCACCTCACTATAAACTGGCTACACTGCTAAACAGGCCATTCTTCAGTTTCATCAGATAATCCTCTGCAGACTGAAGAGAAGACAAACAACCATCCACACCTCTAGGATAAAATACTGCCCTGTGATAGAAGCCACAGCATCTGCACACAACACAAACACTCATCTGCAACATGTGTTGCTAAGGAGAGGATACAAAAAATAGTCCAATTCATGCTCTCAGGGTCAGGTGAGCACTTGAAATGAATGCTGGGTTTCATCAGCGTGCTTTGATATGTTAAGCAGCAACATTGTAGATACAGCTCTTGCTTTAAAGAACTCTAACAGGACAACAATACCCGGCGAAAATAAAATCTTGGCATCAAATATATGTAATGTAGATAATAACAAGAAATGTAAATTACTAAAATATAATCAGCCATGCATTTGTATGTTTATACAGGGTGTGTGCGTGTTATAGCACATGTGCATGACTGATTGTGCATGTGTCAGGACACGTGATTATATTATTACAAGTCTGTGTTCAATTTCTCAGTGGGTCATCTGTTGGGGGCTTAAAGCATGTTTGGAAACAGGTGAGAATATGGGTTAGCGGATGCTTGGCTCGTACAACCCTTATGGCATCAGATGACATTTCCTTCAATCCACAGGCCCAGTCCTGTTCTCTGCTACAAGATAAGTCTTCCAGCATCAGCGTAAACCCATTTTGCCACACCACCCACATTGAAGGCTTGTATGAGAAGATGATATCAGTGTTTTTTTCTCACGCCCATGAAGTGACAGTAGAGTGATGGGAATAATTACTCTTCTCCAGTATCCACCTCTCACTGCATTCTCGCTTTGTAGTGAAAGGAATCTGCTACTGTTTGTTTCTTAAATCTGCTACTTCATTTCTATTCAGTTTCTTCTGTTTCTACCCCCAACAATGTTTATTTCTCCCCTTACAGAAATTGAGCTCCTGTGTAAAAAGTTTTGTTTTTCTATCTTTAAGTTTACCTTCCTATAGTGTATATAATCCGGATTAACTTCTGTAATTATTCTACATATCTTTCTTCTGTCATAAAAGTGCCAGTGCATTACATTAATCACGTTCATATGGAAAACTCAGCCCCATGTTTAAATTAAAATTTACCACCCCAATTAAGGTTGCCTTAATTAGGGTTTTAACAACACTGACATTTTCCCTCAAATAAAAGCTGACCTCAGACACAGTAACTATTCTCAAATTAGACTAAACAATTTGTTGGCATGCAGGAGTATAATTTCTGCATGCTGGCATGAGATATCAGCAAAAGTTATTTGTTCTGTTTTTCTAGATACCCTTTCAGGTAGTGAAGTTCCAGAGATAGGCCAGCTGGCTATTAATGGACTTAGTCCAGGGCTGGAGACTGCAAGTCTTTTATACTCATGTCACTCAGAGGCCCGCATGAGAGTTTCTGCTGCGAGTGAAGGTGATCTGAAGCCTTTTCTTCAACAACATAACTTCAGAGCGAGTGGCAGATGAGAAACTATTTGGGTTCAGTTTACCTCAGATTTGAATATGACACAGCAAAGGTAAAAGGTCAAGAAACAAACAGAGAGTTAATGTACGCTTGGAGAAGTGAGGAGGACATGCCTTAGCAAAAGGAAACATGCCCTCCACTTAAAAACAGCTGCAAACCATTTTAGGAACTGAGCATTCAAGAGAAAAAAGTCTATAATATATGTAAATATTAGGTCAGAGCAAGCTTGTGCAATGTTGAGAACAAGCGTGCATTGTTAAGACATTGTACAGTATATGGGGGAATTTGAATGTAGGGGTCTGTGACATAATCCTGGTCAATGCTGCGTGCCCAACAAAGGGGGGCAGTATAGAGCAGATGCACAATACTGACAGGACATAAAACAGAACCCACCACTTCTTAGAACGACCTCCTCTGGTATTCACAAGTCTGGATAAAGTTAAACCACACAAGTGCTTTTCATTCGCAGCACAGTGAGGCCGCCTTTCATGATATCTTGATCTGGTATTTGCAAGAATATCAAGTTTTGTCATAATCCTTTTTACATGTTGTTTGAATATACATAAGCGGCAGGGGAACGAAAAGATATATGTAAGATTAATGTTCCGTCTCCTTTATACGGGTTGTGTTTGAAATTAGCTGAAAATCTGCAACCATACTGGCAGATTTATGAAAAATGAGTTCCTTATGATAAAGGTTGAGAGACAGTGTAAGTGACAGAGCAGACAAAGATAAATGCCTCACAGCTGCCATCGCCTGGGGCCATTTCTGGGAGAAATGACTGAGAAAGACATGGAAAGCCACTGGTCTGCACTCTCCAAGTGACGCTGTAAATTTTAAACTATTCAAATTAATTGTCTTTGACTTAGCCTCTTGGATTTGTTTGACTTTCTCTGTGCATTCATGAAGTGACATCACTGGACGTCATTGCATTAGGAGAGCTAGTCTACATGTCCAGACATAGATCCACGAGTATCTGAGCATGCTCTGAGAGTGTTTTTACTGGTCTCACAACCAGAGAGTGGTAGATTCTGGACAGCCCTCAGACGTCCACGCAGCCAACATCAACACCAGCCCTCAGCTCTGTGAGGGCTCCTCTTTAAGACGCCCTCACCTCTTGTTCGGTTGCAGTACTGTGAAACATGTTGAACATTTCCTGTGACAGTCATGTTTCCAAAGGCATCAAGACTCTGGGTCCGCAGTTAGTTAAGAGTAGTCAGGGGCTGGTTCTGTGGTGAACATGACCCTGTTTGGCCTTACAGAGAACTCACACAGGCACTCGCACACACAAAAAGAAAGAAATAGAGGGTTTTTCTCCGCTCCAATTCACAGAAGAGACGAATGCTTCAACCAGTCTGTAATTGCATTCTACTTCAGAATAACATCTACAACCTTTTTATGTTGTCGAGGATGTTGAGCAACCCGGCGCGGCCAAACAACGAGGCGGCATTCTTAGAGCATCGAGGGGGGTCTGCAAAAATAAGCATATTCAATCGAGGATGTTGAGCTCCCGATTCAACAGATAAATCAACACACCACGAGCGGAGCCTTTTCACCACTGAGTTTCTCTTAAACAGATGCATCCATTTTGCTTACACAGATCTTCCTGTTTGTTCTCGCCACCACCAAGCCTCTTGGAAGTCAGACCAAGTGTGCCAAATATTTGCAGTTTCCCTTGTGGCTGATACCTAATAGCATGAGAAAAGGAGTTCGGCAGGGGGAAGGAGAGGGCAGTGACCTTGAGAACTTCTGGGTTGAACCCCCACCCCCATCCCCACCCCACCCCTTACTCACCCGCCAGTACTCCGCTGCTCCCTAATCAATTACTGTTGGCAGTCAGGAGACCACCAATGATTAGCAGCAGCAAGGCAGACGTGGTTTGGGGGTTGGAGTGTGGGAGGCTGGGCGGGGGAGTGTGGGGGAAAAGGAGAGGAAAGAGGTCCTACAAACGGCTTTGATCAAAACGCTGCCTCGAGAAAAGTGGAATGCAACAGGACCCCCCTGGTTTAAATGACCCTTGAACAGTTTTATTTATCTATGAAAATGAAAGATTGCATCCTTTTGCGTTTCGTCTCTCAGACTGTTGCACGTGAGCAGACAGCTGTAGATGCCAAATATTGTTTACACTCGCACATGCACAGTAAAAACCATCCGAGACTGACAGGCTCAAAGACAACAACACAGAAACCCAGCACATAAACACAAACCTTTTTGTTGTGCAGGTCTTTGAAGCAGGAAGGGAAATAACTTACAGGCTCTTTTTTTTTTATGAGAATCTGTGCTGTTCCCACGCCCAGTGTGGCAAGAAAGCTCAACAAAATCATTTGTCTTAGATTGGCTGATTGGCTGGCTGGAATTCGGGTATGTCTTTAACTGTGATGGAAGTTTAATTTGATGAGAGGAACTCTCCCACCACACCCACCCACAATTGCCCTCCTCTCTATTTTCTTCTTTTTCTCTACATCTCTGATTCTTCCTTCTCTCACCTTTAGGTTTATAGGTTTATCTTTTTTATAGAGTGAGAGTGAGGCTGACAGAGAAAAGAGGCCCACACTCCTGCAGACGTCAGAAATGTTTGTGTCAGTAATTCTCCCCTCTTGTTTTATGGTCGGGGGCAAGACGGCAAGAGACAGTTAGTGTGTTTGGTGGGAGAGATTGAGAGAGATATACACAAGGAGAAAGATTAAATAAAGAAAGATAAAAGAGGAAGACAGAATAAAAGACAGAAGATATGAGCCAGAGAAACAGGGAAACAGCTTTTGACTCCATACTATACAGCAAATACAGCAGAAACCTGCTTTACAAGACGTGGCTTCCTCCAGGGCTCTCCGTGGCTAGCTCTTTATCCAACTCTCCCAGCACACAATTAATGGCATTATGAGCACCACTGGAAAACTTCAGCTACACAGTTGTGTCTACAATTTTCCCATGGGAACACCATTTTGTGTAGATGCCAGGCACTCTGATACGGTTATCTCTTTTCACTGATGTTCTCCTTCGGGACTTGCACTGTTGAGATAGCTTTGAGGAAATAAAGTAAAATCAAATTAGGTTTTATCTGTAATTTCAGAGCCATCAAGGATTATCATGATACATCACTGAGCAATGCAGGCTGGACTCTAACTCGGGCAGTTTTGGAATTTAGTCTGTGGTATTGTTTGCTGTGCTGGGTTTGTCTTTGTCATGAGATGTTTTTCACAGCCAGACAAGTATGGTCACTGTGATGTCCGCAGCCAGAGCATCTGAGCCTCATCAGCCAGGCATTTCAAAGCTGCTGTCATGGGTATTTAGAAAGGGGCAGACGAAGGACAAAGGCCCACTATTGGCAACTTGTCCATTTTGTAGCCCCTTTGAGGTTTCCTAACGATGCCTGTGCCCTCATAGAAATCACTGCAAATTAATTTTAACACTCAGTGAAAAGACAGATTAGTGCCGAGAGGATGGCACAAAGGGTGTTAAATATGGCGAGCAGCATGCTGGACCACAGGCCAGGCCTGGGACACATTACCCACAGCTGCCAACATTGACCTATTTTCACCAAACCAGCTTAAAGATTTTTAGCATCCTCTATTGTGCAAAGACCCTGCAAAGCACACCATTGAAGTCTTATCTGCAAGACCCCCTTTGGGCACGGTGCCCTTTGATGCCTCTCATAAAGGCAGTGATTGGGTTTTAATTAAGTGTGGCAGGTGATTAGATGGTCCTTATTGATCTGAAGGACTAGGGGCAGATGTTGCAAGAGACAACTAGAGGAAATAGCTCTATAAAGACTACAAACAAGGGCCCAAACTATTGTGGTGGAGGCTTCAGTGACAGACATGACCCTCACTCTTAAACCAAGAGAGAAAAGTGATTTCAGATTCAATTATCTTCTTTGCTGGAGGAACTAGTGAGCAGATGGTAACAATAGTCTCGGGCCTCAGCACGATCAGCACTGTTCACGGACATCTTTTCTTTGGGACAAATTTACCGTGACTTCATGAGGTTTTCATTGAAGTGTTAGCACTAGGAGGTGAAGCTTGCCAACAGGTCAATGGCATTAGAGACATGACAGAGGTCCCAAGCACCAGATATATTTATGTAAACTCCTTTTGACACCATACCTCTTTCACAAAAAAACTTTTGCTTTGTTTGCTTGCATTTTGTCAGTTCAATTCTTGGGGGGGAGATTGATTTTTTTTTTGTACAGAAAAGGTGCCTAATGTCCTTTAACTTCCTTTTTCATACGCATATTATTTTATGTAAGACAGCATGTACGTCAGTCGGGAAAAATGATCTTCTCTCGTGTCATAAATCATGAGCTGAAAGAATGTAAATACAGCCCAACCAGTTACAAGTCACACAGCTTTGTGATTGTTTTTGATTGGGTCATGAGATTACTAATTTGTAGTTTATGCAGTTCATGGGAGAAATTTATGAAGACAAAGATTTGGAGGAAAGTCTGAGTTTGTCTGCTGGCTGCCATCATGGGAGCAGAGTGAGAATCATATTTGAATGACTACCAAGTTTTTTTTAACACAAATAAATTACCACCATTTAAGGGTACATAAATCTGATCTTTTGGAAGGGCAGTGACCCTTTGGAGGGAGCACTGGCTGAGCTTTTGATCAGATTCATACCATGGCTGAATGAGAAGGGAATGTGTTTACTTTTTGGAAATAGCCATGGATAAAACAAATGGGACCTGGGAATTATCGACGAAGAAGTAAAGAAAGATTCAGAGGGTTCAAAACAAACAAGTCGTCTAAAAGACTTTAGAATTAGTTACACAGCTTTTTAAATAAGCTATTATGTTGTGTTTACCCATTCTGTAACACTGTAGCTGTCTTTAACATGAAAACTTCAATTAATATACAGTGGCTTAAATATAAACAGTAGCCCTTGCAATAGTCTTTGCAGCTTATTGTGGATTATCATTCAATATTTGGCAATGTATCTGCCCCACCATATGTCCATAGATTGGTGGTGAGAGGTTTGAGATGTAAGGGCTACCTAAGGAAAAGCCTAAAGTACTTGCTGGGTTCTGCTCTGTGCCTGCAGTTATTGGCAGTTGCCGTAATGGAGAGGGCTTTGTATCTGTGGGAAAAACTGTGGTTTTGAAGATATAATTAAATATGATTTAATATTTGTGTTATGCAGGTAAGTTTTGTAAATATAAAGAACACTGTTAAAATGTGTGTGCGTGTGGAACACAACAGTGTAAGAAAGGAGTGATTACAGTTGAAATGAGGAGTGGAGTATGGCTGATTTCTCTTTGTCACTGTTTAGTTCACATGTAAGGGCAATCAGACAAGATCTAAAAATAAATTCACCATGTCATGAAAGACGTTTGAGCCTGTTTATCCACCTCACTGTACCAACTTAGTCTGGTTGGTGATATATGCTACAAACAATAAATACAGTGTGTGCTGTGACATATGATGTGCTTTTCTTCTTTCTGAAACACTAATAGATTCAAATTATTTAAAAATGACCAAAATATTTATTTGATTTGTGAAGTTGTTGATTTGATCTGGTGACTATGGTACTGCTTTTAAAGTGTAGCCTAGTCTTTTAAATCCAACAGATGAAAAATGTACCTTTTTGTTGCAGTGTGTGCATGTTTGCATGGTTATTTGCATATGTCTCGGGGGGAGGGAAGCCCATTCATAACGTACAAAAACCCGAAATACTGGACAAAATCTGTGTCTGAAAGGACACACACAAATGTCTCCCTCTCTCCTCCCTCCATCTCTCACTGAAAACTATTTATGAAGGTCTGGCAATGCCTATGCAGGATGGCACAAAGGCCCCCTTTGAGAGCATAATATCACTAGTAATCAACACCTAGAGTGGCTTCAACAAAACCTGGAAACACAATGATATCAAATGTACTGTACCCTCATTGATCACCTGTGGCATTAGTCAGTGTTCATGCAGATCGCCAACATTTGAGGATTCAAAGCAATGATCCTTTAATTTCAAGGCAATAATCCTTTAATTTCAAGGCAATGATCCTTTAATTTCAAGGCAATGATCCTTTAATTTCACAGAATGAAGTGTTGACAGAAACCTGAGTCTTCTCAGCAGCTAAATTAGAGAAAGCCAGCGCAATAGTTGCTCATTTCCTGAGCTGAAAAGACTTGTGAAATGACCACAAGCTTATTCATCCTCTTACTATCATCAGAATTTGAATGACTCAAAGTGGAACTTGTAATGTCCTTTTTTGTAGAAATGACACTCGTGTCCCTCTGCACAGGAAATTACTGTCCCCACAAACACATTGTCCAATTTAAAAATACCATTAACTCATCGGGTTTATCTTTTGTGTTAGCAACCATGTAAATCATACCACAAGATACAATACACACTAAATCTTCCATCGCCATCTGAAAAAAGTGTTCCTAAAGTGTTAGAGTGGAGCATCCAGGCCAGTGATCAACTGGGGACACACTGATCATTTGTTTAACCTAATTTAGTTTAGTCTAATTTAAATAATGCATTGACCAGTATCCTAAAACCTTGGTATAATCCTTTAAACAACATGCTTGTGGTGTGACATCACTTACATATAATTTCCTCTGTGCTGCTGGGGTGTGAGTGAGGAGTATTTGTGTTCTTTTCCTCCTGTACCGAGGGCCCTCTCAGGAGGCCATTAATGCCAAATGTCTAGTCACGCTAGGCAGCAGTAGGCTGTTTTAGTGCTCAGGTTGCTGAAGGTTGCTGTTGCTCTCTCACCTTGACCCCATTGAAACAGGAGAGCTTCAATGCTTTCTTCCCCCATTTCTTCAAATAGCAACATCAGGGTGTTTTTTTACACCAGCGGAGTATGGTCAAAGCAGCTGGAACTTGAATACCTTTAAGAAAGCAACAGTTTTGGTGTATTCAATGTAACTGTTAATCACAGTATATAAGCTTTTGTATCATTTTCCATTATTTGTTGTTCTTTCCTTTTTTATCCTATGCCTCCTCTCTCTGTTTTCCCTCGATGTTATTGAGAGCAATATGGGGTTAAGCCTTTTGCTCGGTGCAGCCGTCTTATATTCCACTGTTTGTTGTATCAGCGATATACTAAAGGGTCATTAGGACCTACTAGGAGCATGTGCTCATTGCCACCCACACATTTTTGCATCACAACTGGAAAAAAAGCTCATATACTGTCATTGTATCCTCACAACAAAAATCTTATGAACAAATAATATTTGTTTTGTTTTACTAATTTGAGTATCCATTAAAATAAATCTAAATATATTGATATGAACATGAATATAACATTAACTAATATGAACATTCATTTGTGTACAATATATGTACATCTGTGATTCAGATGTACATTTACATGAAGTTTTATTTAGTCTTACTATAAATACCATTATGCTGTACAGTAACAACCATTTTGCAACATAACCGAGTGCACGGCCTTTATAGAAATGCTGGTCTCAGCGCTGTGAAACGGGGTGTTGACAGTCAGGTCCAGCCTTTCCCTAAGGCCGTCTCTTCGCATCTGTTAAAGCACAGGAAACCAACCTCGCTACAGCTTCAGCAAATCACAGCCTGTTGCAGCTCCCTGTTAGACGGCAGCTCGGGCTGAGGGTTGAAAGAAGGGAACTGGCCCATATTGTCAGTTTGATTAGGACTTGTACTCTTTCACAAAACCACATCCCCAGCAGCCCCCTCGCCTCATCCCCGGCCTGGATGGAATGCAGGGGAATCTGGTGGCAGACAGGAAGTCCTTATTGTACTGGTACAGAGATCCCGGAGCCAGACAGCATACGGGAGCGATGTCATCCCTGGCCGGGCCAGGCATATCTTTGTGCTTGCTCACCGCGTAACAAAGACGTAAATAAACACTGTTACCCCCACTGGTCTTCAACTGTCATTTCAATTAGGCAGAGTAGTGATCGAAAGCCACGGCCTGTGTTTTTCCCAGCCATGCTGTTACCTCTGACCCCTGCGGCTCGTGCCTGAGGTGATTTTCTTTATTAGTCCACAGGGTCAGTATTTAGCCCCATAGCCATCAGTAGCTGGCTTAAATCTGCAGAGTCAACACTCTGCCTTCCTGGCTGTTAGCTGCATTAGCACACTGAAGCCCCAGAGCCCTTCCACTCCCACTCCCCAAACATCCTCCCTAAGGCCAGATAACATCTCTGTCCCGTCCATTCATGAGCCAGCCAAAAGCCCGTGTTCTGAAGCCGGGAAAGGCTTTCTAGGAAGTCTATTCAATTTAAATATGTGACCCCAGCATACAGTTTCATGTATAGTAACAAGTTTATAGTTGTGAAACCATTAGTGATAAAAACAACAACCTTGACAGCTTGTGATGAACTCAACGGCTGTTTCAACTGGTCTTGGCTGCCTTTGGTTACTGATTGATTTCTTTGCCTTGAATTGTTTTTTGACATCTAAACACAGTCTAAGGATAAACAAAAAGTTATTAATAGACAAGGGCAAAAGTGTACCTGAAGGCCATAATTTATCACATGTTCTGTGTTCTGCTTAAATAAATATATGTAGGTGCCCTGACACAAGCCCTGTAATATCGGAGGCCTTTTACTTTTTTTTCAAAACCCTCGGTTACAACCAGAAGTGAAGCGAAAAAGTTTACTTAGCTATGACCCAATGATACGTTTTCCAAGAAGTCAAGCCTTTGGACTGAAACAGTAAATGTTTTGTTACTGACAATAAATCATGACATTGTTTAATTAGCATCCTCAAATTCTCATTCATTGTGGTGCGCCTCTGAGTTGTTTTCCCCTTTGGCCTTTCCTTGCATATTTCCCAAGATATTCCACCCATCAGTTTTGCCACAGAGAGAGATAGAGGCAAATGGTAATTACACAGGAGGGAAATCTGGTGAAGAAATAAATGGGCCATTGTGATAATCCTCTGAGAGGGATTTACTGTCCCTATCAGATAAAGAAACAGCCATTTGCTTATCTGGCTTTTTCCGATTACACACATTTTTTTTTACTGTCTAACAAAACAGTAATTACGACTCTTGTTGCAGACACTATAAAACTCAAAATCCATCATTTAAACTAGTCCAGCTTCCCTAAACCATCTTCTATTCTTGCAGAAACAATGATGCTATACCGTTCCTCCCACTCTGCTCTAACCCTGGGCTACCTAAACCTAATCTCACAGGGCATCTTGGCTATACAAAACCCTGTCAACCTGAGTAAGATGATGCCTTGTTGGTGGTGGTCTCTAAAGACCAGCAGGGACAATGGATCAAATACAAACGGCGAGGCTTTGAACTATTGTTGTTACTCTCTTTTCCCTCTATTGCTCATGCCCACCATGACCTTCCTCTGCTCCTCCTTTGCTCCTGATATCAGGCTTTGCTATCCGACCGAGTGAAAGTGCCTCATTTTAGAGGAGGAGAGAATTTCTGATTTGCCTATCTCATCTGCCTATGACCCAGATAATAGTGTCTATTCAATGAATACATGTAGCTTCAACAGCCTTCGTACTGGCTCACTATTGTTTTTAATCTGATAAAACTCTACTTGGAATTCCCCTACATCTGACTGTCGTAAAACAAATGCAGTTTGGAAACCATGGGTGGGTAGGTAGATCATATTCACTTCAGGGGAAGAGGCAGGATTTGAGAATAACAGATGACATGATACAGGCTTACATGTAATCCAAATTATTATCAATTACAATGTAAAGAAAATCCTATACATTTATCTTTTTCTGCATACATGCCTTTTGTAGTTCAGTTGTCTTTTCTCCTTCCTTCTCATCACCCATTAAGCATGAGCCATGAAACATGAGACAGTTAGTCATCCACACACAGCTTAAATACAAGTGTACTCAGGAGAAAATCTTGGCAAATATAATTGCAATATTTAACAATAACTGCATGGTCACAAAAAAAAGGCATACAAATTTCATTATGCATTTTCAGAAGTAAGACATGCACTGACAGCTGTTGAAATGAAAAGCAACTTGGATAAGCGGGAGCTTGTTTGTGTGTAGATATTGCAGAGTTCTGCCAGCTTTCATGAATAACACAATAAAACAGTCAGACAAACGCTACAGAAGTCTTTCAAGTTTCCAAATGTTTGAAAAATGGGACGTTCTTTCGCAAGAGGAATCCAGAGGAATCTGATCCTCGGATATCAATCTCTGTCTGCGTGATAAAGACACTGATGACAGAGGAGTTGATCACTAGCCGAGGGTGGGGTCCATGCATATTTGTCTGCAGTTCTACAGTAAATGCTGCTGTCTCCACCCAAACTCAAACCACTCCACAGACTTGTCTCTCTTCCCGAGCTGTCTGCAGACATCAAGTCTAACATATTGTACAGACTGCGTTTACCTTCATTCCATCAACCATTTCCACAAGACAGGACCACGAGGAGCCTCGGCTAATGAGAAAACAACATGTATGTAATCAGCTAGAGAGAACGGGGGGAATTCTGCAAACCTCAGTAAAGCTATCGCTGGCAGAGGCTGCTTATGATACAGACTTGTCCGTTTCTGCCAGCTGGCACAGGCGCCCTGGCAAAACCATGCCTGGTGGGTAATGGATCATAAAGGTTTGCTGGGAGCCGCTTCACAGCTCGAGTTGATTTAGCAATGTAACACAAACCCATTAGTGTGTTGAGTTTCTGTGTAAGCAAGCATGGCATTCAAACTTCATGCACCATGCAGGCTCCATGCAGCAAAACACAGACTTATAGCCCTCGTAAATCATCAGGTCTGGGCAACTCTCACAAAAGGCAGTTACACATTTCATCAAAAGAAATGATACAGCTTATCACATAATCACTGTAAAATTATTGGCATGCCCAAGGCAATTATTTTCAACTGCTTCATGTTAAACTGTAGGAGCAATTTCCTAACAATTCTGTCCACAAAAACGATCCATTAAACTCAAAATTATGCAAGTTTTTGTAACTTATTATAAGGAGAAGTGTTTTGCCTTCACCCCTCTTTAGAAAGCTGGCTTCGTTGTTTAGCCTCCGGTTCTACAAGCACTCGACATTGAGTCATTATGAATCTTAAGGCTGGATTACAGCGTAATTACAACATGAATTTGTAATTAAAATGTGAAAAAGAAGGATCACTCTTACCTTAACACAAGAGGGCCCATCCAGGAGCACTAGAAAATAATTATTCCACAAGTGTACGGTTAAACTGAAGTCATTATTTGACGCTCACTTTCTCTGTTTGAAGATAAGTGACACTGTATAGTGCATTGGTGTGAGGACAAGCCTGGCTGGCTGACAGAAAGGGATTAAACAGTATTAAGAGTGTCCAGATGCAAGGCCACATGCACATTCATTCAAACTAATACTTCGACATACTGATACACTGTGCTAGAGGATAAACAGTGATCAAAACCATTTCCATCATCTCAACACCATCCTCCTACTGTATCATATCAAGTGTTTGCACATTGGAGCTTCACAAGCCAAAGTGTGTAAATAAAGGGAGTTAGTTAGATGCTTGCAGTGTGATTCTGTTTTTACACATGCGCCTTGTTTTGTTTCATTGTCTTTAGCTCTGTTGTTTAAAGCTGATTATAGTGGACCAGATGGACCCCAGTGCCCACGCCTAGTCCGTCTGTGCTACAGCTCCTCCCCCTCAGTGAAAGATACACATCTGTATGACAAAGAGACACAAACTGGGTCACCCAACTGTGTCTATATTCAAAGATAGATTCAATTTTGTTAGTACACTGTAGTATTTGTATTATTTTGATCAATGCTGTGGCATTATTAGAATCAATTCAGAACTATAAACAGGGACAAACACAGGATGATTTAAGTTTCCTCTATGTGCTGTTTAAATGTCAGATTTTCTATATAATGTCTATTTCCTCTGAGGTCATTACAGAAAGGCAGAGTTTATGAACCTGTAGTAACAAAGGCCAGAAATTCCCTAGCTGCAGCTCTGGGGCAGGCCCTGCTCCCTGGACGGCCTCCCCTGGAAGTCTCCTGTGACCCCTCAGACTTTCCATAAATCTGTTGAGTGATTGCGGTGGTCAATTAACACTGTGAATTGCTCCCGGTGGAGAGAACGGTCACATCCGTAACAGCAAGAAACCAAAGCCGTGGGTTCACTCTGAGTTCTGCTATAATAATACGGTGGACCTGGTACAATGAAAAATGGGTTGAGGGCCCAAAACTATAATAGCAGCTATTGTGCTGGTGGTCACACAGTCACTCAAGTGCAATATTCAGGAAGGCCATTTCATTACATCCAATAGAACCTCAATCATGTGTAAAATTTGCAGATTGAATGGGCTTGCTATCATATCAATCATCAGTGGCTACAGTGAAGGCTAATGGAGGCCCTTTCTTCCTGCTCACTCTTTGTGTTTTTCGTTCCCATTCACAGTATCAGAATTTGGCTTAATTTAGTCTTTTTTTAATCAAGACAGGCCATTCAGAGATTATCGTTGTGCCGAACAGGGTGTTCACACCAAAATGTTTCCTCAAGATTGGGACAAAATAGAATTCGTGTTTCTAAAGGAAATGAATCAGTCAAAGCACACAGTGTAGTTGATGTAGCAAACGATCTGTTTCAAGTTCTAAGTTTGGACAACAATGGTCGGACCTGCTAAACATAGAAAAAGCAAAAATTAAAAAAAACAAACAAGTTTTTAGTTATTTGAGAGAATGAAGAACTAAAAAACAATTTTCAAAAAAATGTGGAACAAAGTTTTTTTTTAATTTAACCACAAAACGTCCTGTAAAAAATGAAGAGAGGAAGTGCTACTTAGATTTGAGACTGATGTAACTCAATTGCACAATGGTTGGCTTTTTTACTTAATGTCTACCAAGAAAAAAGTATACAGTTCATGTTTTAATTTGCATTTATGTTACCATTGAAATGCTCACATCTGTGATTGAAGCTTGTGATGATGGTATTCACTTGTTCATATGTGTGATTGTTCGACCCCGAGGGAGATTGGTGTGTGGTTGATACATGTTGGTCTTGTTTTCTAGCCAAGTTAGCGGCATGCCACTAGTGATGGCAATATAAGTTAGTTGCTGAGTCAGTCCACCACTTTGGTCCAAACTAAAATATCTCAGCAACTCTTGTAAGAATTGCCATGAAATCTTGTACACACATTTGTGGTACCAAGAGGATGAAGCCTACTGACATTGGTAATCCCTGGACTTTTCCTCTAGTGCCACCAGCATGGTCAGAATTTTCACTTATCCTCTAAAATATCTCAACAACTATTGGATGGATTGCTATGAAATTAGCTACAGACACTCATGTCCCCCTCAGGAAGACTTTTCATCTATCTTCATCACCAGGTCAAAATTTCAAAATCACTTTGTCCACTATTTTGGTTTTTGACCAAATGCCTGCAAAACTAACAACATTCCAATCAGCCTCAACTGCTCTTTGTGTTTACTGCTAATTTACAAATAATAGCATGCTAACTCACTAAATTAAAAATGTGAACATGGTAAACATCTCTACTAATCATCAGCAGGTTAACATTGCTATTGTGAGCATATTAGCATGTTGATGTTAGCATTTAGCTCATGGCCTCACAAAGAAACTAGCGTGGCTCGTCTTGGTCTTATTATCATGTAGCTGTGATAATAATACACTGTAAATTATTGTCTTTTAATGAAGTAGGGTATTTTAATGAAGTAGGGTGCCTTGACATTTTTCTGGTAAGCAGTGCAAAACGTACATGCCCCATGCCCCTCCTTTCTTTAATGGGCATCAGGCATGAATGGTACCACTTACATGAGGAAGTCTACAGTAGAACATCAGAGGATGTTGACGTTTGAGATTCACTCCACAGCTGCAGGATGCCAAAAGGGAAGTGATGCAGTCGGAAATAATCGCAATGATGCTTCACAAAGACTGTTGAAAAAAAGCACCAGAATACAGTATCTCATCATCACTGAGAGATTAACTTTTAATTGTGTGGATCAGTTTTTAAAAATAGTTGTTTGCCGCTCATTGTCATCCTGCCAGTTCAGGTGTAAATTAGAAGAGTTACAGTTGGAGTTTGTTTGTGTATCACAATTATGAAACATTGCGTGCATCCCAAAATCCCATATACACTACAATTACAAGTTAAATGACTGTTGTTACCCTCAAGACATCTTGAGGGGACAAAAGTTTTATATGAAACTAATAAGCAACCTCATTTTTAATAAAATGCACAGCTTGTTTCTCGACTCTGAATGTTCATTACCCGGGAATGACATCATCTGTGGTGACACTTTTGGGTGTGTGTTGACAGTTGAACACATTTTCTTTGTTTACAGATGTTGTGACTTGGAGTGTGGAAAATAGGTGGTCAGTACCCCCACAAACCCATTAATTTGCACTTTGTCGGTCTTGTTTTTTATAATGCTGTGAACAATTATGTATACAAGGAACATCCCATAAAAGACACTAATATAAACATTTTATGACTGCAGACAATCTTTTCTCCAGCACAAAGACATTATAGGATGTAAACGCATGACTTCATCAACTATATTTTATCTCTGGAGTTAAAATATACACCCTGCAAGGTGCTTGGCAGGAAATCAATAACAGACACTTGCTTTGTCCCAACATGTAGCTCTGCGTTTTCTGGCAGTCGTGTCTAGGCCGGTCCAAGTCAAGTCCAGCTTTGCATAACCCAAATGTGGCTTTTGGTCCCTTGTAAAATGTTTTTATGTCTAGACTTCTCACCAAAATAGACACACTGAGAGGATTTAGCTGTGTGTCAACTCTGCCCTACCCACAGGATCAGCGTACTTTCTCATGAGTGAAAAAAAAGGTCTCTTCCGTTCTGTTATTTAACTTCACAGTCCACTAGACCCGTCAGCTGGAATAGGAATGTTGATATAGCAATAAGAATGGGCGAGATAACAGTGATATCTGATCTAGATTTGAAAACTTGCATGGAACACTGAACTGAGATATTAATGGATGCAAATAGATTGTTGTTGTTTTAAATTGAAACATTTAAGCAAAGAAAAAGCGACATTTTTCTTGCATAATTAAAGTCAAATGGTATGTCACCACAAAATTTTGAAATAAACATGTGGTGACTTTCAGATGACTTTGTAATTTTTACACACACACACACACACACACACACACACACACACACACGAAAAAACTAACTCCCTAAATTGTTAGGGAACAGTAGTTTGAAACTGAACAACTAATTTCATAAACAAGTGAAAGAAGCAAACTGAAGTGAGCGTTCTCCTTTGCTTCTCCTGGTGATGAAAAGCAGGGAGTGCGTGCATTTGAAAAACTGCCCAAAATCTATTATTTTATTGGTCCTTCAACAGTCTATTTCTTTTAACTGCTGACACATTGTTTGCCCAAAATGCCTCTGGCTTTTGTTTTTCACTCAAACTTTGGAAAAAATATCAAACATTCTAAATGGGTGTACAATTTACATTTCCAGTCGACTGTTCCTTGCTAAATTTTATTTGAAAGGTGCTTGCCCAGGCAGCTTACATGAGTCAGGGTTCAGGAATCCCCTCACTCATCGCTAATGCACAGCGACAAACAGGGAGGATGGATCGGGATCTCCAAACATTCTCCACAGGCTTCATAGAGCAATCAATTTATCACAGGCCTGGTAAAGCAGTGCCAAGGCTTTTAACTGCAACACAAGACGCGGTCTGTGCTGCTCGCAAGGGGAGAGCATGAAGATTGATGGCCAGATGAAGCTCTATTATGACTAACCCCAATTGGTGGTTTTCAGACGGTGCCGCCGGGCCACTTAAGGAGTGCCAGTGGTGCTGGGGGAGCAGCGTGACCCTGCCAGTACGAGTGACAGGGAAGACTTGTGAGTGGCATATCGACTCGCATACTGTGGATGTTTTGTGGAGTCTGAATTATCTGATCTGTATTGTGTTGATCTGCAGTCAACAGACAGTGGCCCAGCTCTGGCAGTGATCCACGCTAACAAATACCAGCTTTAACTGTGGAGAGCAGATAGTCTCCAGTCTTATTCTGAGTAATGTCTGCCTCTCATTCATTGGGGCGGCGCATGAAAAGTTTTCAGACACCAGGGCTGTGCCAGAGGTGACATCACACCATATTTTCTCCTCCTATGAGGGAGACTGCAGCAGGATGTTGAAGGAGGGTGACATGACAAAACCACCTCTGCTTACGAACATGTACGTGTCACTGCCCTTTTTATGTGTGTGGTGTGAGAGTGTGTGTGTGTGCGTGCCGTTACTTGTGCCAGATTATAAGTGTTTATGATCATGTGTGTTCGCCGTTTGATGATGGTGCAGGTCTGTAAAGACATTTTCCTCTGTAGTGAAGTTAAATGGGGTAGGGGTGAATTGCTTGAATAAAAAAGAGATTTATTGGACCACTGAGGCATTATTCTATTTTCTCTGAACTCTTTTAAAGAGGTAGAATAACTCATATTTCTGAGATCTATGTCCAAGAAAGAGCCATGGACGGTTAGGGTTATGCCTGATGTGCTTGCAAATTACATACATTCAATATTAGTGGATAAAATTCGCCCCCCTTTTAAGATAATATCCTTCACCCCCTGTCTTTGGGATGCTCAATTAATCTTGTTGAAACTGAAGAATGCACTGGTCTCGGCCATTAAAGAATACTATTATATCCTTATCGTTTTTTAAGGCCTTTGTAGACCACATGTTTTCTTAACTCAGTATTGGCAGGGATTTTGATTACACACTTTTATGTTCCATCCATTGTAAGCTTACTTTTGCCTGAGCCACTCCACAGTCTAATTTATATTTCAGCGCTGACTGCAGATAAAGACAAGGGTCTTTTTGTCTGTGACAGATGGAATGTAACTAGGAATTAACCGAGCTTCAAATGGCCTAATACAGCTAAATAATTACCCACGATGATTGCAGTTTGTTTAAGCACTAGATAGAGAGCGCTTCAGAGGTCTCATGTTACAAAACACTGTTTTGCATCACGTGTTCTTGTTCAGATCATCACTTCGGCTAGACTTGTGGTAGTCCCTGTGGCTGATATATGGAAACATAAAACAGGCATCACACCTACAACTTCCCCCTGCGCAATCAGGGCTCGTCTCTGTGGTCGTCACGGTGGTTGACTTTCAAGTTCATTGTTTTAAATTCCCCTCCTCACTGCACATCATTTAGTTATTAGAGGGAGAAACACAGAGGGAGGGAGAGAGTGATGTAGGAAGAGAGACTGTGGGGAAGGAGGAGAGGTTTTTTTTTTCCCTCTCAACTTAGCCTCTCTCCCTTGCTTTTCTGCCGCATTCTCCTGTCCTCACTCTGCAGTCTTCTAACAGAAGAGGGCTTCAAGGAGAGGCTGGTCGAAGTCAGACAGGGATGGGCCTGAAAGAGGCGTATTGTGAGGTCACATTCTTCCCAAACGCAAGCAGGAGCCAAGTCAGTAGCTGGCGGAATTACCCCCATGAATCATGCCCATTGTGATGCCTACCCAGGATGAGAACATGGAAAGGAATTAGGTATGGCAGAGTCTTATCAGCTTCCCATTCGGAACCGGCCGGCAGCTCAGCGCAAGCAACCCGGACAGCCCTTCCATCCCATCCTCGCTCATGTAGAGTGTCCATGAATGTGGAATTCCTCCACTGCCATGTGTTGTTACTTAAGGGTGTGCTGCAGCCAAGTTACTGCGCACTTTTCCATCCACGCCCGTCCTCCTGTCTGTGCACTTCCTTCCCTCCCATTTACCCAGAGATCTTTGTGGTAGGTCCTGGAGTTCAGGCAATATTAGGTTGCACCTCTTAAAACATGTCAGGCTTTGTGGTGAAAATTAAAGAATGGAAAAATGATGAAATGTAACATTTTGCTTAAGGCTTTTTCACATTCAAGCTGTTAGAGAAGGGAGAGAAGATGAGACCGATGGAAACACATTTGACAACTTTTATCATACCGGGTTTATTTTTCATGTACAGCCCCATTTTTCCTCCTTAAACAGCTCAATGCAGTTTACGGTGATAAGTGGTATGTCTTGGGTGGCAACTTCGGTTTTCAGATCAACCAGTTGTCTTACGAGTAAAGCGAAGCAGACGTGAGAAACAAAATATTTTTACAGCACAATCTTGGGGGATTTAATATATCATTATTTCAACCCAACTTTCCATGTGAATCCATTCACAAGAGGCTGTGTACAAAGACCAGAAATCCCCCTTGCCTTCACTCTTTGTGTCTTGGGGTGAGAGATTCTTACATGATATGACAAATGTAGTGAATTTCACGGTGAACAAGGAAATGTGTTTGTCATTTTTGTCAAGGAGGATGAAAGAGATCTTGAATGAAACACTAATAGAAGACACTCCACAGTGGAAGCGTACGTTCCTACTCAAAAATAACCCACTGGTGATTCCAAAAAAAAAAAAAAAAAAAAGTCAGCAGAGGATAAATGAGTCTGCTGCATGATAAACTATGCTATGTGGCTATTGAGCCTTACGTGACTTCAGCTAAAGGTTTTAGCCCTTCGGGACTTTGTGATGGATGGTAAACAATCCCAAACCATTCTGAAGTTTGTATGAATGAGGTAATAGCAGCGAGACAGGAAAATGGACTGTGCCAGGAAGTCTCATGTCAGCATTTTCAACTGTCCATAAGAACAAAAGAGAATGAAAAAAATCATCTTACTGCGTGAATCTATAAGCTATACTTTATTGTGCGGTTGTGTGTGTGAAATTTCTATCAACGCCAGTCAGGACAGGACAGGGTGTGGGCAGGAGTCACCCCCTCCACCCTACTCCAGCCCCTCCTCCCAGCCTTCTCTGCCTAGGAAAGGGCAGGACGGGTGGGGCTGGCAGAGCTGTGAGGGCCCCCATACCTCATAAGGGCATGACACAAGCACTGACTGCATACATCCGGGGAGTGAAGTCTTTGTCATAACACAGCTCTCCGCAAAATAAAATAAACACACGAGAGGGAGAAAGGCGGGGGGTTGGGGAGAGATAAGGACAGGGTGGGAGCCAGGAAGAGCAGGTAAGAGGGAAAAGTGGAAAAGAGGGCGAAAAGTTGTGAAAGACAAAGAAAGGGAGTGCTGGAGGAAGGTGGTGCAGGAAACAAAGCGACAAGCCCCCCCAAGTTGATTACTATTGAGTAAGCCCCGAGTCCATTAGCCTAAATAACATCCAGGTGCTGCTGTGGCTATGGTGGCTTTTTTCACTGGGGTGTAAACGACCTGCTTCTTTTCATGCTCCAACACGGGAGGCCGGGAAACAGGCCAGACAAGCGCCATGTCTCCTTGGGCTATTCCTCTCTCCTTCTCCCCTCCATCACCTGAGTCCCATCAGGAGTCCCGCTGCTCCTCGAAACATGTTCTGTTCATCTGCCGCCTTTGACATCACCCGAAAACATTGTTGCTCTCTGATCTGTGTGTGTGTTTGTGTGTGTGTGTTTGTTGAATGTGGGTGTCTCCTCTCTCCTCGGGTGAGACCTCCCTCCATTAACCGTTACAGTTCCCTTCCCACAACTGAGCCGGGGGGCCCCTGAGCTCACACTAAACATGCTTTCTTCTTCGTGAGTTTAATGAGGAATAGGAGAAAGAGAGGGAGAAAGAATGTTTGGCAGAAAAAAAAGGTGAAGGGATTTTTCAAAACAGCCGCAGAGGATTTATTTGACAGAGGGAGAAAGGAGAGAGAAAAGGAAAGTCAAGAGACGTTCTGGATGTGTAGACAAATATGTGCGCATGGAGCCGCATTACACCCATGTTACCTCTCATTACCTCCAGATAAGCAACAGTACACCACAGCTGGCTGCTGTCTCTCAGTAATGACCACTACACTACAAATTAGTGGCTGTAGCCGAGCCAGTCTCTTTGGTTATTAGCCCTGGACTCTGCATCCCAGTCTGGGACTGTGTTTCAAAACTGGGAGTGTTTGTCATCACATCCCATTTCAGGCCGCTAATCATTCAGGCCCCTTTAATTCTTATTCTCAGAGTTGTGGAGTTAAAGTAACTGGATTAAAGTAACCTAGTTATCAAACATAATAACTGCAATCTTTTAGCTACAGAGTCTGAATCACATTTAAGTGAAAAGGGCTTCTCTGCACATATCCCAGCAATGTGCAGCTGAATCAGGTGCTACTCAACAGCTAACTTAATTTTTTTGTCAAGTGCACTTTTACAAGCAATGTGACTTAGTGATATTAGTGCTAAGTAGACAACTACACACACATTTACATATATAACAGCAGATGCATATAGAACAGGACAGGACCCAAGTGCTAAGGGAGCAGTGTGGCCTGTATGCATACATGTATAATATACAGATATAACTCTATACATTCAGTATTATCAAAAGCGTAATGGTAACTGTGTTGTTGTTGCAGTGTATATAACAACAGACAGTTACTACAGCACAGACATTTGGCAGATACAGATGGGTGACAAATGAAAAGAAAGCCAACATGAAGTGTCTTAGTGATGTTTTGGGCCAACATGAGCCTCCAGAGCAGCTTCAGTGCTGCTTGTTATAGATTTTCCAAGTATCTGAACTCTACTGGAAGCAAGAACGCTATTTTTATAAAAGATATTCCCTCATTCTGTGTTTTATGGTAGTGGTAGAGAGCACTGTCGAACACAACACTCCAAAAATCTCCCATAGGTGTTCAACTGGGTTGAGATTTTGATGACTGCGAAGGCTTTAGCATATGATTCACATTATTCTTGTACTCGTCAAACCCTTCAGTGCTCTGTATGGAAGCATCTGCACGCATTGTTTCTACATTCATTTATTCAGGTTTTTCCTTTACCCCTCAACATACATTTTTTCCCTCTTGTACTCCAACTCCTTCCCCTCAAGTAGCTCTAAGGTTGGAAAAATCATCTAATTCCTCACTGTTTGACTGTGTCATATATATTCAGTTTCAGCTCATTCCAGCTTTTCGTTGAAGCTTCGTGATGTTTACACAAGAATGCACCGTTCCATCAAATAGATTTTTCTAGATGTCTTGTGCATCATTTTATACATATTTCCCCAAAATTCATCCTGACATAATTGGCATGTTTGAACACTTTGTGATCTCCATTAGAATTTAAAATTAAAGTTGTGTACGTTTGAATGACGTTTGGCTGCACTGCATAAGTTTGTAAGTTTGTAAGTTTGTAATGTCCAACCCGCCTGTGGGTCTGAGAGGTTTTCATATGTCACCAGTTTGAATGTACAGTTCACACATTTTATGCTGTATAGGCGACACTGTTGACCTTACATGATGATGCTTCTCTGTATAATTTAAAGTGAGTATTAAGTCATGTTTAACACACATGGATAAAATGTCTCTTTCAACACTTTACCTACTTTGTCCTAAATTATGACCTAAGATGTTTTAGCCTTTCTTTTTGTGTTTTTTAAACAGATAAAGAATCGTAGATAAAATCAACCTCTTCACTAATAATGCACACAAATGTACACATACATCCTATCTTACTTTTCATCATAGCACAGAACCTTCACTTGAACAATTGGTCTACAAAGTACAAGACAGACAATTGACAGCAAATAGATGACTCCTCTATACTCTGCATGAGGCTTTGCATGTATGCTCAGGTGACTGTACTCGGTATGGAGGCGCTCAATCGCTCCAGCCTTCACCACTGCCCTCATGTCTCCAGTATTCCTTTCTGGGGTATGTATTTTCATGCATGTCAAAACAAGAATTTCAATCCTTGCAGGTAATGATCCTGCGAGCCTCCTCTCCTTCTCACAGCAATATTTGTACTGCTAGCTGCTGCTTTGTGTCCTCTATTTACCCCTATTGCTTTGAGCTGCACTTCACCTCTGGTTCGCCCTTTCTTGTAAAACAGTTTGCGTTGTGGTGCAGGCTCTGTGTCAACTCCCCGTGAGGATGTCTGTGAAACATTCACTCAGCGGGGATACAAGCAGTTACAGGAGGCTGCATTGGGGACAAACCAGGCAGAAAATCCACTCATCCTTGGGGTGACCATTAGATGTGGTATGTTGACATGATATGGGACTGGGTGACGTTTGAGGTGAGGAGGCCTCGACCGAAGATTCAGCTCACAGTCTTGAAGATTTCAACCTTAAAACACCATGACAAGGGAACAAAGCCGAAGCTCTGATCCTTAAGCTACATAATGACTGGGTGCATGTCATCCATAGGGACTGATCTCACTTATGTTCGCAGTGTTTAGGTCTGTGATCCTCATGCTCTCAACTGCTCTCTATAGTAGTGCTGAGTACAATATCAAGCATTGTTGAAGGAGTGTCTGGAATCTTTCCAGCTTCATTATCGCTACTATGCAGACACAAGAAGAAGGGTGTAGCTAGATTTGTGAGCACACTGAGTGAAATGTGCACATCGAACAGGTGAAAGTAAAGTACATATGTGTGTCCATACCATATGTGTGTGCTTATGTTTGTGTTTGTACATGCTCATTGTTTGAGTTGTACGTTTATGTAAGGTATTTAACGAAACCTCCAAGAGGAAAAGCCATTTCAGCGCTGAATAAATGTTATTTATGGCTAGTTTGACAGATACTCATACAGGAACTGTGCACACGGAAGCCAGCGCCAAGTACTTGGCATAAACATACCAAGAGGATAAATCCTAGTTCAAAAAGCTGCTTAACATTGCAGTGAGAGAGGATTTTTCTTTTGCAGAGATATTGAGAAACATAGTTTGGAATATTTCAAGGAACTCTGAATGTTCGCTCTAACAAAAGGTTTGTGAATGAGCAGTTTGTTGAAGACATGCAGTAATGGAAAAAGTAGACAGAAGGATTTCAAAACTAAGAACAAATTCAGTATGTACAGAAATATCAGAGGTGACAATGAGCACCCCTGAACCAAAATCTCCCCAGCTCTCACTGCCATCCTGCTGCCTATGAGGCAATGAGAGTAAACCCACTGATTCAGTGGAAAGCATGTATTGACAGGTCAGAAATGATTGCATATCAACTTTTGCCAAAACCAAGAGTCACTACTGGCATGACAATATTACCCCAGGGACAGGACTGAATACCAGATGATCATTATATTATGTGATTAATTTCCTTCTGCGTCCTTTTTATTGTAGCGTTTACGTCATATGCTCAGTGTCATGCTTCTCATACAACATAATTGGAGGTTTTGAGAAGTGTTCTCACAGAGCTGATTACTTTCACAGTGCAAGATTTCAACATAAATGCAACTGAATAGCGAGTTGGTTGTGCTCATGTTTAGGCAGGTGTCACACCTACAGTGTTATGCAAACGGCTTTTTAAATTAATAGAAATTTTTCAACTTGTCAGTTACTGATAATAATGTTAAGAGCCCTCATCTTGGAGTGAGGTCACTGTGACTGTACACTAAAATGCTATTGGCTGTCTTTGCCCCCTGTCTGCCCTGTTCTGCTGCACTCTGGTCTGCCGCAATACTGTACATTTGTATTACCCCACTTTATTATACTTTATTATGTTTGATTTGCACAGTAAAACACACAGTTCCCATGGCAATGGAGAGGCTCTACAGTGAAAGCCTTATTTGTTTGCCGGATGGTTTCAGTGGTTCACTGCTTTGGGTTGGACTCACATGTTTGGAGGATTTGATGAGCGAACAGCAAATGTTCACTGCGTTTTGGAAATGGTCCATTTCTGACCCAATTCTCCGCTCTACAGTGTAAGCTAAAATGGCATATTAAAAACAACATATTGTAGCTGGTGTGGCAGGGTCATTGGAGACAAATGGAAAAAAAAAGAAGTGTGTGACATTTTTGCGTTCACTGAGTGCATTCCATTTAATTTCCGAGATGCTAAATTCCCCAGCCTTGAGCACATAGCAATGATAGGTACTGTAATATACTGATGCATGTTCTGAGTACCACGCAGCCCATAATTAAGGCCATATGTGCCATTGTGCACTGGATATTGAAAAAAAAATGCAGAACAACAATTCAAGGTATCAGATCTGATGCCCAAAATTACAGTACATTCAAAAATCCAACATAGGTGACCAGCAGATTCCTCATGGGAGTTTTTTTTTGTCATTACAGTCATTGAAAATGCATCATCCTGTTTAACTGCTCCGAAGAAATACATCATTAGCTGGAGGTTCTCGACCAAACTACAGGGCATTTTTACAGTGGGATTGGCTGAATAAATCAGCTCTCTTGGAGTTCTCAAACTAAGTAGGTTTTACTTCACCTCTTTGATCTCGGTGGAGCACCTGCATCCGATGTCTCAGGGAAAATCCTTTAAAAAGTCAGAGGCATGTTTATGTGGCTGCCACAGAGACCTGCTTTCTCATCACTTTATTATCAAGTCTTTTAACTCTGTCTGTAAGAAACCAGACTGAAGCTCCTGAGTATGAGCATGAGGAAATACCTAAAGACATAATAATCATTAAATGATTAAACCGGGAAAGCGGGCACTGAGTCATCTCATGTGTATTTGGCGTAAGTGTTCCACGGCTACAACTCTCAGGAGGCACCTGTGTTCCATCATGATGCCATTAGAGTCTAAAAAGATCACGTCCAGGATCCTGCTCAAACATCCTGTTTCTCCTGACTGTGTGTGTGTGTGGAGGGAGTTTGGGGGACAGTGGGGTGGGAGTCCACAGTCCATGTGTACTGTATATGTGTGCAGGAGAAAGGGAGGGGGGGGAGGGGGTTACTCAGCTAAGTTGTTTTGTTTTAATCAGTTTCGCCTGTAATCACACTACTCAAAGTTGGCAGGCGATGAGACTGGAGATGGGCCCGATGCGGGTAAAATGACTTCCTGTCTCTCGCTCTCCCTCTCCCTCTCTCACTCTCCATGGGCTGACTCATAGCTGGGGAGCGGCCGTGCATGTGAGTGTGAAGACGAGGGGAAGTGAGCTCACTGGTGGGCCGACTTGGCCCTCTTGGGGCCAAATCACTGCCCGCTAATTAACCACAGAGTGGCCCCTTCCCAACAGCACCCAGCAGGGAGTCCGCTCACCACAGCCACAGAGCTAACAGTCTCGGCAGTGGCTACAATATGCAACTGTGCAGTAATTTCATGCTTTCACTGTATGAGTGTGTGGCAGATAACACTGTTCACAAGTGTTGATCCTCTCATTCAGTCACTCGCCAATCTAAAATGTATCTGGCATCTCCACTCGACACTTTGAGTGACATCAGTTGTTTTCTTTGAGACCTAAATGATCTGGCTGTGGACCTGGGACCCTGTTGCCCATGTTGCCATGACAGTGTGTACCCTGTGTTGTGTAATGTGTTCCAGATGGATAGGTAAAGCCAAACATACTACATTACACCAGCGTCTGGTAGAATAATCTCCTGCCACCTCCAAACTGCTTTACTTGGATAAAGAAAGGAAGTGATGATCACGATTTACAACAATCTGCTTTGATTTCTGGAAATCTAGACCACCACCTTGTCTTGGCTGGCTGTGACTTATAAACTGGCAAGGTTGTTCAGTCTGTGGCTTGAAGCTAATAGGCTGAAGACCAGCCAAGCCCACCCACACCTGACAATCCAGAGTAATATCCAATAAAAAGGGAGGCATTAAGCGAACAGGGATTTGCTTTTTGATTTTTACTCACTCTTGAAAAGTCAGGGTAACTATTTAACAACTCGCAGCCGAGTTTGAGGGATATTTTTGCTCTAACAATAGTAAACAATCTATGGCGGTCTGGCTCACAAGGGGAAGCAAAATGCTGATCAACAGATAGTTTCCAGGAGAATAAAGCCAACAAGGGCTCAAACATGATTAATGTGGTCAAGTAAATAGAATCATCTTCTTTTTTCATAGATCTTCTGGGGTGGGACAAGACCTTGAATAAACTCTCGTCAAGACTGATCCTGTTTACCAGCATTACAGCAGTACAGTTACTGTACAAAAAAGGAGCAAAGGATGTTTTCTGTTTGCTTTTTTTTTTTTTTTTTTATGTACGAAGGCTACAAGTATTTTAAAACAGGTCAACGCAAGTTGAGAGGCAGTTCAGAGGAGGTAGTTTGGCATGTAGCCACAGAAATCAAATATACATCATCTTATACTAAAACCATAAAGTGGGACTATGAAAAACAGGAAATTTCTCAGACTGATATTTTAATATTGATACATGCTTTAATAAAGATAAATATACATAAAATGTATAATAATGTCTCTATGGTCCATTTTGAGCTCCCTCTGTGCACTCATCATTGTGTAACTATCTGTTACAACATGCGACACCGCTTGAGAAATAACTAATATTGAGGGCCGTATGACAACCATTGACGGGAAGCACATTAAAGCTTTGCATCATGGGATGTGTCATCATTTGAGCAGTTGGCATGGCACTATGTTGATGTAATATGGCAGTCATTATCTTCCACAGTCCCTGCCAAAGGAGGAATACCCTCTCAAATGTCAAGTCAGATCAGCTCTGTGGAAAACCGCACTGACTACGAGAGCCAATTTGTCACATTCGCTGCATGTGGCACCACACCAGTAACATTCATTATTGCCCTGATTGGCCCTTATTAGGAGAGCAATAAAAATGAACAGACTCCCTACAATCCCACTAATCATACAGATATTGCATTTTAGTTTCATTATCAAATTCAATTGTTGGCCAGAGGATTATTTCCATTTTTGGCCTGCACCGCAATGACTTTCACTTTCTGAATAAGGGAGCAAACGCGCTTTAATTGCCAAGACAAATAAATGTACATGAATTTATCTTGGCACTATTAGTGCAGACTCAGATGGACAATATACAGAGTTATATACAGAACATACTGACAGACATACAGTAGAACAAGGACAACAGGACCTCACATACTGTGTACAGGGATATGGAAGACATACTACGCACCACATTCTACATAAACAGTATATATATATATATATATATATATATATATATATATATATATATATATATATATATATATATATATATATATTCATATATATACACAGTGCTTAAAAATAATATTATACAGATAACCGCCTGCACTGAAGTTTGTTTTTAATTTGAATGCAAATGGCATGACTTCCTTCCATGTGTGCAGTATTCATAAAACCCCCTGCTACTCAAAACATTCTGTACATTGTTTTCTTTAACATAAAGACATTATCCCTCTGCCATATGGATACTTTTTCAGTTTGCAAACCAAAACTGCTCTCAAGTTGTCATCTTTGTGTTTTAAACAATTTCATATTTCAGTGTTCTGCTTTGCTCACATGCAAAAACAGTGTAAGAGTTTTTGTGTGTGTGTGTGTGTGTGTGTGTGTGTGTGTTTTCACGGCGATGGGTGCTGATGATTATGCTGTGTCGGACTGAGTAATGCTATATAATGCATAGACATGTGAGAATATAGCTAGTCTCTTATATCCAGAGGGCAGGGATGGGATCACTCTCAGACGCATCCGGAACATACCTTTCTGTTGTGATTGGGCTGAGATTAAACTTCTGAGGCTACAAACACAAATGTGGACCACATATGAATTAATGCAAACTACAACCATATGAAGCTGATGGCAGACAAATGAAAGAAAGAGAAAATAGACAATGACTGCAAGGTCTATTGTAATTAGAAGCAGTGGGCTTGCTGGAAATACCCCACTGAATTGATGAGATTGATTTTGTCTCTGTCTGCACACACACATGTATAAGTACACACTTCTGCATGTGCAGACGTACACGCACACACTTACATGTGCATGCACAGAGCTCTGGAGGATTTACTTTTCCTGGCATGACTACCATACTAATACTTTTATACACTGAAGTGAAAAAAAGCTTGTAGTCAGGCTCTTTTGCCAATAACTGTTGCAATACTTCTCTCATGCAGAGTGAAAATTTGGGGTTGGGAATATGAATCCACAGTGTTACAGATATACACTTAAGTAGGCAAGCCAAAAGTTTTCTGCAAAACCACGTCTCCATTTCTGGTCTTATTTAACTCACTGAGCAGCTTTAAGCATTGATACATATTTTGTGGAAAAGTATAACACAATTGGATCATTTTTCGGGACAAACTGCTTGAATGAATTGAAACTATGATCACTTGTGTCTCTCCTGTGAATATTTTGGAGGCAGCCTGTGCTCAGTCTCCTACAGTGAGACCAAAAGGACTGTAACTCCTTCTGTAACATACATATCTAAATCATCTCAACTGCGGAAAATTTTCTTTACTGAGATAAGGAAAGGTAGGATTATGGGAAAGCAGAGCAGGAGTTGTAAGTAAAGTGTGTTTCTGAGGCAGACCTCAGCCTTTATTTGCCTTCAAAAAATAATAAACCGTAAGCATTGCCGGGAAAAATTTGGCCCTATTATATCTCACTCTATCCAAACATGGCAGCAGGCTGAAAAATTGGGAAATTGGGATGTGAATTGGCATACACATATACCCATTTTCAAAAATAAGTTACTTTGTTTAGGGCGTAAACCAGGGCTATTCAATTACAAATTCAATTGGGCCAGATTTTAAAAGCAGGAAATGTAGAAGGGCTAAACAATGTCAGCAGCCTATTTAAAAACCTGTTTATTAGCTTTTTGATAATGACAATTTTTTAACAAATGCAAATGAATGTAGTAAAAACTAGCAATGTCTATTGTTTCACTTTTGAAATAAAAAAATATTTTTGGTCACATATCTGAATATCACAAAGTGCAGAAACAGAATAAAAAAGAGCTAACATTATCAATACACAGAATTATATCAATCATAACAAGTGGCAGTAACCAATAACACACTCTATCTCTCTCTACCAGTATCTCCATGTATGTCCAAGTGCTTGTTTTTGCTACTGAGCAATTTTTGCAACAATAGGAAGCCTGTCAGTGGCAAAAACAAGCACTTTTAGTGGACGTACATGGAGATACTGGTAGAGAGAGATAGAGTGTGTTATTGGTTACCGTTACTGCCACTTGTTATGATTGATATAATTCTGTGTATTTATAATGTTAGCTCTTTTTTATTCTGTTTCTGCACTTTGTGATATGTCTGGTTCAGATATGTGACCAAAAATATTTTTCTATTTCAAAAATGAAACAATAAACATTGCTATTTTTTACTACATCCATTTGCCATCCATTTGTTTGTTTAAAATTTGTCATCACCAAAAGCTAAAAAAAAAAGTTTTTTAAATAGGCTGTTAAAAATCTCTGGCCCATCTACATTTCCTGGTTTTAAAATCTGTCCCAATTGAATATGTAATTGAATATCCCTGCTCTACAGCTTGAACCAGCGGTGTGAAGGGAAATACAATTGGCACTGGAGAAAGTTAAATTAAGTTACATAAGCCAGGTTGTGAAATAACATCTGTATACAAATGATTATACTATTACCAAGATATGGTCTGCAGTGTTTTCTTGTGGCAGTTTTTGACATTTATAACTGATGTTTCATTTATTTATTTATTGCCGTTTATATGATTTTTATTTATTTATTTTTTTTTTTATTTTATTTATTTATTTTTCAGTCTTGTTGTTTTTGGGTTGTCTTACCCACGTGCCATCCAGGGTGGGGGAAGGGAGGGAAACTTTACAGACTGGAGGGGCCCTTTGTCAGGCAGTTGATGAATATCATAATATACATAGATAAACAAAGCACCATGTTTGTATGCTTATGTTAAAATGATCCATGTCCAGTATTACAGATGTATGTAGAGGCTGATGGTTTGCTGTTATATTCAACCTAGCCTCCAGTACTTAACAATAAAAACTTGATCACAAAAAAAAATAAAATAATAATAAACCAAGTCATTTTTATAAAGAACACACTCTTCTTGCTCAGGTTTGTACATACAGCTAAGCTTTCAGTCTGCTTTCAATATTGTTCCACAGCAGCTGGCAAGCTACAACACACACCTGGGTAAACACACTTTGCTCTAGCTCTTGTCCTGTCCGCTCTCTTTATAACAGATGAAGATCAGTGGCTGTTGTAGGGGCCTTCGTTTGTCTTCATTCAGACACAGGGCTCGGCTCCAACCGCAGATCAATCTCACTTCAATGGCACTGTCCATCTAGACACCAGAGGGACGCCACTGCGAAAGGCCCACCCAAAATCCCTCCAAATCCTCCTGGTGCAGAGCAAGCAGGACTCACAGCAATGCGCATTACCTCAGGAGGCTGACATAGCCCAGCCCCTCCGCTCTGGACTGGAGGGCCCGTTTACAACCAGAACTTTGATTGTATCAGCTCTGATGATGTCAGCCTGCTCTGCTGCTAACAGCTTTTTGCCACTCTCTCCCAATTCCGCCTCTCACTCTCTATGTCAACTCTGCCAGCAGATTAATCCATGGCTCCCCACCACACACTCATCACTTGCTCTGCAACAGGCACAACCTCAAACTGCCAAGAGCAGGATATAAGCTATTAATGTCTCACCTAGATGAAATTTACATTGTGTAAGCTGCCCAACATCCCTGTTTGGTTCAGCAATTTATTTCACAGTATTGAAAAGGCCTGCTCCTGCACTGACCTTCCCTCAATTGCAGCATGGGCATCCAGATGCTGGTGACTTAACCCCTCGCCTGTAAAACAAGAGTAAGAAAAACACCCTGGTTATGATGACTATAATGGTCTCGTTCTCAGAGGGAGCAGAGGCTTGGCTGAGGCTTTGTGTGACTACAGTGGGCCAGCGGGTATTAGCGGTTACTGTAAAGTTTTTTTGGGGGCCATTTAGTTTGGTATCAGACCAGTACGCCTACACTGACCCTTCCTTCTCTGTCGCACCCCTTGTGGTCCCCCCTGCTGTTCCCCCTCAGAGTGGGGAACTCCATGTTAGGGGTTTGTAGATCTCACCGTTATTTATTTATGAGTGTTTAAATGCCACAGCACCCTGGCAGGGACTTTAATGGAGGTGAGACACTCCCATGTTGCACTACTCCCCTCAGTAAAGTTTTACAGCGTCCCACCACACTCTCCAGAGAGTCCAGGGGAAAGTGACGCCATAGCCTAAGAAAATACTCTGTACTTATGCCTGGGCTGACACTGGTGTAGCTGAGTTGGGGGCTGTTAGGTATCTTGAAACTGTGAAAGCGTGCTTTTTGATATTGCTTTTCTTTCAAGCAGCTCCGAATGCTGCCGCAGTCAGATATCACACCTTAAAAGCAAAAGTAAGCTGCTAAAATGCAGTCAAAACAAAGGATTGCACCCCCTTTTGATAGCAATTATCACAACGTAATGTCACTCGTGTAAAGTCGCTCCCTAAACTTGTGCTAATCAGCCCAGCAAGCCAGTTGTATCTGTCAGGCTTCACCACCACTGCAGCTAATGGATCCACACTTTATCACATTGATTCTCCATGTAAAGCCGTCCCCCTGTCAACCCACCCACCTTTCCCCCTTTCCTCATATGGTCTTGATGAGATCCAGACCCAGTGTGGAAGCATATTAAAGTGGCCCAACAGTGTCAGCAGGAGAGCTAAATGGAAGGTAGTGAAATCTTTTGAACCTCTGTTACATTATAACAGTTCTAAACACATCCAGCTGGGTCCAAAGTTCAGGGAAGACATAAAAGCACCGTTGCATGTTACCTTGGAGGATGATAATAGCCGAGCACCACTAAAACTACTAAGACAGTCCACAATCAAAGGGCCCAGAGGAAGGACTCCCCGCACTTCTTACTGGCTGCTAATGGTCTGTGTGTGTCAGAGACAACTGATCTGACAGTCGTTATATCTCCTATAACACACACTCCGTGCATTGTAAAGAGAGGGAACTTTTTCGGTGTTAGTGATTAAACTCCATTAACTTTGGGTTAATTAAAATACAAAAGACTTAGAGGAGCAGTAATTACCCTGTACCAGCCTGGTAGGTCACCCTTAAAGCAAGTTACAGCACACTGATCTTGATGGGAGGCTTGTTGTATCGTGACTTCATGGCTGCCAGACGTCTTTGCAGACTTGTTTTACAGGAGTTGGACTGCTGACATTGACAATATTGCTGATTCTGTCTATATTACGGAGGAGAGGAGCAACAGAGCTGGACAGATATAGTAGAGCAGGGCCAGACAGTATACACTGTGTGTGTGTGTGTGTGTGTGTGTGTGTGTGTGTGTGTGTGTGTGTGTGTGTGTGTGTGTGTGTGTGTGTGTGGGCTCCTCTGTGGCGTTTCAACCACACACGATAAATATGAGCTTGTGGCGAGGCCGTGGTGCCCCAGGAATGCTCACATGTGGTCGAGCGGCTCTCACCACCATTGACAAGAGAGTTAGATGGCTTTTGGTCATCAAGATTCCTGGTGGGGAGAGCTACATAGGAGGCCATTTGACTTCAAGACTTGAGGCCGTGGTTGCCGATGCCAGTTTCCTTTCTGGCTCAAGTCTCTTACTGAAGCGTGTTATTTGTTTACTCCAAACTCTGACGAAGAAACCAATCACACTATTGTTTACTGGCTGACTGATCTCGGTCAAGGCCAAAAATGCACTTAATCACCAGTTACCAGCATCTGAAACAAACATGGAATGACATGGCAGACAGCAACATTTCCCAGATCAAGTGTAATTCTATGAACGTCTTTTCAGATTTATTTATACAACTCCGAAATGCTCTCACAGAATCCACGAGGCTGAAGTTAGCTCTTACATAGCTATCTTGGCCCGAAATGTAGGATTTAAGCAAAAAATGAACAAGTAAGGAAATTTTGGAATCTGAGTGAGATGCCAAACAAAATATGAGCCCTGATAAGATCAGTCAAAGCAGTAAGAGCATTAATCAATAAGACATTCAAACCCAGAACCAGCTAGACTCACCACGCCAGCTATCTGTAGACACTCCTCAGTAGTTTGCTGGTATTTTGATGTAACTGGACAGGACATGACCTGTCCCTCCCAAGCCATAAATGGATTGAACATGTCCAAACCCATCTACTCCATCAAACCAGCCAAGCCAGACAATACTAACAATATGTACAATGTGCGAATTGATGCACAGCAGAAATTGTTTCATAGCTGTCGTCCTTCAAAAAAAGAGAAACATTCATCCTGATTGATGTTGTAGTGATTGTGCCGTCTGTTATTTTAATATCAATGGTCTAGAGAGATAAAGACAAAGTAATTTGTTACCCTCAGCAATTGTGCCAAAAGATTTATGTGGATCTATTATTCATACTGTAAGCGGACATTTTCAAAATGATGCCTGCTCCTTAAATAGCTATTTGAATCAGAGCTCATAAATAATACACCGACTGGAATTTGAAAATTGCTCCACAGTGTTTCACAAGCAGCAACAAGAAAATAATTACCAACTAATTGAGTCACTTATGCTGTGTTCAAGCTATTAAACCCGTTTCTACCGAACTGCAATACTTTAAGGAAGGAGTCAATGTAAATCATGAGACTATGAAACGCTCTCTCCTTCCACACATCCGTCATCGGAGACCAATCTGTTGTCTCCTATAACTTCATGGCTGACAAGGGTCATTCGCCTGAGGCCGCGACAGAGACTATATCCCCTCTCTGGACAGATGCAGTGGCATAAGGGGGGCCCGGATGCCCCCCTCTCCTCCTGCTGACCTCTCCCTCTCTTCCAGAGTCTGAGAAAGGGTCCCGAGGTTGAGAAGGTCCTGGGGACTGGACACATTGCGGCATTAATTACACACTCAGTTACCATTGAGCCTAATGTTTGGCCTCCCCCCCTGGGGTTAACTCCTTCCTGACAAGCGGGGAAAGTAATGGGGCCTCCGTGGCTCGTTTGCCAGCAGTCAGCCAAGACAGCTCCTCTATGTCCTCTTCCGCGCCCCTGTTCTCGCTGACTGACAGCAGCTAAATGCTTCAGTCCTGCGTCGCTGTGCACGGGGATCACACACACACAGGGAGGAGGAGACGGAGATAATGGGAGGTGTGAGGCGGTGGGTGACAGGCGGGGACACTTCATCCCATCAAAGGCTTTTGCTGGTTGTCTTGTGCAAACAAAGAGGCTTTTTTGGAGCGTTATCTATCAGAGGCTTCTCCTGCTGACATCCTTACTGCACTCGTCACTGTGATTGGCTGAGGAGACAGAGAAAGAAGAAAGAGAGCGTGCAGCGACAGGATATCCCCCCAGTTAACAGCAAAGTAAACACAGTAGAAAGAGAGAGAAGGAAGTCTACCTCTGTCACACAGACTCGAGGTGAGCTGCTCGCAGATGTCCTTCGATGTATAAAAGATTACTTCCCCTGAACTTTGGCAGGGCTCGTGTTCTTCTCCAAAGCGCTGCTGGCTACAACTATAATCACAAGTGTCTCTGCCTATTGCTGAAGTAATCCGATTTCTGTTGACAGGGGCTGTAGTCGGTAATCTGATAGGAGAGTACTTACAATATCAAGGCTTGTGTTTCGTTTGATTAATTCATAGCCTACAGGATCTGTGAGATAGAGGGAGAGCGCAGCATGAGATCATGACCCTGGAATCCTAAACAATAACCATCTGTGGTGAACCGTGTTGAGCTCGATCCGACTCTCGCTTTTTCCTCTCTCACTTCCTTTTACTCTTCCCTTGTTCTGTCTTGCAAGCTAACACATTAAAACCCACACACACTCACACACCTGCAACAGCAGTTTTGCATGTACAACCAACCAGCCATGTACTAAAAATATGTCGTGACATGCACACTGTTGAAAATAGCATGCTTCTGGGCCTGAGGCACATATCACCATAACACCTGAGCTAAAACAGAACCTCCCTGAAACTCCTGTGTACACAGTCCTCTGCCTGAATCATCCTACAAGCAAAGTCAAGGACAAAAATGGTCCTGATTCACTTTTCCTTTTAGAATATCATCTAATTTAACAGTTACTTAAGTATAATCAGCTTGGCAGCAGTGGTTTACCCTGCGAGCTATTAGTGTTAACAGCAAAGAAAAATAATCCCAGTCCCATGTCGGATTTAATGAATGCGCTCACTGTACTGGGAAAATGTTTCTACATTCTACAAGCTTGAATCTGACATTTTAAAAGAAAGATGGTCTGAATTAGGCGTTTGAAGAATTTCTCTTCTTTGCTCCACACAAAGAAAAACAACATCTCTGTAAATGTCAGAGTTCCTCCAGCATCTCCTTCATTGTTGAGAAAAAGTGACGTGGTTTGTTCTCTTTCAGCTGGTTGCCACAGGGCCGAGAATGATATATGAAGTGTTACTTTGCGGACTATTTTTAACTTTTCCGAACTAATGTTCAGACGTCCCATCTGGACAGGGTTAGGGGCAAGGCAGTACAAGTTCTTTGCCATTAGTTACAGTAACAGACACCGTGATCTCTCCTCGAAGGTCAGAAAACAAACATTTTACTTGTTTATGTGCCATGGCAGGATGAGCACAGCTCGGTTAACAATTTTCAAGAGGTGACGCATGACTGTTTAATAAGCTTGGTCAAAGTTATGTTAAATGTAGAAGATAGTTTCAAAAGCCACAAACAGCACTTTCTGTCCATAAAAATGTAGTGGAGCTTCAGCAAGCCAAGACTGTCTGTTAGATTATCAGCTGAGAATATACCATATTGTGTTTATGTCCAAGAAACAGTACATCTGGCTGTGCGACAGGTCTGCCAAAATGTGTCACACTTACATGCTTAATGCTATAACTTAATATTTGAGCCAGGGATTTTGTATTTACAGTATGTAAACTGTATGCCAATGAATTATCATCAAAAATAAGTAGACAAGGATTAATTATACTTTATAGCAGTTTCAAAATGTAGCGCCCTTTTTAATAAAACAGTAGAAAAGAGAATGACACGGTTCAGAGAAGGATTAGGGTCAATGTATAAAGTCAATGTTTACACCATTAGGGACAAGAGTATTCAAGGGATACACCCAGCATGTTTTTCTGTTTAACAGTAACACATTTGGTGATTACTCCACATCTTGGCAAAATAATTCTGTTTGCGCAGGAATGAGATGGCTTGGTCAGTATTAATGTCGTGATGTCAAAGGCCAGGTGACATTTTTACATGGAGCTGTTGTATGTCTTTAGAGCACACTTCCGTTTGCCTACATGGTAATTGTTACATGGTCGTACAGTAATATAAATGATATGGTCAGTGTAGCTTGAAGCAGGGTTTAGATGGTATGGAGAGGAAAGTTTGAATGGACCGGGAGGTGACTACATTTTTGCTCAAGAAGAAATACACTAGGATCACCATAGATGGATAATGCAGATTATAAAATGTGCCACTGTTTGTGCAGAATAGTCTTTTTTACATAAAGGAACATTTTTTTTACATAGATACCTTTAAGTTAAGTCTTAGTCCCGTAGTCCTTATATATTTTCCCAAAAGCAAGATTTTCTACACTGAATATCTCTGAATTTGGCTGCCATAAGCGCATTGTCAGTGAAATCAGAGGGATCTTTTTGTGTGTATATGTTAAGGTTATTTCACTAGACAGGGGTGACAACTGGGCTGTTGTCCTCCATGGCTTTAATAAATATTGTAGCTCAGTGAATAAAATGTAATTTTTGCTAATAATAACGAAAATATGTTTTTTGACTGATAAGAATTAATATTTTGATGTCCAGAGACTGAATTGGAAAAGCAATGAAAGACCATAATTGATCAACAGTAATATACCTTCTACAAGCCTCTGGTACAGTTAATATTTGACAAAAAGAGATTAAATGAGAAATCAAGCGTCTTTTTCTCTCCCAAGCACCTCACATACAGGTTTCTAAAATTATGTGACCTTCAGCTGGCGTCCAAAAGCTTTGCGTTGGCCTTTGACTGAACAGGATGAATGACCCATAAAGGATGGCCTTTACATAGAGGGACTGTCCGGCTATCAGCTTGGGATCTCCAAATGTTTATGCTTTAAGGGGTGTGTCAGGATGAGAGTGCATGGCGGAGATTCCTTGAGAGAAAGGGAGGTACACCCTGCCTTATGGCAAGAGTTGAATGCATATGTCAAGTGAAGATACACTGCTGAACAATGCAGCAGCAACACCGGCTCTAATGAAAAATGTCCTCCTGTCTGCAGCTGGAGCAGAAGTGGCCCCTCAGAACTGCTCTAATACACTAGATTTCCATTCTGTTTTTTTTGTTTCCAGACTAACCACAAAGTCCACAAATAACTCTATATTGCACGTAATGCATTTTATCAGCACAATATTCTCACTTCATACCTCTATTTTTGACTTTATAGTGAGAAAGGGTGTTCCCTTGATTATGGTTATACAGCGAACAATAACTGGAGTTAAGTTTCCCTCTGTGCCCTTTGAGTCTCAAATACCGTGTCCACCGCAGAGAAAGCCTTAGGTTTTCAATTACACTCTCAAAGTGGTCCCTGATCGCTCCCCCTGACACAGGTGGTGGGATGTAGTATGTGGAGGGGCAAACCTGGTGTTCCATTTAAGAAATATGTGGGAAAAACTCACTCTGAGCCCTATTTGTTTGGAATGTTTTATGGTTACAGATGTGACTCATACTGCACCAACGTCACTCCAAACTAACAATGTCTCTGCTCCTCTAAACCACTAATTACAGCAGCTAAGCTCCGCGTCAGAAGTAGGACTAATTAACATGTAGCATAACCAGTTGGCTGTCATTATACTGCGCTTCACACATTATATTGTAAATATAGAACTTGATGCAAAGGCTGGTGCTTATTTTCACGATGTGTCTGAAGTGTAAAGGCTTTACAGTATCTCAAATGTTGAGACAATTAATAAATAGTTTTCAATTTTTCTTTTTCTGTCCCCTTGTGGTTGGCACTTGCCCGGGTGGCCCCACATTACTTTGGGGGGTCTCAGGGTACACAATATTATAATGTCCCACCCACCCTTCTCTCGCTCCAAACTCATCTGTATTACATGTGTTATTTAGGGGTGCAGCGAGCCACCAAAGTAGAATACGAACCTCCCTCTCAAGGAGCTTTGTGTTGAGTAGAAAAAGAGTAAGAGACACAGAGAGAGAGAGAGAGCATTGTGTCTGGACTCCTAAACCAGAGAACCATGCTGCTCCACCAGGGGACTCTGAAGGGGAAGCCCACACAGCAGGAACAACAGTGCAGTACAGCGTGATGGGAAAACATCCACGGATTGATTTTCATCAGTTATAACAGACACCCAGAAAAAAAAAAAGAAGAAAAACACTGACATGCATATCATGCTTAAATCTGGCTGGCTTCCTTTGCGATATGTCATGTGTAAAGCTATATCCTGTGGTTCTGCCTGGTGGTCAGGCTGAGTGTCTGTGGGGGCCCCCCAAGTCCCTCACCAAGACTTGAAGCAGACTACACACTTTACCTTGGACAAGCAAAGGTCAGTGGACAGAGAAGGGATCGTCCCTTTGGCTGAGACATCATTTCCGCACTTGAAGCCTTGATCTACTTTTCACAACATGAGGGAATGTGTGAAGTTATGGCTCACTACCAATTTTGTGGTGAAATCTTCTTTTTTTGTCAACATTTGAATATCCTCCTTCACATGCAGATAAGATTTTAATCCAAAGATATATATGTGTGATCAAGAATAAACCCATAAATGTAACACTTTTGTCCAAATGAACAGCATATCGTATAAAAACAGAGAAAACTGCCTCAGAAACTGACCCCTTAAATGGCAGCGGCGCCCTTTGACCCCTTCCATCCTGACACAGGAACACACTTCTAGATGCACACAGAAACGCTCACTTCTTAGTCTCGTTAGTAATTAGGATTCATTAGAAATTGGAAATTTAATTAGTGGTTTAAGTTTGTCATCGGCGAGCATTTCCTCTGTTTGGAAGCCAATTGCACAGCCAATGTGGTGTCTTGACGCCTGTTAGCAAAAAGGAGTTTGAAATGGAAATGCTGCTATGGCCATCCTCCACACCCTTCTGTCATTTGTCTAAACCAAACCCGCCCAGAAATAAAATTACTCAAATGCAAGGGGATTTTCTTTTCTTTTTTTTTTTTTACCTTTTCTCTTATACTCTTGTACTTCTTTTTTGCAAGTGGAAAAGCAGCACGCTTTGCGGAATTCAGTCGCCCACGCACTCTGTCAGGACACTTAATTCCAATTAGATATTTTTCTTTGCTTTCTTGTTCTAGCCTGTCTGGGCCTCCTGCTTTTATCCCTCCCTCTGCCCTCCCCGCTAACTCCCTCACTGTTGAACTCTCCCCTCCTCTCTCCCGTTTCCTCGCTCGTGTCCTCATTCTCTCAATCTCTATCACAATATGTAGTTTTGTGGACCACAGTTCCACTGCTTTGCTTTTATGTGTTCTCTCATACGCAGATTTCTCACAGCCAGACATCCTGTGGCCGATTTTAAACTTTGACACTGTCACACACAACACATCAGGGCTGTAAAACACTGTGGCAAAAACTATTACCGCAGACAAAGCCAAACTGTGTCTATAATGATAAAGCAGGGATTTAGAGGTAGCTTTAGAAGTTTGCAAACCGCCTTTGTTTTGCTCCTAGGGAATGAATATTTATTAACCTATGGATCCATTTGATTACAGTGTAAGGTCAGCACCGTGCTGTGAAGGTCCTCCTACGCATTCACTAATAATAGCCCAGCCATGAAGTACATACAATACATTTCACCCAGAGCGCAGTAGCCACATGTAATTCTTCATCCAAATTACTGTAATTAAAACATTCCACAATCCTTTATGTGTTATTTCTTCCTTTATGTGCTGTTATTTCTTGTCTCTGCTTTCTTTTCATTCAACAAATCAAATAGAGGCTCTTAGTGTCACGTATTTGCATTCTGTTTTTGGAAATACTTGCACAGTCTAGCGACATGAATATTTATGCTGACTCATACAGACTACACACAGCCTTATGACAGTCCAAAAACAGGAAAGCAAAATCCCTCTGTGTTATTATTAGCTTAAGACAGAAAGTCAGTCACATTTCAGCAGAGACGAGAGGGTTAGTTCCCTGAAAGGCTATCGCTGCTAATGCCGAATCCATTTCTCTTTTGTTGCAGGCCCTGGACAGATGATTTAGAGTGCATCTCTTCAGCCTAAATTGCTTCCAAGCAGGGGGTTCCTCTGCAGCGTCCAGCCCATCACTTCACAACTGAGGCCTCAAGTTTCTGCTCCATGTTGCATGGAAGTTTCCAAGAGCCAAGCTATTGTATGTGTCAGCCACATTTATCATGTAGTTGTAGAATTCTGGAAACTTCTGTGTTACAGTTGGCAATTTCACGACTAACCAATAGAAAATAGAATAACGACAAAATCTAGTAGATGTATCTTTTGGAGATGGAGAGCTTGCAATTGAATTTGTTATTGAGCTGGCAAGGTTGTGTTTCTTACTATGCAATTGCCTGATGGTGAGCTAAATTAATTTCTATTGGAAAAGCTGAGCACTTCTGGTCAAACACCATCAATTAATCATGTTTCTGGATGGGATTATGTTACTGATGGGCCAGCTGAGGTAGTGAGCTCTGATTAGGACTGATACTCTGGGGACAGATTAGTTCTGAAAATGCATGAGGGTAAAGGTATATTTACGCTTGTTCATCCTCCAGCTTCAGCTCTACATACAGACTGCCAAATAGCTGGTCTTGAGCAATAGCAGCTACGTCGTGCTGTAGGTACCGTGCACCGCCTTCAGCTATGAAAACTACTTACTGCTCACTCGGGGCCAAACCATTCATCGCAGGGAAAAGAGGGATGGATGAAAACATACCCCCTGGTCAAGGAGAGAATACATTCAGTAAGTCAAAAAATCATCAGATTGCCTCCAAACACAAAACACATCCAGCTCATCCGGAAGATAAAATCTAATGTCGTGCATAGACTGAATGTAGATAGCAGATGGACCTACAGATGGACCTCTATTATGAACTTTCCAGATGACAAGATTTAACATACAGATTCAAAACTCTCATTTTCCCTGTAAAGCAACCTATGTTTAGTGAAATTGCATTTGGAAGATGCATGTATGATATCAAACAAATTAATTTAATCCAAGAACATTCATAACAAACATATGCAGGGAAACTTGAACTAGAAATTAAAGTAACCTGTGCAAATTTTTTTTTTTCAGCGTGTTAAAAAGAAAAGAAAATTCATAACAAACTAGAACTAGGAACGATTAAATAAAAATGTCCTCCTGCAGCTCTTTATGTAAATAAATGAAGCTAAAAAGGAAATAAGAATGTTTCCAAGGTCTTCTAAGATGTCTTTCAGGATTTCGGAAGTGCCAGCAGGTGGGATTTTGACTATCATCTCATCTAAATGAGGAACACATGCCTTTATCCAACCATTAGTCTAAAGTTGTTTTTAAAAAATGCACCAAAGAAACTTGTCTCAATGCACTTCAAGGAACCGAGAGGAAATGTTGCATTGACAGACGTGTCATCAGAGAAAGTTGGGACCACACAGAATAATCCTTCATGGCTCTTCAAGGACAAAACCATGCGGGCAGGAAAGATCTACAACTGGAAGAGAAGCCTAGCCTTGCCCCCTGCCTTTTAAAAAGCACTCGCTCTCCTTGAGTGTCTCCAGAGTGGGACAGATGCAACAAGGCAAGGCGACCTCTTAGAAGGGTCAAGGAAAAACACAGGGACGCTTACGGGGGGTGAGTGTTGACCTTACTGGAGGCATCTATCATTCACTGAAGATGTTGGCACTTTACCAGACACACGAATACACATGCCCGAACATGCATAAAGAAATTACACACACACACACACTTGTCTATCCTCTTCATGACAGGAGATCTCTAATGAATGTGGCTCTCAGAAGACCCTTGAGAGGAAGCAAGGCCACTCTCACTCCTACCAGTGACTCTGCAGGGCACAGAGAGGCCCTCGCATGTCTGCATTTCACAAGATAACCAGATTGAAAAGTCGTCCCCAGACAAGTGTGCTCTGTCAAGGGCTGAGGGCCGTTTTTATGTCTCCCTGTCGCTGTCTGACGGAAGACGCGGAAGGTCGGCTCTGAAGGAGCGCTTGTTCGCGGCTATTACAGTCGCTGGTACAGTGATGGGGCCCTTCAACTCGACAATACCCACATTATCCTTCTCTCCCTTTCTCTGCCTCTACTGATGTGCACCAGGCACTCTGTCTTGATATCCAACACACACTGTCAGCGTGTTATGGCCCCACTCAAGTGACTGTATAAATTCAGATTATGGAAGAATTATTCTGGTCTGTCTGGCAATTAAATACGCTCATGTGTGGCTTTCCAGGGCAGCCAGCCAAGCTCTCATCGGCACCAGTCCCAGTCCGATCTAATTCTACAAGCTCCTCCCTTTGTCTGTGGTAATAAAATTTTATCAGAAGGGAATGTGTCTCATAGGATTGAAACATCTCTTTCCATTCATGCTTCCTGCAACCTTCAGCACAACAGCAAAGGCAGCGAGGATCTCTTTTGGTCTGTGTGGCTGTGTTGGTAAATGCAAACAAGATGAGACCATCTCACAATCACACAAAAAATTATGTCCAATTCATATAATTGTTATTTAATACTCATAGTGGTTTATTCCCCTTAGAGATATAACATTAAATTCTCTGTCCTGACTCCTCTCTTAGAGAGAACTGTCTGGTGAGTGTAATGAGCGGCTGGCGGTGGATGAAACACAGTAAGAATCTATTAAAGGGCCAAGTGGATATTCTGAGACATGGTGCAGGTTACCCCTGGTCTCTGGGTGTGTAGAAGACACATGTTTATTTTGGAGTTGAGTGACAGTGAGCACAGCACAAGGCCGAGACTTCAGAGACGGGAGACATCACGTCAGAGCTCTCCTCACCACAGTGGGAGCCACTAACGAAGGCTTGCCCCCGCCGACACCAACTGCTCGCAACGCGCACACCCACACACACACTCTCACACCGTTGCCTTCAGAGGGGACCCACCACCCTACAGCGGAGCCTGGCACCTCGCCAGCGGAGAGGGAAAAGAGGGTTTTAAGTGCGGAGCCTGGCCCGGCCTCATCCAAAACGCAGAGACCACTTAAAACACATTCCTCCAGCTCTTTAACACAGCGGCTCAACAGCTGAGGTCCTCCAAACTCTGTTGAGCTGGTTGGGGTCGGTGTGCTGAAGGCTGATACAGCATGGGGGGCTGTGGGAATAAGCTATTACCTTAACCACAGGAAGTAGGTGAAATATGATACTCAGTCATTTCACTAAACCTCCTGATGTACGTGTTCATGCAGAAGATTTGTTTTTTTTCTTGCTAAAACCACATTTACACTTTTATTTATCACTGTCATCTCATTAACAAAGCTGGCAACGAATCATCAGAAGAGTAAAATTTGACAGATAATTAACAGTAGGACACAGAGAGTGACTTGTAATCAGAACAAAGTGATTACAAAGCAAGAAGCCGCCCCTCTGGCACACAGTGTCTTCATGCCTTTTATTTATGTACATGACAAGTAGAAGCTTGATCTATATGTACTTACCTTACAGCCATACACATTGATACACCGACAGAAAAACATCACGCAAGCATTTATACTGTAGGTGTCTCTCTGTTACACGTGATATTCAGTCTTGCGTTGTACAAATGAAATGTTTTGTACGTCATTCATTCCACAATGAAAATGTGGATGATGATTATTGTAGGCTATTTAGTTAGCAATAAAAAAGTAATACATGTCACTTGAAAGACTGAAAGTTGGATAATGTTTTAGTTCTTAGTTTCTGTGCTTCCGCTGTGATGATAATAAATGTCTAGAGAGGACATTTTTTTAGGTTCAACATCTAATGAGCTATTACTTTTGGCCAGATAGATTCCTTCAAGACTAAATCCTTCCTCTGAATGTTTTTTTTTCTTCAGTAAAGACACCAATGCTCCATTTGTAAAGTAAAGTACACAACGTACACATAGTTACAGCAAGTTTGGACTGTAAATGATTGTGATCATAAAAGAAAGCACCCTTTGAAAACTCACATGAAGGCTTCAAATAGAACATTCCAGTAAAACACCTCTATTGCCACTGTTATTTTACTTCCTTATAAAACATCTGGTCTCACTTTGCGGTTGATTATTACAGAGCCTTACTTGTAGTGTCATGTCAGACCATTTAGTCACATGAGGACAAACAGAGAGGACAGCAAATTTCCATCTTGTTAGGGAACCAATCTAATGATCTGAGGTGACCATGGGGTATAAATAGCCTCTTCCATCGCTCACATGAACTCATAGTACATTGGCTATATGAAGGAACTGTTTCAATGAGAGCACATTGATGTTTGGTGAAAAAAAGGAGTAACTGAGGTCGCTATCTAAAAGAAAAAAAAAAGAGAGAGAAAGTCCCTCTGGTTAATCTGACAGAGGTGGTGGTTATTATGAGGAGGACAGATAACACATGGGAGCATGTGGAAAGAATCACAATCACAGACTCATACACACGCAAGCACAGGCACACAAACTTCCTGTCACAAACACTTATTCCACACACTTAAACACATGCATTATGAAATTTAACTCATCCAAACACATCAGCACTTTTATATCCAGCTTTACCGCACGACTCGCCTCTTACACAAACAAACTCTGTTAACTCTTTCTCCAAGATACATACTGTATGGTCATTTGCGGGCACACACACTGACACACTGGCCAGTTTTTTTTTTTTTCCTCCTGCACTAGAGCATGGACAGGCCAAAGCTCACTTTTCAAGAGGGGATGCTTTGAGTTCCAGAGGGGTGCACATGAAAGAGCAGCAGAATATAAAGGAGTGCCCAAGGATACACTGCAGCGCTCAATGTGAGGACAATTTAGCCCTGATGGAAAACCTGGATCAAAGGCCTGGCCTCCATAATTGCACATTCCCCAACAAACACTGTGCCATTTGAAGAGTGGGCCAGACCTCCGGACTCCTGAGACCTGTTCCTGTGCACAGACACAGGCAGCCCCATTCCTTTCACCTTGCTATGTTCTCTATCTCAATGTCTCGCTAAAAGATTAGAGAAATGCTTTCATTCCAAAAGTGCTCACGATTTCTCTTTGAATGTCAAGATACTGACCGAGGCTGAGGCAAACAGCCCTCCACGTTTCTTCACTGTTTTGTTAAAGGTCACCAAGTCATGGTTACCATTGTGGTGAGTCATGGTGAAAAATGACAAGATTCATACTTATTTTTACTTGATGCTCTTTTACTTGGTGTACAACCTCTTTGCTCTTTTGTGGGGTGAACCTTAGGTTGTAATGTGCATCACCAAAAAGGACACCTAAGTGTTTTGGTTACATAAGAAGCTTAAATTAATGACTGCTCTCCTCTGCTGAGTCTCCGAAATAAGTTCCTGCTTTCCGGACTAATTCTAATGATATTAGGATGATCTGTTTAAAATCATGGGTTTATCTTTATGAAGGAATCCGTTGTGTGGAGGATATAGCTCTCCTAGCTCCCTGTCCTTACCTGTAGGAGACGGCGGGACAGGAAATTGTTTTAAAACCAAAAGTTTCTTCCTCCCTTGAGCCCTGTCCGCACGTTTATTTTCTTCCGCATGCAGGTTCAGCCACCAGAATGCAGTTTCAGAGCTTGTAAATCTAACTTGGATATCTTCACTCTGCTGCAGGTGGGAGACCTCTGGATATTGTGGAATGTCTTGGCCCTGCTGCGAAGGAAACCATCGGTAAAAAAAAGCTATCTCTTAGAGTTGTAAATATTACAAGTCAGCTTGGGTAATATTCAAGAAAAAAGTTTTCATGCTTAAGGACTAATAGATTTTGTATTGTTTCTTAAACCCTTTTGGTGTAGGACATTTTCAGTATGTTTATCACCACAAATGGTTGAGAAGTCATTGACCTGGGTTTTTGTTTGGTCTATTGTTGTCCCACTGTGATGCATTCAGCAAGGAACTTCCTTTTGCGCTGTCACCATCCATTAGGATGGATGCGCTGATGTATGCACCAAATCTCTCCTAACACTGCACAGACAGCGGCAGAAAACCAGCGTGGTTGAGCAGACACTGACAGTTCTGTACAAGAGAGCCTGTGAGTGCTTACTCCAGGACTTCTGATGGTTTTATGTTGCGTCTAGACTTTAATAAGTGGTTGTGTTTTCCTGAAAGCACACCCCAAATCTCCCCTGAAAGTCCTATGGCGATGCTTTAGTAATAAAATACTATATGCATGTGTTGTTGAGCTGGACTCAAATAAACATGCTCCTAATAGACCCAACTGTGGTCAACCTACAGAAAGAGCCTTGTCATCACAAATATCACTCTGTTCGTGTGCTTTTTTTCTGTGTTTTTCTGTCTGTCACTACATTCTTGTGCATACTTTGAAGAGGTTTCTATTAAGTGGGTGTCACATTTGGAAATACTAAATGTAGAAAACATATAGAACATAACTGCTTTCATCCAAACCTATGTTTTTGACTTTTCAAGCCTGATTTGGACCACATGACTGTATACAAACCTGCAATTAATATTGGGCAACTGAAATCTGACCATAGTAGCTCTGGTCTGTTGTTTTTTAGCTTTAAAGGGAGTCAGTGTAATTTTTGAAAGAAGAAACAACACTTTCTTCTTCTTATAGATGAAAAGTTGAACTTATAAACAATAAAACTCACCCTTTGCTCAGTTGAATTCACTCAGGTGTTGGTTTTGTTGGCACAGCCTTCTTTGGTTTGGTGTGACCAGTAGCTTATGGTGGCTAATGTTAACAAACTTTTGATAGATGTTACTGTTACTGTTTGCCACTCTTATGCACTTGTGCTATTGTTACATCAGGTTTAGCATTTATTATCATCCCAAAATTGTCACTTGTATCCATCATGGCCACTGTTCAGCTGGCTTTAATGATCATTTCAATTGTGTTCAGCTTTGGAAGAAGAATTATACAGATTTTTGATGAGTAGGATAAAGGTCAGAATACAGCTTTTTCTGTCAAAGTTCTTGTAAAACACAAATGTGATTATGTGTTTTCATCACCCCTATTGTACAAGGACGACAAATGCTGTTTTTATTTAAAATTGTGTGTGTAAAAAAAGCTAGTAAAATACTGCCTGCCTGTTCCATTGAATTATAACCCTCCAACAGTAGTTTATGAATCACTTGGGCCATTAAGATCTAGACACACTGATACACATACATTTACCATCTGTGACTCACCTGTGATCCGGTCCGATTATACCTGCTAACCAGATGGACCATCAGATAGCTCCTCTCCCGGGACTCTGTAAGCATATAGGCCTAAGTCCCCTATTCAGTATTGACCTATCGTTAACCCGAGAGGATTTTCTCCAGTTGTCAGTGAAAAGCATTCGAGTGGGTCAGATTGAATTTCTCCTTTGCTGACATTCAAGTTCAAAGCAATCATGTCAAGTATGAAGAAAGGTCCAAGAAAATAACCAAATTTAAGAGCTGGTTTGAGCATTTTTCAAAAGAACCATGATGGGGATATGATGAAGCATAATGATCATTTCCTTGCCGCTCTCTGCTTTGAGGAGAAAAGGAAAAAAAACACAGACGACTAAGCATGTCCAAGTTTTATTCCTTCTTGGCTCTGGTAAAACCTGTTGAGGTGCTAATAATAAGACACAGACTGTCCACAGACTCGGTTTTGACAAGTTCACAGTCTCCATTTCACTCAGAGGGTAGATCACTGTGGAGATGAAAGCAGGGAGGGGAAAGGGGAGGCCTTTGGTGTTAATCAGGTGCTGATTGGCAGCATGGGAGCCTTTAAGAGGTTGGAAAACCAGTGGAAAGGATTATTATCCCTGAACACCACTGCATTTCCTCCTGATTGTTCAGTGATGGCACTAAGATCAGGTCAAAGATCTGGTTTCACCTTTATTCTCGTTTGTTCAGGGGTGTACTGGGAAGGAAATTCAGCCCTGGTCTTATCCGTTGGGACTGGATTGGCTCGGATTGGTTGTGATTGGCTGGTATGCAGCACACTCTCTGCACACCCTGAATGACAGGCACACAGAGAGGGCTGGTCAAGAGACAGACAGTCGTGGTAAAAATTGATTTTTTGACAGTCCACTGGCCCAAATACGGATTTTTTGATGGCCCACCGGAATTTGTCCTGGTATGCCCAATGGCCAGTGCACCACTGCCTTCATTGAGAGATTAAAGGTGCATCACTCTTTCTACATTTCTTTACAGTCAGACTGAAGTTAAAATTAATTTTTGCTAAGAAATCAATGAATATAGATTAATTGTTTGTTTTGACTTGCAACTTATTTAGTCGAATTTTTAACTCACAAAAAGAGGAAATTTTAATTTTATTTATTTTTCAGCAGTGATAGCCCTCCTATTTTAGCATTCTCCATGGGACAGGAACTTTTGGCTTCAACTGACAGTGATGCTACTGGTAATTTGGGTGGTGCGTATCTGTGTGGGTAGGCTCTAATACTTTCTTATCTCTTCAGTTAATGACCACATAAGCAACCTTTGGGGCCAACGTTGCCATCCGTTGCTTAGCCCCAGCTGTGATTTTAGTTTTACTACCTATGTTACTCCATGACTCTATATGTTACTCAGTGTCCTTATATGAATCACGGGCTACACCCATCACACCTGAACCCATGAAAGAGAGACAGCTAACACTAGCTAAATCCCCGCCATTGTATGATTTGGAAATAACAACACTGAGTGTGCAGAAACTGTCAATGACAGGTGTTGAAAAAACATGAACGAAGAGTAACGTCTGGCAATCAGTCAATACAGGCTTAACAATACAATGGGTCCTCTCAAATGTTGAATGTTATAAAAGAACAGATGGTTAAGTCCAACTGAAATCAAGTGTAGTCATTCCTTTTTGCAGTCAAAAATAAAGTCAATGTATTTTTTAAATTTATTGTAATTTTTTTTTTTTTAATCATGAATAGGAAGTAAAAAGGACTCAGAGGAAAAGTCACAAATGTTCTTTTTTGACTGCTGTGTGTTGATAGCAGGCTGAGTCGTGATGAAGGAGACAAAAAGTAAACAAACTAGCACTGTAGCTTACAAGCAATGGGCAGACAGTGTGTTGTTAGCAATGGCACAGTGTAAGGACCACATCAGCATCTAAACAGACGAAAGTGACATTTGCAGGTTTCTTTACATACTGTTTAATGTACTGATGCTAACAGCTAATTAGCTATCTAGCCTGAAAACTGACATCAATAGTGCACCTTTCTTCAGTGAATTTTTGTTTGGTGGCATGTGTCTGGTGAGACATTATGAAAGCTAATGTGTTTTTTTGTTCAAAGTCTGTGGCCCATGCGTTGTGTGCTCTGCCTACGATAGAACGGTGATGTTACTGCTAGTACGATTTGATTTGCTACCTGGTTCAATTCTGATGAATTAATGCAAAGAAAGGAATCATGAAACCGAAAAATGTTAAATATAAATTCTCCCTTTTGGGTTCTGATTTTTTTTCTTAAAGGAGAAATCCAGACATGATTTACAGAGCATACATGAATGCTGTAGCTTAAAAAACATGCAATTTAATTTCAGATGGACTTTAACAGTTAATAGCCACTGCTATGTGGGCTTGTTGAAAAGGGGGGGAAATGTCTTGTATCAGCGTTTGTAGGATACACAGTTTAACAGGCCACAAAACAGTGCATCTCCTTGCAACGCTGGCTCTCAGTTGTCACTTAACTGCTGCCATGGGAAACACTGACCCAGAGGCTTGAAGCTTAGACACTGTTTCCACAAATATGTTTTATCCTCTTTTGGAAAATCATGTACAACAGCTCATTATTTCCAGCACAAAAAGTAAGGAGAATTCTTCAGTGTGACTTTAAAATCCCGTCTTCAATACCTGCTGGTAAACAAATTTTAATCTTTACTAACGTAAACCTACTGTAAAGACTTAAAAATATATCTTCCTCTGCTAAATCTCAGTGAGGAGGACAGGAGGATCTCACTCTTTCATACTCAGTCAAAGCCCCTCTCCAATAAATGTGTTCTCAAGATCTTTTAGGAAATGGGACACAAGTTGGCTAATTGGAGGGGCTGTAGGGGTTAAACACTTCCCTCAACGTTACAATCTGTCAGTCCACACCACTGCATGCTGGGACTAAAGCCTGGGCGTGAATGTGGGAGTCCAGCTGAGCCTTCCCAAGGACACTAAACTGTAGACACCCCAGAGAGGCTGCCCCTGCCGCCTCAGAAACTCACAAACCAGCTGTGTGCTGTTAGCCACACACACACACAGACATCCATCTTCACACTCCTGTGGCTCTCACTGATGCCTTTTGAATTCATCGTGACATTACTACACTAAAATCTTATATAAAAACATGATTTCTCAATCACAACACCTCTCAAATGTAAAATTCCACAAATTGTAGTAAACACATTTCCTCAATAATCGCTGCTCCATTTCTATCTAAACTAATGTCATTCAAGATAGACTGCCAGCAGTGAATTTTCCTCTTCCTCCTGTTGGGGCCTCACAGTGATTGAACTCTCATTCGTGTAGCTTAAGTCTGCCTGTTTAACCCCAGGCCCTTACAGGATATGGCATGAATTACATGCACACACCACACTGCTTAGATAGTAATCTTCTGATAATATACAGCCAATTTCCACCCTGTTACATACAGCTGATTGGTGCAGAGTTAGTGGAGTAGTCCACGCCTCTCTCAGTCCCAATGGTACAATATATACAACTATACCCTTTCATCAAGACACTCTGCATAGTTCTCTCCTCCCCGCTAATCTATTTCCCAGCCTAATCATTGTTTCTTTTTTAATTAGGCAAACACAGTCCTTTGTATACACAACTGGTTCATTTGTAAATTACACTTTGATTAGTTTACCATTTAGATGTTGCAAGATAGCAATGAAGATGGCTAAGCAGGGAGGGGGCTGTTACATATTTGCTGCTGTCTTTCAACACAAAATGAGGGGTGTTTTCTGCTTTTGGCAGTTTGTGTAACCACTTATATGATTGGATTGCTCATTAATTCAAATTCTGTCACATCCCAACATTAATCTTGTTTTAACTGGGCTTTTAAACTGCCACCCTCAACATCTGTCTAATGATTTAATGTTGACATATTACACAGTGAGTTGTTTTTCTACCACTGATATATTCTGATACTTTGATGCAATGAATCGTTGTTATTCATTTAAACCAAATTAGTGCTACATGTCATATTAAATTTGATATGGGAAGGCTTGGGCACATTCAGTGAGGAGCATGTCTGGGAAGTCAGTCCATAAAAATATGCATATACTATTTTTTGTGTCTTTTTGAGACCTCAAATTATGGGAGTAAAATACTTTTTATGTGTAGGAAACCCCGATGATAAGCCAGACTGTTGAGTAAGCCCAACTTTTCACTGTCAGTCAGCAAGATCCTTATCGTTATTATCATTAGTTCCCCCCTGCCCTCTTCCCACCCTAACACACCACTCATCTTGATAAGCTGTCAACTTTGAATCAGCATCCAGCATCAGGCTGATGTAAAGAAACGTCAATCTTTGCTGCTTTTTTGCTTCACACTGCTTTCTGTGTATGTTATCGTGCTATGATTTTGCAACGCTGCGACCACTAGCCTCAATAGCCACAACCCAGCTGACTGCCGGTCACCACACCTATAGGACACACACCCACAGGACATGGTTTATGCCACAAAATATTGCAAACATTATCCACATCCGTGTGTTGGGCAAACAAATATTTCAGTGGCCAAAAAAAATCCATCAACTATACAGTTAAATATTCAGAGGTTGCAACAAAATTGCAAAAGAGCGCCACTAGTTTTTCTGAAACTCTGGTTCCTCATGATATACTGTTGCTTTTCTCCATTTGTCTATATGTTACCCTCATGAAATCATTTCTAATTTTAGTACTTTCTGGTAATACACCAAGACAAAACAAGACAGAGAATGTCTTGCCAATCTGCAAATCTTAGAGAAAGTAAAAAAAAAAAAAATGCACATAGAAACAGGTGGAAACTCCCTCATTCAAAAGAGATTTTATGGCCGACAGGGGAGTTAGAAATATACACACAGAGTCACAGAGGCACAGATCGTTAATGTCAACTTAAAATTATGTTCATAATCAACTAACTTGCATTGACGTTTTGTGGGAAGCTTAACGCTATGATTACATGTTTTATTGTCATGCTGAATTCTCAGTTGTTTAAGAATGTAACTTTTCCTGCATCGGAACAAAACATAGCCAATAAATATAAATCAGATAGCAAATACATGTCATCTCATACATATTTGGCAATGGAAACAAGGGAATTAAAAATAATTCTTCCTTGAGAGTTGATGTAATATAATGTGTAGTAGTCCTGTTTATTTCTTTTACTTTTTCATTCTTTTATGGTCGTCTTTCTTTGAGTATATGAATAGTTTGACACAGTGGAAGGATGTAGGCCAGCTGTGGTTCTGATCCAGTCGTTCACTTGTGTGGGTCCAGACAGATCAGTGTGAGGGAGGCTTTGCTGCTGAAAGGCTACTCCACCTAATCCCAGGCTGCATTACTCAACCGGTCCAGTCAAACAGCACACAGACGTGGGGACTTCCCCTTTCCTCTAAAGACGTAGAGGAATACTGTATTGCCTCATACACCACTGAGGTAATATCATTACTTCAACCAAATGCTGCAAAATCTAACCTGAATATTGTCTTAAGAGTCCAAACCACATGGTGTGAGAGTATATGTAAAGTCAAATTTCTCCTAAGAAATTTTAAAGCATTACCATAATACTTGGACTATTGTAGCATCTGAATTAATCTCACGGTGCAATGTAACAATGTTTTCCCTGATTGTAACATTAGTCACCAACAGAGCATACTATCTTGATTCTTGCAAAGAGTATTGAACAATGCTTTAAGTCATCTTCATGTTTTTCACCCTGATAGATACCAATCAAACTTTCTTGAGGGGAATGCATCCATCCATCCATCCATCCATCCATCACATGGGTGTGCAGCAGCTCCATGAGGTATTGTCTCTTGCACGCAACTCTAAAATTACTGCTATCCACAGTTATTGGCACTCTTTCAACAGCTTCAGGGTGTTGAGGGGTGTCATTTCTAAAAGGCTCAGAACATTGTGGGTAGCAATCTCCATATCTGTTGAAACATGGCTCAGAAAATGCAACACCTGTCATCGTATGCAATTCACAGACGGTTAATTGAATGTAAGTGCGGTTCATTTACTCTATTTTTAGGTTAGTAACTTGAGAAAAGAGGTGAGAAGTCACAGTTCGAACACTAATCTTGATGATTTGGACATATCCTTTTCTTTAAGAAGTGTGATTGGATGAGGCTGTATGTACAAAAATAAGGACACATGCAGGTTAATTGTACTTCAGTAGCTCTATGAGGAGAAGTGAGTGTGTAAAAGTACAAACTGGATCTGCGTTGACATATTTCCCTCGATAGATAAATATGAACTTGAAGCAAAGCGTTGGGTCTATCTCTGAAAACAAACAGGGCCATATATTTCACTTGGAATAACAGAGATCAGCTGTATCAACACTGGTCCTCCTACTGCAGCCAGCCACCTCAAGTGAGAAACCATCGAGTCTGAGAACCGTCCTCTGACCGCCTTTGAACAGACATGAGGCAAAGCCATTGTCATTCAGCTGAGTGGAATATTGAACTAATCAGGTTTTGATACCAAGTACTGCAATCTAATCTAATCACCATGATCTCAACAAAATACTGTTTACTGGAGGAAAATGTTCTGACAAAATAAAAAAAAAACAAATCTACAAACAGACACAGCTGAAAAACACTTTATGGCTGCTGTGATTTGATGGCAGTATTATGTTAGCAAGGCCTGCCTAACTTTGCACTCACAAATAATCTAACTGCCTGTTTGCACTGGCACAGCTGTTTGTATTGCCTTTGTTCAGCTGTCTGTGCACTCCCTCCCTTTCCCCAGTCTGATAACATAATACTCTGGGTATGTTTCTAAAGGGTCATAAAATGAGAAGGAGCCGCTATCTACTCTTTGATTGAGCAACACCAGATTTAAACACATCCCATGAACCTGGAACATTTTACTATCCAGTGTTTTCTCTCTCTCATACATCCTGAAGACGTGGAGCGTGCAGCAGAGTTGAAAGGCTCAGAGAATTATTTTCTTTTTAAGGCAAAACTCACCCATAAAGACATTCAGATTTGTTGAGCCTTTGATGTTTAACATTTGTCACTGAATAACAGTGAGTAGAGACAGCAGGCATGTCAGAGAGCTATAATCTAAAAAAGCTACAGCTCACACCTGAAGAATGTTGTCCATAAAATTAATTTACATTATCAAACACACTTTGGAGGAAACATAAGGATGCCCAGATTATGTTTTTTGTAACCTTATCTCTAGACAAGAACACTGATGTTGAACAATTTGCTTTTTTTCCCCTTTAAATCCATTGCAGTGTTTTAAAAGTTCTTGCTTTATCCAAAATCTACGCATGGGAACGATAGTCTTAGGAAAGATCCAAAATATAGAGATAAGGTTGAGGTATGGTTAACGTTAGGCAACTAAAACACTTTTAAAGATTAAGCAAAGGAAAAGACCAACCCAACTGCACGTACTATCCACCTCTCTATGCTTCTTCCACTGTTGCCACTGGATGTTTGCAATTGATGTAAAGCATGAGGTGTGGTATCGTCCAATATGGATGTATTTTTTAGGGATACTGGGCTGTTTTTTTTAATCCTTTAAACATGTTGAGTAGATGTTTATATTGGGCGTATTGTTCAAGTGTTCACTGCCAATGCAAAAATAGTTCATGCTGAACATGTCTGCAAAACATTAATTGTCAAAGTGTTTTGTTTTCCTTACAATATCCAATAAAATTATGTCAACTAGGGTATGATTAACCTTTTTATGGTAACGTTTAGGCAACTCAAAGCACTTGGATGTGAGCACAGGTGGGTCCATCTGCTGGGCATTTCCACCTGATGCACCTCCGACGGTGCCATTGTGCCAGCTGCAGGGTCGTCAGCCGAGAGCCACCCTTCACTGATGTTTCGCTCCTTAATCCCCAAACATCTCAAGGTGGTAGAGCAGCGTCAAGGATGTCTCCCTACCACCCCCTGCACCCAGTCCTAGGATCCTTGCTTTCCCCACACCTTGTCCTTTCTACAGAGCCAAAGCCAGAAGCTCCCTTGTTCTGCCTCCTCTTTGAGAGCCTTCCTCAGCTTGGAGCCAGTAATCTCAAGAGACTTCAGGAACCACTGGCTGGATGTTCCAGTGTAGCCTCTGCAACCAACTTCCACTGGATTGGTGAACACCCTCCACCCTGCTTGTGAGCACACAGCTTCCAGCTCTGTGTACTTTTCCTTCTTTCTCTTGAAGGCAGCCTCCCTTCCTTCTTCCCTTTGAACAGTCAATTCAGCCATAATGACTGTCCTAGTAGAGGTGGACCAGAGCATGATCTCTGGCCATAGAGAGGTTGTGGTGATCTCTTGTGGGAACTTCAACTGGTGGTCAAGGTCTCCTCTCATGTTCCCCTCGCCTCTGGGTGATAGGAGAGACCACTCCCTCATGCTGCTGCTCTTAGCCTCACCCCCTTGCCTGACAAACTGGATCAGCCACTGCGATGTTACTGGGTTGGCCCTGTTTGTCTCCAGCCTGCGTGCATCCTGGATTTCAGCAAGCTTACACAGGACCTGGTCATGGCGCCATCCATACCAGCCCTGCGTCAACGCTTCCTTGCAGCCAGAAAGAATGTGCTGCAAGCTCAGGTTCTGGGAGTTTCAGAGTTGGCAGGTCTTCTCTGAGCCATACCAGAGGTGCAGGTTCCAGGACTGAGAAAGGTATTGTATGTGACCCTGATAAGGAAGCTCAGCCTCGCTTGTAGCATCCTCCACATATCCGCCCACGTAATGGCCTTGTTGATCACAGCCTCCCAGGTTGTCCAGCTCCCTTGTTGCTGTTGGCTCACAGTTCTGATTTTATAGCTCTCCCCTTCCATCTTCACAACTTCAGAGATTACAAGGTCTTTCCTTTCCTTCTTTGTGGCTTTGGACTACATCTTGGGTACTGTTCCCCATCCAAAACCAGCCCTGCCTGGCTACAGCAATCCAACAATCTCCTGGTGTTTCAGTCGGATAAGGTTAAGGTTAGGGAGAGATCATGGTCTTGGTTAAAAATTTAATAAGTCAAAGCTGACTTGAAGCACAAGAGAAGCAGTGACTTTTTCTATTTTTAACCAAACCTAACAACATGTGCAAAACAGAGAGCAAACTCCAGTCTCTGTTGTCTGTGTTTTGTACCAGCCCCTATGATTTCTGCTCAGTACCTGGATTGGAAAAAACATTGCCAGAGAATGGAATCTTGGCAACAATTACTTTTCCTACAAAACATGTTTGGAAAAGTAAATTAGCAGTATGCATTAGAGTTTTTAGATTCACAAAAATGTCTTTTTATTTCATGAAGGGTCAAAGAATTGTGACCCAGCAGATGCACCTTTGACTTCACAAAATCATTGTCATTGTCAAGACTGTCTGGTCATCTGTGTGCCATCAGTGAAGCAACTGCATCAAGTGTTGATTGATGACAGTAAACTCTATATTAGAGCCTGTCTTGTTTCAAGCTTTGGGAGCGAGTTGATAATGTACACAAATCTAGACTAAACACATACAGTAAGGGTACAGATACTCAAACTTAAGGAGCTGTAACCCTCATGCAAGCATTACAGCGTGCTTAGTCACAGACCTGCAGGCTGTCGTCTGGGGGGGCTCTGTGTTTTGTTTCCATCATCAAAGCTATTGGGTTTGGGGTCTCCTCTCTCCGCCTATCACTCAGCAACACTCATGGCCACTCGGACCCTGAAATTTTACCCCGGGGTGCTGAGAGGAGCGGGCGGAGGGGCTAAAGAAACGCACGTCTCCCTGGCCTTGCTCTGCACTGCCGGGGGTCACTTCGCCATTCTTCTGTTACACAAAAGACTTCTTCAAGTGCCTGTGTGACAATGGCCTTTAGATCACTGGAGCGTAATGATTACTGGTTAACGTGAATGCACTCTGTATTAATTGAGCCAGAATTAATATGAAGTTTTTAGTATTTTTTATAAGTTGGCAAGGAAACTTGTTAGTAATGGCCAGTAACCATGACTTAACGTTCATGTTGTCCTTTATTAATTCATTTTTTACAGAGCAGATATTATTGCAGAGAAGTATAGCTAAGACTGAAAAGACTAGGACTCATTCTGAGCCCGTTAATGAGCACAACCTCTCACTTTCAACCCTAAGAGCTAACATAATGTCATTTGCAAGCTCCTCATAATGAACGTGCACAAACCACATGTCCACAATAGCACTGAAGCCTGATTTCACAAGACAAGCCTTTAACTTAGCACAAAGGAATGTCAGATGTGCTGACACAAAAGATCTCCCTTTTTTCTCCTTGATTTACATAAAGCATAATGCACTGAGGGAGATGGGACATTCAAGTATTTGCACACCACATTAAAATGCATTCAGGAATTCTGATTAGGCCAGAATGAAAAACGTTATTTATCAAATAAAAAGAATTAAAACAAGGTTTGGATTCTATGGTTTCCAGACTGTTTTTGTTTAGCCTTCATCATAAACAGAGTTAGCTGTGTCTGTCAGTGAATTAAGAAAACACTGGGCCCCTTCTGCTGTGCCGACCCCGTTTCACAGATCCTGTGAGACTTGCCAGCGGTTCGCTCTCTTTCAGCACAAGTCGACTCGGCCAGTGACAGACAGGCACCCTCATGTCAAAACACTGTCTGCTGCTGCCAGCCTATAGCCAGCCCCAAGACAGCATGCAGCAAGGCGCAGTTACACCGTCACCCTCAACATCAGCAACGTATTTAAGCGCACTTCTCATGTATCACAACACATGCAATTTATTAAAAGAACATGATGTCTCATAAATGTTAGCAACAGTCCAGTTAATGGTTTCACATTTATACTGTTAAATGCTTCGTGAAGATCCTCCTTGCACTTTCATACAATACCTTCTACTACCCTTTCCAAAAAATACTTTCACTTTGTGCATTTTAAAACATTAAGTCATTTTATCAACAGGTCTGACCATGTTTTTCTTTTGCTGACTATTAACTTTGCTAATCAATATTTTAATCTGATCCCCCCCCCCCCCCCCCCTCCCCATTTTCTGCTAGACTTTGCATTGGTGTTTTGGACCATTTAGTATGGTGTAACCACAAAAGGACAGGACCAGGCAGAGATGCCAGTTTGTCGCAAACGGACACCTCTTCAAAGGGCCGCGAGTCTGCCAACCATGCAGAGGTATCTTCTTTCTGAGCTGAGTTCAAAAAGCAAGACTCCCTCTCACACTTAAAGCTGATCAGACATTTTGCCTGACAGTGCTATATATAATGAAATAGCAAGATGTTTTAGGCCTGTAGACACTTTCAAGAGTTGATGCTTTGCATAATTTAAGATAAATTAATAAAGCAGGATACTGCTGACCATTTGCAGCTCTTCTCCTGGCATTTTCTTTGTACCTGTGTACTTTGAAAGCAACAAAATAGATGCAACTTTTTTCCCTGAGTGTCTGTTTTATTCCCACTTAAACCACTGGAATGCTCTGAGGTAGAAAGAAGGAAATTATGTGCCTGAACGTTCCCATTTCTCACTTTTCATGATGTCTTGGATGCAGCGTGGTGGTGCACAGAATTTTCCTGCCTTCACAGGATGTAGGAAACAAAATTTAAGAAGCCAACATGTACAACTGCAGAAACATGAAAGATTTCGAGAATATAAAGAAGTTCGCCATTTTTTATCTTGAAAAAAACTTCAACAGTGAGAATAAAAAGCAGCTATAAAAAAGTCAAAAACTATGTCAACCAAGTTATGTTAAGGTATTATTTGTTCTTTGAATGAGGGCCTCTTTCAGCGAATGTCTATGATTAAATGACATTTAAATGCATTTAGGTTTAGCTCAGCCAATAAGATTAACAAGAACAAGAACAAGAAAGCAACACCAAAAAAACTCAAGTAATCTAATATTCCAGATAGTCTAACCAGTTAATTGTTTGTTATTTTCTGCCACAAAAACAAAACAAGCAGCATTCAGACTACAACCCAATGAACAAAATTGATAATTTGAAAAAAAAAAATTAAATTACATATTAAAGTATGTTGTCTGTATGACACCGACGCATGCATTGCCTACATGCTATTTGTCATCATGCTGTGTGGAAAATATTGCTCTACTGACAGCTTTATGACTACTTCACACAGCATATTGAGAGTCATGGCCAAGAAAAAAAGAGAGAGAAAGATGGCAATAAAACCCTCCTGTTGCATATTAAGCCATAGTGAAACTTAACCATACTGAGGTTTACCATTGATCGTGTGTCACTGCTCTTATTGTACAGACTGAAGAAGCATGACTATTTTTTTTTTTGTCTTCACAAACTGTCTGAAAAATATCTAATTTGTCTACAGATCAGATGGTAATAACATATAAAGTTTAGGTCTGTCAGCTCAAGTCAAAAAAAATTAACAGTCAGATGTTGGTATTGCAGCTTCCAAACTTGGCTGGGGAAGCACATTATTCAGTTGCAAGTTTGTTTAATAGCCTTCTTCAGTCTGCAAACAGTTTAAAATAAATTTCCTTACTGGCCTGTTTATCGTGTCTAGCTGTCAGAAGTATATTAAAAGCAGATTATTATTGTATGAATAGTTTTATCAATACATTGACTATGGTCACTGTATCCTGTGTAAGTGTTTAAGTGAGACTGTAAACAGCTTATTTAGTGTACAGACATCTTCTCATCTAACTAAAAAAGCACGTATTTTCCAAAATGGCAAACTATTTCTTCAAAGTTACGATGATACAAAGTAAACTGAGGATCCGACACATACAGCTACAGTCAAGTCTGCTCTACCGTTACACTTGTACACAGTGATTTACATCATGAGTCAGACTTTTTAATCTAGCAGCCTGATCAGAATGGGAAAGAAAGTAGGCTCATTAGTTTAACATTAACAGGTTGACGTGCTCCAATGGAGTGGACCCGTCCAGTGTTCAGCTTTGGCGTGTTTCTTGTAAGTGAGTTGTTCCCACATATTTCCATGTTCTTTGTGACCGCTCCACTTCTCCTGCAGCGCAGTCACACACACACACGCACACACACATCAATAAACAAACTGAATATTGTCCTTCCCTTGTTAGTTGACACTGTATAATCTAATTGTCAGTATATTGACTCACTAAATGTTGGCATTGGGTCTGAGCCCAGCACTAAATATGACAAAAAATGAGTTTATTGTCATATAAAATTAACAAAGCCCACTTGGACAGATATTTTAATTTATTACTGTGAGGAAAAGTGTAAAGTAAACACTCTGACAGGCATCCTCTATTAAAATTAAAATCTCTGATTTTTAATTTTTTTTTTTACTTCCTAACACCACCCAGTCATTTTTAATGTCATATCATAGACTCACATCCAGTTTCCTAAAATAACATTGCGGCTTTCAATCTGCAAACTTACAAAAACAACATCAGTTCATACTGGCTCACTCAAGAGTGAGAAGATTGAACATGAAAACATATTTCAGCTCGCAAATGCCTGTTCTATCTCAAGACCCATTCCTAGTGTGTGATCACACTTTTTGTACGTGTGTGTGTGTGTGTGTGTGTGTGTGTGTGTGTGTGTGTGTGTGGTGTGTGTGTGTGTGTGTGTGTGTGTGTGTGTGTGTGTGTGTGTGGGAGAGCCGGTGGATTTTGTTTACTTTAGAGGAAAGTGAAATGCCGGTGTCGCCTGTATTAAAACTGACAGGCCCATTTGGAAGCAATCATCAAATGTGTCATGGAAAAACCGCTACGTCATGGTGCAAGGGACGTCAAGATGTTGCCAGCATCAATATTTTCCTCCAAGGCTGGCAATGGCTGTCGTTTTGACTGGGCTTATGTACTTGTGTCAAGTTCCTCTCGACAAGTCTATATGTCATTATTTTGAGAGTTTACAATAAGAAGAATAACTGTGTGTCTCTAGTTCCCCTCTCTCTCTTTGACGCACACGATCCATAGTGAACTGTGATCGGCAAACATGGACAAAAGAGAGGAAGGGTTTTATCAGTGTCACCTCCTCCAGATAGGAAGTTCAGGTAATTAGCCGCACTCACCTCAAGCGAGGCCCAATATCCTGTTTGAAGAGAGCACTGTTCTGACTCACTGATCCTCAAGCCAACACACACAGGCCCTCCTAACTCTGGGAGACCACCTTGGATGGTGTGACAAGCATAGGATCTAATCTCCCTGCCTGAATAGTTTGCATCCTCCCACCTGAGACATTGTCACATTGATCAATGATTTAAGCCATAAAGATTCCTCTGCATTCCAGCTTATTCTACAACCAGCTTTTACACCGCAGGGACAAATCCAATCACTCACTTGACTCTTCACAGTGAAACAACTGTGCCATAACATAGTACGCACAAACAAATCGCTTAATCACATGATCACAAGGGTCAGCACAGCAGTATGAGACCTGGTATTGTTAGCCAGGTGGAAATGCTACGATGGTGAGTAGTAGGCTACTAGCCTAAGCAGGGATAATCTGATTTGTTTCACTGACTGCGGCCCTCTGGCCTCCCCTCCCCTCCGAGGATCAAACACCTCCCTGACCATTAAGGATGTGCGAGGACACACACAGACTGATGGTCCATTCACAGGTTCTTAACCTGACACGTGTGCTCACGCAGTGCTGATCCAGTCGTCTCTCTTATGAAGCATTGTATGCTGACGTGCATGCTCAAAAAGTAACCATCTGAGGCCTTGTAGTTTCTAAGTATCACTGACATAAACACCAACCTTTTGAGAAGAAAAAAAAATAAAGGAAAGACAAGAGTAAACACGACATAAATGAGTCACCCGCAGCATCACCACAGCAATTAAGAGCAGTTTGTACCAATGAAAATCAAAACCTCTGCTCTCAACCTAACCCTCTATAATGCAATTTTTTCTAAACCTCCACATAGCAGCTGGACTCCCTGTGCACCAACCGCATGAAGGTACTTAAAGACTCAGACGTCAAAATACCATCACCTCACAGAATAGCCTTTTTGGATAAACATTGAAAATAACAAAGCAGCCACCTTTAACGGTGGAAAATAATATTTATCTGAGCGTCGATTGCTGATACCATCTGTAACACGTTCTGTAAAAAGCAGCTCCCATAAACACACCATGTAAACACTGCAGTACTTTTAAATGGGCTGAACACTAAACTACAGAGAGACCCTCTCTTTTTCGCTCAGATGTGCTGCTTCAACCCGCACATCTTTAACTCACACACAGATAAACTAACATCACTGAGTAAATTCACTATTTAACTACATGTTTTATGCTTGCATGTCTCGGGTTTTCCCACTATGATTCTTTGAATTCAATGATAGATAAGTGGGTTTGGCCGTTGACTGTTTTAGCAGCTAGATGAGTGTTGTGCAATCTCTACAAAACCTGAATAGAACTAAAATGATTAATTGATTAGCTTAGAAAATCCATTGGGAACTATTTTGATAATCCCATTAATTTTTCAAGCAAAATTACCAAATATTCTACAGTTCCAGCTGCAATATGAGTATTTGCTGATTTCTTTGTGTTAAGTGATATTTTATTTGACATCTTTGTGTTTTGGACTGTTGGTCGGACAAAACAAGCAATTTGAAGAAGTCACCTTTAGGTTTTTGGACACAAAAACATTTTCCACCATTTTCTGACATATAATAGACCAAAGGATTGATTGAAGAAAAAAAAAACAGCCCTAAACCAGAAGTTATCATGTTTGTATTATTTCATTCACTTTTCTGATAGAGAGTGACAATCCATGTAAGGAAAGAGTTTGCACTGAAACGGCTTGGTGAGATTTGTCAGGCATTACCAAGAAGTAGAAGACTATTAAACCTTTTTTTTTTTTTAACTTGCGTCACCTTGTCTTCATTATAAACAGTCTCTACTGGAGGCAGAGAGATGTAGGAGAAAAAACAAGCTGCTCCAGCTGACCTATCACAGTTCTTATGACCTAAATGTAGTATCACGCTAGCTCATGATGTTAAGGTACATTTTTGAGGAGGTGTGGCGTTCCCTCCGGCAGAGCTGATGTGCTCGTCATTTCAGCTACGCCCTGATGAATAAGAGTAAATTTGCATATACTGTGCAACATTGCTGTGTCACTTTTGGCCATACGAGAATTCGAGGGGAAATTATTCTGATCTTTGTCTTTGAGAGCTGGACAATAATGACATTAAAATAAATAGGATAAAATTTAGCAGAGAGGCCTGTTAGCTCTAAATCTTTTTAGGAGAGAGTGCACTGCAGATTTTGGTAAAGGTAGGGGGGAAGGGAATGCTCACTAAGCACCTAATCCACCACATTCTTGTTAGGGGTCCGAGGCTGAATTCAGGCAGGCTTCAATGCCATGCACTGCGACAGGAGGGTTTGCAAAAGGCTGAGGTAATTGGATTGGAATACGGCATTGAGTGTCAGACAACAAAAGATATCCATCTCTCTCATGGCCGTTCAGCTCTTTTGTTGCTGGCTGGAATTTATTTGGTCATTCACTCTACTCTTCCAAGCTCAGCAAGGACAGAGGAACAGGAGCAGGCCACCGGGTCTGGCTCAGTCTGGTGGTCTCCTATGCGGGCCAGTGGAGTCACAGCGCCTGTGCAGCCTGTGTGAGGATGTGTGAACCACGGATCCCCCAAAGCCCAGGGGTCATTTGTGTGATCATTACCATAATCACATTAAGGCTGCAGGAGATTAGCACCATGGCCTCAGAGGAGAAACCCTGTCTGTGCTCCATGACGACTACAGACCATGCTTAGGGAACAGTGAATGTGCTGCCTAGATACCTATTAGCTGTGTGATAGATGAGCAATGTCATTAAAGTGGAAGAGATGGATAAAGCAAGGAAGCATCCTTCCTTCTTTATCCTAGATAACAGATGATCATACTTATCAGATAAGTATATTTTTATAGGACGTCTTTCTCAGGAACACCTGTGTGTGAGCACATTTTGGATATCTTGTAAATGTGTGACATGAAAACAACATGACACATTTTGATCCTGAAACTAATTCCTATCTGACATTTCCCCCCCTTAGAAGAACACACTCAATCAAAATCAATTGTTCTCTCATTGACCAACAGAATAATACTCATGTTCTTTTTTTTATAGTTCAGTACCACCACCACTCTCCCGCACCCCTGTCATCATCCCAACACAAGCATCACCTCTGGGCAGGTCACGGGTGCACGACAGACATCCCCCTCCCAAAACCCTCTACATTTTCTAGGCTCAATTTAGCTTTTGCCTTCAAGGAGAAAAAAAAGCTCCCTAGGGTTAAAAAATTCTCCAATTAACCCTAATTACTCAGAGAGAGCATTTCAATGAGGCCTGTAACCTGAGATGTCTATCAGTCTGGTGACTGAGGCAGGCGGGGAGGAAGCCGTACCTTTCATCTTGAAGTTCAACCACAGGAAATGTGACATTTGAATATTGACAGCAGTGATGCAAGATGGTGGAAAAGACACTTAAATTATAAATCCATATTACTCCAATACTATGCCTATTTATTAATAATAAAGAAGGTATTTCAAGACATTTGGTGCCCTCCCTACAGAAGCTACTGTCCACATCTGTGTGTCACTGAGGCATCTAAACTGAAGATAAGGTGTTTGCTTTGCTGCTTCAGTGATAACAGTGAACTCGACCTTGTCTACTCGTAGGATTTCTTTCTAAAATAGTGAGAAAATTCCAGACCTTTCTGCTTATCAGGTCCAAACACATACAGGTGAGACATATGACAGCCTCATAAACGGTTGTAAAGTGCGATGGTGAAACATTGTATAGTTACTGATTGATACGCTCCTCTCTCTGCATCGCCACAGTTCCCAACTGTGTTTCCTTGATTGTGACCCATTGAGTGACCTGTGTAATTGGTCCACACAAATCACTAACCACAGGGGCAGAGGGGGGTTCCCATCCTCTCATATGAATGTGTGTATTGGTGTGTGTATATGTGTAGTCTTAGTCACTGATCCACTTCACAGATTACCTTCTTCTAGAGATACACCTGGCGGCAATTGCCCTTCGACACCAGAGCGGGCAGAAAAGGAGAAAAGGATACGGGGGCAATAATATCTTTCAGCAATCTGTCAACCTTTTCCTCTCTTGCAACTTTGGTTTAAGTTTAACTGACAGTTGAAGCTATAAATCTGACTAATATCTAGCTTTATGTTTGGGTCATAAACTAGAGGTTGATTGTTGGAAACAACCAGAGATTATAAGTCATTTCAAGTGGGTGACATTCCACAGCACGGGCATAAAACCTGCAGGTCTGCCACTCTGGGGCACTGTTGTGTGCCGTCCTGATACCATCATGTTGTAAGCAATCACATTCTGAAAATACTCAAATAAAAAAACAAGAAGAAAATGTGAAGATATGGAACATTTTTTCTTCTATGGAATCTAATGCTCTTTCTCCAAGGCTTCCATTGACTGAGGAAAGCGCCCTTACATACCATGCATTTATCAAAATGCCCTTGACTCAGCTACTGGCCTTGATGCAAGCTCATTTTGCAATCCGGATGATTTAGTGTGTTACCTAATGGTGCAAATGTAGAGGAGAGTAAAACCAGCTAAACTCTGCCTACCCACCTTTTAAGCGGACATAAATCTTCATGAGGTAAAATAATAGTATAAATTGCGGCGAGTATAGTATGCAACTAATGCAGGATGCAGGAAGATAAGGCCTCTTAAAGGAGCGGAGGGGTATGAATTGATGCTTGTCTGAAACTGTAATTCATTTATGTTTAGGTTTGCGGTTGTGATGAGTTATGATTATCAATATGGCTGCAGGTCACAGTTTATTTCCACTTTTATTTTCCACCACATCACTGCCAGAGAGTCCTCAGAAGCAGTCTTGAGTGCATGATTATCCTCATGATGTGAAAGGGGCGGGCTCTCTGTGCGCTCTGCTCATGAATATGGAGGCATCGGGCTCCAGAGACACTCCCTCCCTGTTGAACTTGTGCAGCCAGCTCCACTTCGGACCAGCAGTCAGTCAGTCAGTCAGTCAGCAGTGGGCTCGACTGCCGCATGGCTACTGTGTAAACTTTCTTCAACAACAAAGTGGAAACTGTCTGATAACGAAGACGAGCAGACGCCTGGGCAGGGACATACGAGGAAAGAGGTCTTCTGCGAATCGGGAATCCTGAGCTCTGCTGATCAGAAAGTGTTGTTTCCCCCCACTCGTGCATGTTTAAACCAGAGGATAGCTCTGGTGCCGTGTGTCGGCCAGACGACTAGTAACAAACGAGTGGCAACAGCAGTCCGGAGGCATGATTTTGAGACGGGGCTCAGTCGTTGCTGCCTTTTTGCTCTGCTTTCTCGCGAAGGTATGTGGACTACTTCAGGGGGGAAACTGTGGAAGAAAAAAAAAGGGGGTCACTCAGTTCAGCTGTGTAGATGTGATTGCATGTGTGTCGCCTTTTTAAAAAAAAAAAAAAAAAATTGAGCACGGCTATGCTAACATTACATACCCTCATGCAGACAGACAGTCCCGCTGCAAGAATAACACATGCAGGGAAACTTTAAAAAAAAAAGAAGCAAAGTTTAGTTAGTGTTGCATTTCTCGCGCAGTTATTCCAAGTTTTTTTCTTTATATAATGAGGATAAAGTTTTCCATTGCATTCACTGTTCTGTCTTCAACAGGTGTCAGAGGGATCGGGACAATTCGAGTTGCAAATCTTATCGATGCACAATGTGAACGGAGAGTTGCTGAACGGCATGTGTTGCGACGGCACACGGAACACGGCGGATAGAAAATGCACACGGGACGAGTGCGATGCGTTTTTTAAAGTTTGCCTGAAGGAATACCAATCGAGAGTTTCTGCTGCAGGGCCCTGCAGCTTCGGAATGGGATCTACGCCTGTCCTCGGAGGGAATACCTTTTCTTTCAAGAGCTCTGTCAGGAATGACAAATCCAGGATAGTTTTGCCCTTCAGTTTTGCCTGGCCGGTGAGTTGGAGACTTAAAAAAAAAAAAAACTTCTGTGCTTCCCGCCGCGCTTCTTCAAACGAAAATAAAGGGGGGGGAGAAAATGTGTGTTTGCAGGGCAATTCTGTGCAATTACTGTCCGTCAGTCATTCACCCTCCTCCTAAAAAGTTGGATAGAAAGCACAACACAGGCTGAATTTCTCTTTTGGTAATTAGCTCTCTGTGAATTATCCTTTTGAGGAGGTCTCCTCATTATCTGCGCCAATTAACCAGGTGCAGGTATTTTTCTCCCATCAAGGGTTAGAGTTTTAAAACTAGTTTGCATGACAGGTAATCATAAACACCTCAATTCTCAGAATTTGGCTCAAGGGCACACCCATACCGTGGGAAGTGAAGAAAAGTAGGTAAACTATGACCTACTGATCAGTTAAACCTGCAGATAGTCATCAACATGAACAAACATCAAAGATTTCAAGAGCAATGTTGATCTTTACTTTATTCCTTTCACCATCTAGCATAATTTACATTGGTTAGTAGTTGGGTTTTTTTTCTACAACGCCTTCTCAGATGTTCCTCATAAATATTTTCCCCAGCCTGGTTGAATTCTACAAATAAAAGCTTCAGAACTACAGATTTCCCCTCCCCTGCCTCTCTGGCAGCTGGTCCTGTTGCTCAGTACAGTGAAAACCCACTTTCTGGTTTCCTCAAGTGTCAGCTCTTCTTCATAGAGTAAATAAATGGGCCTGACAGGCCTGTGGGAGTGTTGTAGGTCTGTGTGAGAGATGATTTGCCATGCTGGAGCACATTTCGATGTAGTGAAAAAAAAAAAAAAAAAAAAAACAAGGTCTCCGCACAGACTGACTGGCCCCACAGCTTGGCCCGCAAACTCCTCCACTGTGCCTGATGGGTGAAAGGCACTGTCCTGTTGGTATGTGTGTGTCCAATTACACTGAGGCTATTTTTATCTCAATCTTGATGGAAGTTTGTAATTTCAAGCATTGTGCGGCTCCACACAAGCAGAAGAAGTGAAAGAATCGGAAGATCATACGTTGATTCCCTTTCATGTCGTACATTTTTTAAGTGCTTTTCACCTAGTGGTTACCTGCAGGGCAGGATAGATAATTTAGGTTTGTGTTTTCTATGATCTGATAGCCAGTTAAACAATGTTCTCAGCAGGGTAGCATGCTATTTGATATGCTCTGTATTTTTTATGTGCTCTCCACTTAGAAACTGGTGTATCACCTTTTTTTTCTTTTTTTTTTTTTTTTTGCTTTTAAAGACAAAGGTTTCTGTTTATGCTCACGCTATAGCAACACTAAGTTGGCATGGACGCTCAGTGCCAGATTAGTTTCATCTTACTGGTTGAAAACATTCCTTTTTGAAAACAGCACTTGTTGACATTGAAATGAAACCTGGTACCATTTCAAGTTTCAGGACTCTCTTTGCTCTGCTCATATTGCTTTTTAGAGAACAGAGGCCTACATGTCGTACATTTGTTTCCCTAAACACCTAATGGAGGATGTTCTTGTTATGTTCACAGCATGTTGTCTGTGAATTGTGTAGAGAATGGATTTTAATGGTTTTGCAGCGTTGCCGTTTTTGTTGTTTTTAATTTCTGTGCAGTTAATGATTCAGTGAAGCGATCTCAGGTTTGAATAAATGTGTTATAACACAACTCTGCTGTATAAAAGAGGAGTTCTGAGCTCACCGGCTGAGATTTGGGAAAGCACAGAGCCGCTCGTTAGATTCTCTCATCCTTCACTTCAAGTGCTTTACTTCAGTGCACATTAACAATCGTCAGGTTAGGTATGATATCACTCTTTGTCCTTTTCATCAGTTGATTGGCTGCTGTGGACAGATGGCAGTGTGGTGCAATTGGGTTGTTGGGTACTCTGAGTTCATGAAGCTTTTTTTTTTCTCTCTCTCTCTCCCCCCCCCCCCCTTCATCCTCTCTTGTGAGCTGCATGAAGTTGGCCTCTTGTCCAGGCCAAGGGCTTTGTTTAAGTCACGCTCGGTTGGACCACAGGCATTTCATCGCTTTAACCTTGCCACCCACAGTAACTGCTGCACTTAATGAGGCTACACACATGTGCTTAGATCAGGTAGGGCGAGAGCCTGGCGTCCAGCTGAATGCCGTCGGCTGGACATCTTTAACATGAAGCGCATCTGTGCTTTAGAGCCCTGTATGGATTCACCGTTTGCTTCACGCTTTTATTCCAAGTGTGGCCCCAGCTACCCGGGCCCTCACAGTGTATCAAGCAGGGACAATAGTGTGCCCTCAGTGACTACAGTGAGGATTACAGAGAATAATAGAGGCAGTGCAGCTGTAATGCCAGTGCAGGGCAAGCAACAGGAAGCAGTTGTGGTAGACTCAGCAGTGATGAAGTTGGCTCTCAGGCAAACTGTGACCTTGCCTCTGTGGCCATTTCAGCACATTGACCCATGTTACACCTAAGCCCTGTAGATACAATAGAAGAGAAGACCTTTTTTAATTGGATTGGTTCTGATGGTTAGATTGGGCTCGTTCCAAGCAACTCCTTCAAGCTATCCTTCTTGAACAATCTCTCGCCTTTCATCTCAAGTCCTAATTGGTCTGGCGCCTTAATTACGCTCAGATTTGATGTAATTATGCCTGTATAGTATAATTCTTTCACTAAACTCAATGCCTCTCAAGACTACGACATGCTGATCGCTCTGATTGATTTGTTGACAAATCAGAGAGGTCTGAAAACCGGAATCAGGAGAGTCGTAGAACAACAGTCAGCTCAGCCTTGAGGGTAAGCGCTGCCGGCAGCTGTGAGAGTAATGACATGTTTGCTTTATACAGTCTGCTCTGATGTGGCAGTTAAGTGCAAATTACTCAAGTAAAAGAGTGAAAAGAAATGTGTTTGTTCTTTTTTTTTTTTTTTCCTCTTCTCTCTCTCTCCACCTGACCCCGTTCTCTGTTTAACGAGGACTTTTTTTTTTTTAAACATACTTGCGGTGTTGTGTCAGTACGTCGTTACATAATCTTATCAGAGTCGCTTCAAGCTGTATGGAATCATGACATGCATCGACAACAACATGTAATTGGGATCACCTGTTGCCCCTGTTTTTTGTTTCTGCAAATACTTAGTGACCCATCCAAAAGACAGATGACTGGCTGCTTGTTTAGTTAAACGGTTGATATGACTTTCATTCCCAGTCCCAGCTTCATGTTTTGATCTTGTTTAACTTGCCAGAGATCCAAAATCTGTTTGCTGTGTCTTTGTTTTAGTTGGCAGGTTGGAGGTCCTGTCGTATCCCGGCTGACGTACCTTTTCAGGATATTTAATAAGCTGTTGATTGTACAACAGTCTTTCCCCAACTCTTGTTTTGATAAAAAAAAAAAAAAAAAAACTCATGGCAAACAATGCATTCCTTCCTCCCAGTTCATCAGTGCAGTCTTTTGGCTTTGAAGGTGATAAGTGGAGGTGTGTTTCCATGACTGAGCGTCGAGTTTAATGGCAAACAGGGTGTGTTGCTTAGCAGTCCCAATCATTGGTTAGATCTCAGGTTGATACTCTTGAAGTGATTGACTCAGGAAAACTGATACAGAAGGTCAACATCTCTTTGACTAGGCTGTTTACATTTCCTCTGTGCCGAGTGTAGGCCGAGACCAGCCTCATCTGTTGTGCCTTGCCTTTATTTAGACCTTTGGCTGTTGCTTTTGTGAGACATACCTTTTTTATTTTGTTAGATTACCTTGGAATGGTACATTAGATGGCTCCATTTTCAGTCATGGGCAGGATGTAAGCCTTGTCTCGGTGTGTGTGTGTGTGTGTGTGTGTGAGCGCGTGTGTGTTTGGAAAATTCCCCTAGTGAGAGGATTCAGTAGTGTTCTTTGGCAAGTCAGTGTGATCCGAACTGGAATGATCTTTATCACTTATGTTGCTTGTCTGTTGGACAGTGTCTGCTTGGCCAGGAAAGATAAGAAGACATATGGCCACACTTATTGCACTTGGACGTGTGTGTGTGTGTGTGTCTGTGTCTGTGTGTGCGTGTGTGTGTGTGTGTGTGTGTGTGAGAGAGAGTGCTCTGTAGTTCAAAGAGAAGTTGTGAGTCAGCTGGGAGCCTGGGAAAAGTGAACCTGGCAGTGGCAGACGGTTCCAAGCTGATAACCGCCGAGGAGTTATGGAGTGTTAGTGAATGAGGAGTCAGGCGGTATCTCACTTTTCTGGAAGCAGTTATTTGCTCTGGAGCTAAACATTTCAATAATGGTGAGGCTGCTTGTTAGATCAAGGCGCTAGGGGTGTGCCATATCGTATCGTTCACAATAATATTGGTATAATTTTTAATATGATGAAAAAAAATTCATATTGAGATGATGGCAGCGTCCCGATTTGTTGACGTAATGATGTCATACCCTTATGTAGAGCAACAACAAGCATGGCTGAAAGCCAAAGTAACACTGCTACCGGCTCCATGGTGGAGGAGTTAGACCCAGGAAGGGGGTTGAAGTTGTTTGGTTAAAAAAGATCAGATGTACAACAAACCACGGTAATATGTAAGAAATGCAAGAAGACTGTAACAACAAAAGGGGGCAATACAACAAGCAGAAGCACCCAGTTGACTATGAGGAGAGCCAAAAATCCCACCAGGAGTATTTTGTCATATCATCAAGAATATCATTATTGCAGAAATACCCTGACACATCGTGATATTATTTTAGGGTTGCATCACCCATCCCTACAAAGTGCTACAACACTGTTGTTGGATGACACAAATCCTCCTTGATCTTCAGCTGTAGTTTAGTAGATGTGACCTCAGTGATACTGCAACATTATGAGTGAGTCAAAACATTAAGACCAGTAGATGAATAGTGAGTTTTACCAACACTGATCCCATTTTTATGGTGGATTAATCAGCGGTGATAATGATCACAATGCTGCAATAACTCCCGTGTTGAGGCAAGTCAAAATCGCACAAGATATGGGTGTGTTGCCATGTTGTAGATCTGCCAATTATCCATAAAACCTAAGATTTCTTAACAACAGGCCACCTCAAAGGGGATAATGATTTTTGGACACAATGAGAGGTTTCGGCATGCGGCAGGTGAACCGAGCTCGGGGATGTTTTCGGTTGGCAGGGATTCATTGTTGCTCCTAATGTAACCGCCTGTAAAATAATAATGGGCCTCCAAAGCCAGGGTGACTTTAACTGTAGTAAATACAACTTCTCATGCAAGGTTTTTCCCCCTACTTCCAGTTTCTCGTATACCTACGTCAATTTCATTTTGCAATCATGACTAATATGAATATTTTAGGAGACGGATGATATTCTCAGGATACGCCTGTCTAGTGACGGTGCAGTTCCCGTTTTAGCATGAATCATCACATGTACTGCATTGTCACATTCGTGGGATTTATCATGGATAATAATAGCCCTAACTTTATTTATATAGCCCCTTTCATACAAAAAAAAAAAATGCAGCTCAAAGTGCTTGACTCTCCCAAACCATATTAACCCCAATGCAAACTTATTTAAAAGTCCGTGTGGATAGAGAAGACGAGTGAGAGGTCTATCGGAATGATGTATTCATGTGCAGTTGTACAGACTGGAAAATTACTCCTCTAATGGGGAAATGAATGCAAAAGCTCTTCTCAAGTGTAGGATAAGTGTGAACACATGAGGTGAAAGCAATAACATGATACCGCTTAACGCTTGAAGAGGAGCCAGAGGACTCTTGTTAGTGTTAATATAGCTAGCTGTAGGTTTGGTAGTAGTATTGGATGATTAGGTATCACATTACCACTGAGTCACTTTACTCGAGTTCTGTGTCAAGTGATTGCAACCATTTGTGAGTCAGTATATACTGTACGGCCCGTGTCGCTGATGAGCACAGCATTGCAAATAATCGCTGCTCTGATTACAGTGAAAATCTGGCGCAGGATGAGACAAATGTGTCCCTGGGAAGATGGAAAGTTGAATGTCTGTCTGACAAAACAAGGTAAAGCCATGAAAAAAAAACAAAAAAAACCCTCAGGAGTGAGTCATACCCTATTCTTTTTGTGGAACGACAACAGGGGTTTTCCTTCAAGCAGGTTTGTTTACCATGAAGTCATCGCAGCAAAAAAAAAAAAGGGCCACACTGGCAATGTAGAATTTCTGAAATGCCTCCGAGCAGCGCCGTTAGGGGTAAGCGTGTGTGTGAATATAACAAGTAGGTGTTTCTAGTGGATGCTCGAGCACTGTAAGTGGATTACACTTTCTCACAACCGCATACTTTCTCTCTGACTCCGTTGTGCACGCTTGCAGGCACATTGTTCGTTCCCCCATGACTGTGGCACAGGGCAGTGTGAATGTGTAAGCTGATATTGGTGTGAGCGCTACCGACCCCGAATCAGACAAAGCGTTTCGGGAGTGCTGAAATCAAGACAGGCCCTCCAGAGTGTAGCAGTCTTTCAGTCTCTCTCTCTCTCGCTCTCTCTCTCTCTCTCTACCCCCGCTGTCTCTCCTTTCCTGCAATTTTTTTTCACTTACACTTCTTCTTTTTTCTTTTTTTTTTTTTGTCCCTGCATTTTTTTCTCCCTGTCTTGAATTTGCCTAAAAAGCAGTCAAATCTGGATCATTCACAGCATTCATAGCACTCTGTTAGAGGTCTATAAATTAGCATGAAATTGAAAATCCCATATACATTGCAAAACAGGACTGACTGTGTGCTTTCTCAGAACTTTGGAACTCATCCACTGACTTCTCTCGCCACATTTTATAAACATGTGGAGAACTGTGTTTTGGGAAAAAACGGTTTCTAAAGTGAGCAAGGTTACCGTGGCTGAGATGAAGACATATTTTTGGCATTGCAGGGTGAAGTATCCTTTTCTGCGTGCTTTTTTTTTTTTTTTTTTTTTTCCTCTGACTTATTCTAATCATTACTCACGAGTCTGTCCTGCGCAGCCCAGCTCGATGCTGGGTTTGTTTTCGGTGCATCAGACACCCTCCTGCTGGGTGGGTGTCCAGCTAGACCAGACCACTTGCCCGTTTGTCTGTCATCCTAATCGTTGCAACGCAGAGATCTCCACCACTGCAAGCTTATCCTCTCTTAATCAGATCAACGAGACTGTTGTTACATGTCTCAGTAGTAGTAATAGTAGTAGATCTCATCCTAAGTCAACCAGAGGGAGATGAAGCTACGTAGTTTGCTTGGCAAAGTTCCTGAAGTCATGAGAAACCTGAAGAAGTCATGGATGTGATTTATTTTTTTCTCCCTAAGGCTTCAAATACAGAAACCAATACATGAAAATATAATGAAAGGAAAATAAACTGGCAAATGTTGTTTATGCTTTTGTTAATTTTAATGTCAAACTTGACTACTGGTATGGTTTTTTTACCTAATGATTACAAGTGAATAGGTGTATGTATAAAAACATAGAAAAATAGTTTGCATGGCTACTAACAGACGGACAACAAGGCTGTGTGTGTGGCTGCATGGCCAGTAGGTTTATGGTAATGTTATGATTTTTTTTATTTTTTATGATACAGTTAATGCTCGATGATCCTGATCTTGGCTAACACTCGTCATATCTCTGTCTTGTCTTCCTCAGAGATCCTACACTTTGATAGTGGAAGCCTTGGACTTCAACAATGAAACCGGTGGTGAGTATTTGTTCTCGTCTGGTATCTCCATCTTGCCTCCCCCTCTCTCTTTTTGCCTCTTCCTCCTCCTCCTCCTCCCTCACGGCAGCGTCTGGGAGGAGTAGTGTTGAAGGTCAGAAAAGGAAGTTTATTCTTCCTGAACCCCCTGCCCTCTTTCCACATGGTCCACTGGGTGTGCGTGTGTGTCTCAAAGAAGAAAGTGTGTTGACAGGTGCCTGTAAGGAGGGAGAGCAGGGCACGGGAGCGAGGGGAAAGAAGAAGAAGAAGAAGCGGGGATAGGGCAGACAGGGGGGCTTCAGACAGACAGACAGACAGAGAGAGAGAGAGAGGGATGTGTGGCGAGGTAGAGAGGGGGGCCACGCTGCCCCCCTATGAAAATGTTTTCATTTGGCCGATGACTGATGGCAGGTGCTGCCAGCCAGGGTCGGGGTCACACTGTCTCACTGTCACTGAGGCGTGAAACACAGAGTTCATCCGGCCGCTCAGCTCCGCCGCTGCGACCAGCCGGCAGTCACAACACGGGGGGGCTGAGGCCTCTGATATGTGCTGTGGTACTGTAGTTTAAAGTTACCTCTGGCAAAGGTGCACTACAGACTCAGAGCTCAAGCCTTTTTAGTGTACAACTTAAAAACCGTGGGGTGTACTTCTCATGAATGTGGCGAGGACACTGTGGTAGCAAGCTGAATATAAATTCTGGTTGCCAGGTTCGGTTTCTGTCATTAACTATCCTGGCATTTCAGCTGATTGGTGGTCAGATCGGGGACGGCATGGTGATTCCAGCCCGAGGGCGGGCCTTATCCCATGCTTGTTTATGCAGGTCTGTCCGAGGTCAACAAGGTTTCGGTCTTTTCTGCTGTATTTGCCGCTCCCCAGAGAGCTATTAGGGCATCGGTGTGAAAAGCCCCCTGAATGTACACACTCAATGCTGGTTAAGCCCCTCTGAGCTTCACCAGGCTAGCTCGCAGCTCTGTTAGCTTCATGTGCTGTGACTAGCCAAACTGATATGTTTTAAATGCCAACTAATTCCTATTCAAAATAAAAAGATTCATTTTAGTTTGACGCTTCTAGGATTATGTGCAATGTTTTTTTTCTCATTTCAAATTCCTACTTTAGAGGATTTTATACAGATTTTCTATCAAGTATGTGAAAAAACAAACCTCTTTTCCCCTTAAAAGTTTGGATTTTCTGTATATGAAATTAATTTCATGCTTGAGTATGGCCTTTATATGCTCTATAAAGCTCATCTGATTTATGTTTAACTCCAAGCCAGGCAGCAGGTAGTGAGGATGTGCTACTCCTGACACTGCAGGCCAGCGGTCGGTAGAGAAATGCCACACAGCTGAGCTCTGGATTCCAGACTGCTGCGAAATGTTACCGGGCACTGTGATTTCAGTACCCACCCCACCCCGCCCTCCTCCCCCCCCACCCCCACCCCCCCTATACACACCACAGCACAGTAAATAAATGACAGCGGGCCATCCCCCTACTCAGTGGCATTGCATCATACTACACAGAGGAGCGATTCACCCAGCGGTCAGCCACCTCTGCTCGTGTGAGCGCAGTAAATAACAACTGTGACACATTTTTCATTCTCTCCCTGGTGGAAGATTTAGATATCAAGTAGCGAGGGCTACTTATGTGAGCGAGCGGAGTGCAAGTTTGTATGCATGTGTACAGTGTCGTGTCTGGAGACTCAGGCTGAGCATGTTTGCTCAGTTCGAGTGTGTTTGCTCTGTGTGTGAAGCTCATTACAGCCTTGGCTCCCAGGTTAGTCCTTGCCCGTTTGACAGAGCCGTGACCCCATCTTGTTTGACATGAAAAAAAAAAAAAAATGTGTTCCTCTAGGTCTATCTCTGATAACAAGATAAACTGTGCCTCTCCATCTGAAGAGTAGATAGATACTTGTAAGTGTGTGAAAAAGAGTTGGATCAAGACCTCTCTTGACTGCTGTTTACAAGAATGTATGTGAGAAAGGCAGCCTGGAAAAAGTGCTGATGGCACACTGGCAGGCTTCGCAACAGTGACTGTGGCATTGGTGTCCTAACGCTGTAATTTATGGCGGCTGCGGTTCTGTCTTCGCCTGAGCAGATGCAGAGGGCAGCATCTGAGAGCAGTCATATCCTCAAGCTGTAAACCTGAGAATCAGAAACCAACTGGGGAGAGTTGGAGAGGGAGCGTGAGAAAAAAAGCAGTTAAGAGTGCTCATTAAAGGCAGCCTTTTCCTTTTTTCTACATTTCCTCCTTGTATTTTCCTCCTCCCCAGCACACATAGTTGCTTTAATTACATATAATCTGCTATCTAAGAGATCTTCTGCAATTTGTGTCAGGATTTTCAGGCCTTTTTTTTTTTTTTTTTTTTTTTTTTTTCATGGTTCCCACTGTATGATGACGGTAAACATCGCAACTCAACGTTGTACGCTGCATTCCATTATCCTCTCCCTGGCTCAAACATTTAATGAACACTGACTGAAATTCAATTTTGAACAAGAATCTCGCAGTCAGTCTTAATGGTGTTGAACTTGTTTAGGTGCAGACGGGAGGTTGATAGAGAAAGCCTCTCACTCCGGCATGATCAACCCCAGCCCGCATTGGCAGAAGCTGACTCACAACGGCCCCGTAGCCCAGTTCGAATACCAGATCAGAGTCAGCTGTGATGAGCACTACTACGGCTTCGGCTGCAACAAGTTTTGTCGGCCCAGGGATGAGTTCTTCGGGCATTACACGTGCGACTACAACGGAAACAAGACCTGTCTGGAAGGCTGGTCCGGACCTGACTGCAACACAGGTAAGCTGAAATGACAGTCTGGACTAATGGGTTACATCAGCGTAAAATGGAAAGACTGCTCAAGGCAGAAGCCCGAGACAGTCCGGTTAGTATTTAGACTATGAATGACTCCTCTAAAACTAGCAGCCAGACTGTAATCTGTGATTCATGCTGATACACTGTCTGCTGCATTGTTGGCGTTGAATGGGGGACTTTGTTTCTGAACTCTTACTCTGTTTTCCCCTTTCCCTCTTCACTTCAAATGAGCTTTTCATTGCCTCCATGACCAGGAATAAACTTTAACCCCCCGGAAATCAGAATGCGTAGTAGTCCATTTGTGAATCATATCTTATGATGTAGTGCAAGCCTTGGTTGTTTGTCGACAGCAGTGTTTATTCTCACAGGCTGAAATGCTATAGCAAGTTGTAATTATATAATTTACTGCTATAATTAAAATGTGCAAAAAAAAAATTGAGCTAAGTTTGAATCTAGTATCCAGGCAGTTAAATGTTTTTTCTTCTTCCTCTTCCAGCTATATGCCGACAAGGCTGCAGCACTGAACACGGATCATGTAAGGAGCCAGGTGGATGCAAGTAAGTGACCGAGGCTGCTCCGTATGATTTATTATCAATGATTTGACTACATTTTTACTATGTGAAATGTCAAACATGGTTTGTTCAAGTGCCTGTACTTATTATGGAGGCCCGTGCCAGAAGCCTGTGGTGTGGATCATTCAGATATGTAGGGATTTTGTTCAAGCACCAGTTCTGTCATGGCATGGATTTTTCTTGTACGTGCTTCGTCTTTCGGCCAAGAGACTATCTGTACCAGGGCTTTAGCAAAGATACAGACTGAGCTGCTTGTAAATCTCTCGTGGAGCTTTTGACCGGAGCTGCCAGTCTGAGGAAACTGCCAAGACTCCATGTTGGAAACGTAGCCTATGTGTTTCCCTCTAATGAGGCAAAGTGTTATCAGTCAAATCGTGTGTAACATTCGGATGAGCTTTAAAGTGTATTGTTTGTGTAGCTAATGGCTTCCTAATGCTGTTTATGCACACAGCTAGAGGAAAAGCCAGGCGCAGATGGATATCAGAGCTAGGGCATTGTGTGCAGTAACGGTTGTATCTCATCCTCATCCTGGAGGAGGCCCTGCACTGCCTGACTCTTCCCAGAGCTCAGGCATTGGTTGCTTTCTTAGTTGTCTGATTTGGCCATAAATCAAGCACAAGGACGATCAGGTTTGTTCATTTTCTGCAGGAGCTTTGTTGTTTTTCCCATGCTTTTGACATCATCAGGTTTCTTGTAAGTGCTTGTGTGGCATCTGGCAGAACAAGAGGTTGAATTGCTTTAGTCTCCACACAGGTGTGGCTATATATAAAGCTCTGGGTTTAACTTTGTTTATATGCTCTCTGCCAACAAACTCTCTAAGCAAGCTCTACTACTGTTGTAGAGAGTAAGTAGTTTCCCATCGTTGGGCTGTTGAGTGTTATACAACAGCAGTACATAGCAACACTGGCTGCAGGCTAGGGCAGCCTCCTTGTCACTAACTTTATGTCAGCACAGTCACAGCTAATGACGCTCCGTGGGATTTTCTTTTAGGCTGGAATTTTTAATGATAGCCTCAGTCAGCTTTCATTGTTACTAATAGAGTAATAACAGTGCACCTGTGGGACAGTAGAGCCACAGTAGAGAACCGGTTTGAAAAGCATTAACTGCAAAGCCACAACATACCGATTCTTAAAAGAGGTCTGTGTTCATGTTGAGGGTTAAAATCTTAATGTGCATCAGCAGTGCTGCACAATGTAATGTCACATTCCCCAGTAATTTGGCTGTGTAATAACTGTAAATAATTTGGGATCCTGCTGAGGAATCCTGCTCCGCTTCTCATGGAGAGGATTAGCACACTTTTAAGAATAGCCTCTTTAATCATAGACTGAGGTTTACTTAACCACCGCGTTTATTTTTACAGTCCGTCCGTTTCTCGGGGCTAATCAGCGCGCCGCTCCCCCAGAGGGACACTCTGTTTCCTGTCGCTAGACTCCACAGCAGCAACTGTATCGCCACTTCGCCACCTTTTAAAGAGCGGACTTATCAGTCAGGCTGAATTGCGGTCTTAATTATGGAGCCCAGGAGGAAAAAGGCAGCATTATCAGTGTAATTATGGACATGGACATTTCAGTGGTCAACAAGCTGAATTCCCCTCCTTGGTCCTGGGGCACAAGCCTGACTCCTGACTCATGGGAACCAGGATGAGCAGCACTGTAACAGCAGAGAGGAGGGCTGAACACTCCTCTCTGCAAGGATGTCGCTACTGCCAAGCCACAGGCACAGTGTTGTTAAAGAGAGCGTCTGGCCGCATGCTAATGTTAGCCATGCTAAAGGTCCCATTGGAACTGTAATTTAGTGTTTTTGGGGGTTTTTCTCTGTTTGGTAAAATGCTAAATACTCCTCTTTTTCCCTGTCCCCAAGTACTGTTTAAAAGCTGTTGCATAAACACTCTGCTACTTAAGATTAATTTGTGGTCTTTTAAGACGCAGCCCAGTTGTGAGGGTGGGAATACTGCCTCTTTGTTTGTTTCATTTGTGCAGCTCCGTGCTGTATATGCTAATGTGTAGTTCATTAAGTTCAGATTATCGCTGTATTGCTTGTGAAGGAATTCGGGATAAACAAAAGATTAAGATATTAACATTTTCAGATACCGCAGGGATTATCTGACCGTGCTGTGATTATTTTTTTGAATTTTCCTGAATGTCCTGCATGTGTCGCTGTGGTGTGTGAATGTGTGTGTGTGTGTGTGTGTGTGTGTGTTTGTGTGGGCTGATTTTTATTTTATGTCCCTCTTCTCAGGCTGATTGCATGGCTCTGTGTGTGTCTTGCAGGTGTCTGTATGGCTGGCAGGGTCAGTACTGTGACAAGTGCATCCCCCACCCTGGCTGTGTACATGGCACCTGTGTAGAGCCCTGGCAGTGCCTGTGCGACACCAACTGGGGCGGCCATCTTTGCGATAAAGGTTAATTACCTCCTCTTATTTCAGTTGCAGTCGCTGCAGGAGCGGCCCGTGTTGTGTCAAAACAAACTAAAGCTCTGTGAAACACTCCTTTTTTTTCCCCCAGATCTGAACTACTGTGGCACTCACCAGCCATGCCTGAACGGAGGGACGTGTATCAACACAGGACCTGACAAGTACCAGTGCACTTGTGCTGAGGGCTACTCTGGAGCCAACTGTGAGAGAGGTGAGTAATGATGGTCAGCACATAACATTAACCGTCTTTTTCTTGCTAAATTATTGCTAGTATGCGTAAAAGAGCACTCAGCTGACTGACAGATAAAGTTCAGTCTATTCATCACGAGGAATAGTACTCAGCCTGTGGAAAACAGTTGGATAATGTCTCGTGTGGCTCTGGAGGGAGCTCTCTAAAGTCTGAGAAAATAACTGTGATGATGTCATCGGGGTAATCTTGAGCTTCAAACTTTATTCATTATTATGATTAATTTTTACCATAAAGCCTGTGTTATGAACTGTGGTTGTGGCGTTTTAAAGACATGGGACTTAACCAGAAGTGAAGGGTCCAATGGAAGATGCTATCAAGTTGCATTGTGGGAAATTTAGTGTTTTTAAAGCTTGACTCATAAGAGGGACTAAAAGTCAGGATATCTCAGCGTCCGCTGCTTCAAATTTGGATCTTTTTCTTTTTAGAAACTGTCTTTGACAAGTCCCTAAATACTCCGAATCCTAAAGCCTGACTGTCCCTTAAGACTACATTAATTAGAAGAGGAAGAAGAGAGTCATACTGCTGTGGCTAAATCTTATAATATTTTTGGCAAACAGAATGGATCAAAGCAACTTCAAGATTCCAGCTTTTTTATTACAAGTATAAGACAGTCTACATTTGGAAATTAAAATTAAAATAAAAGATTTCATCTCATGGGGTTTCAAACTCCTGCTTGCACTTATAATTAGTTGGAAAGTTCTGTGTTCACTGAGCCTGCAGACTAAAGGTCAAAGGTGCCTTGAGTTTGTAATCAGAGGAGGTGGTAACTCGGCAATAATCTGTTTCCACTCCAGCATAAGTGGCCCCCAAGTCAGGTAATCCGCCAGTTTGATGTTCAGGGGGCCGGTCATCCCTTCGCTCCTCAGGCCCTCCAGACAGATGGGTGTGGTGCTAAGGTTCAGCTGCTGTGAACACTTACCATGGAGATGATGGTTTTTTCCTCATTAAATCTGAGACTCTCGGGGTGCTGACAGCTTAACTGCAGAGATGTCAGGAAACCGTGCCCTTCGTAACAGGAGGTCCGCAGACGAGGGGATACGTCAGGCTATTGTAGCAGAGAGGCCCCAGGGTGCAGCGCCGCATCCTCTCCCCTCCTCCCTACGGCATACCAAGAGCCATCCACTGATCACCTCCAACCGTCTAGTTATTCCCTGAGTGAATCATTCATTTTTGATTCATTTGGGACTCACTCATCCTTAATTCACCAATAAAGGAGAAACTACAGGGCCGAGGCTCCCCCTTTCCCGCTCTCCCCCTTGCCCTCCCACCACTCTCTCATCTTGTGCCGCCGCTCAGAAGAAGAATGGCGGGGAGTCAGAGGGAAGTCACGGTGCGTTGGTCAGGTCAACTTAGCATGAAAGATGATTTCCTGGTGGTGGGCTCTGCCGGGCGGGTAATGAGAGTGAGATTGGGGGGGGGGTTGGATTTGAGCGGGCTTTTGGGGCAGGGGGTGGAGGAGGGTAGGTGATGGGTGACGGAAGGAGTCGACCCCTGGGTGCGTTCTGCTGACAGAGTGGTCTCGGGGTGGGAGGGATGACAGTCAGAAGCTGAAATGCATTTTTACATCTGATTTGTTTCCTTGTGGATAGCGAAGAAAATGTCGACCACATGATGTCACAGTGAAATATTTTCATGGCAGCTACAACAGCAGCAAAATGTCAATGTATATGTCAGGTTTTGGCACCCGCCAAAGAAGGCGGGTTTGTACAAAACAGTATAAATTCAAGAGTGTCATAAATTGAGGATAAGATTATCCAAGGGTGGAATTTCCCTTTCGAAATGAGTCACAGGGGTGTGTGCGTAACCTGTCTGCACCACTGTCCTTCTCTCTCTAGCGGAACATGCCTGTCTGTCCAATCCATGCTCTAATGGAGGGAGCTGCTCAGAGACCAGTCAAGGCTACGAATGTCAGTGTGCATCAGGCTGGAGCGGCCCCTCCTGCACCATCAGTAAGATAACACTCAACCTGCACCCTTTACACTTCAACACCACTCGTAAAAAATATCTTGTTGAATAACCAGAATTGACATCTCTCCCACGCAGATATTGACGATTGCTCTCCAAACCCCTGTAATCACGGGGGTACCTGTCAGGATCTGGTCAACGGCTACAAATGTCACTGTCCGTCACAGTGGACGGGGAAGACATGTTTGATAGGTGAGCCACCCGGCCTCTTTTGCTCTTTCCACCACTTCAAGGCTGTCAACCGCACATGCAAATGCCACCAACCGCCCCCCCTCCACCATTCTCTCCCTCTCTAGATGCCAACGAATGCGACAGCAAGCCTTGTTTCAATGCCAACTCATGCCGCAACCTGATTGGTGGATACTTCTGCGAGTGCGTCCCTGGTTGGACGGGGCAGAACTGCGACATCAGTGAGTTGAAGGCTGTCAGCTGCAGCTGTGGAACGGGACACCTGTCCAGCTTCTGCCTCCCTTTATTTCCTTCTGTTCACTCAGCACAGGCTGAATTAAAAATTATTCACTGCTATAATATGAAGGCATAAAGCAAACAGTTGGACAAGTGCTATGTAAATGAATATGCTGTATCATTATAAGCCCTGTGTGTGGCCGAGGCTGTGGTGATTAGAGGTGGCTCAAAACAATCCCAGGACTAGTTTCACTTGGCAGCAGACAGGATTGCTCAATGCCGTGTTGCACTGGTTCTGCAGCCACGTTATCCAACACTTGCAGAGCTCTGTCTAGCCTCTACAGTGTTTTTAAAGGCCCCTAGCATGGGAAACATAAAGCACAAACTTGTTTTCAAAGACAGACTATTTAGTCGAGTCGTGCAGAATAAATCCTCACATTTGTTTTTCTCGTGCAGATATCAACGACTGCAAGGACCAGTGCCAGAATGGGGGAACTTGCAAGGTACGTGTTGTGTCAGAAACCCATCTACTTTTATCTGGTATCACCGCTTTATTCGCCAGCTTGTGTTTGTTTTAGTGTCTTTTTTGTCGAAGCCCAGGACATTTACAGCGGTTATATAAATAGCTGCTGTAAATTGTTCTCTCCAAACCGACTGTGGAATTGTTGTGGAATTCCTCTCCGAAATCAAATCTGAGGGGAGTGGGTTCAGAGGGGTTTCTAAGGGAGGGACACACAAGTTCCTTGACCACACTAGATTGAATTACCATAAACATTATTGTGTTGAACC